>NC_137460.1:50733185-51333185 GCF_964235325.1 Thermobia domestica | reverse complement strand
AAAAAAAAGAAAATCTGGTGTCTGATCAAGCCAATGGTGACACTCAAAGAAGAACATCGATGGTGTAGTTGGTGATTTTGCAGATACACTATTAGTAGATCTATAACTACTCGTACACTCCCAACATTGTTTTATTTCATTCTCCTGCCCCTCCGTTGCTCTACCTGCTTCTCACTGTCTTTTCTCCGATCGTAAAAGTGTGTTCCTACGTCATACAATGACTAGTTGAAAATGACTTTAATTAGGTATTTAGAAAATACAAAATGTGAAAAAAATTAAAAGTAGTTCCTCACGTGAAAGCAATTAGCATTTTCCCTTGCGCATATGTATTTCAAATTTTCATCAGTTAGCCATAATAACCCTTATTGTTTCCATAATGTTGATTTGATATTAAACTGTGTGTGCCACTACTTCTAAAGCTAAATATATATACACACACACACACACACACACATATATATATATATATATATATATATATATATATATATATATATATATATATATATATATATATGTTCGAGAACTACATTCATAGTGTTTGAAAATGAATTGTAGGCGTTCTTTATTTGTAAATTTTACGAATATTTTGAGTCTAGTGGTTAACATTATATGGCTATGATCCTGAGTTCGATTCCTTATGCAGGTTGCGGGTATATATGATTTGAATCCCACGTCGAATGTAATCTCGCTGGTGAAAAGGAGATCACGTAGTATTAATCTGCTGTAGCGTAGTATTATATAGGTGATGCTTTTTATTATTGTTGTCATTCGCCTTGAAAAGTCGCTCAGAATTAGAACGAGGATTCGAGAAGTAATATATTCATTCTATTTACAAAAAGCATTTGTGTTACGGATGCCAGTATTGAATGTAATGTACTTTATAGCTTAAAAATAAATAAGTAAATAAATATAAATATAAATATGAAGAATAGTTTATCAGGATACATATTTGTCTATGTATGTAACATTTATATATTTACTTGCATATGATATTCCTTCAATTCGGATGGCCCCACGTAGCGTAGTTGCTAACTCTTTCACTTTTCGTACGAGCGGTCCCGAATTCAATTTCCGGTTGGGACACTCGGTCGAAAAAGTGTAAAAGTTTTTCAGCCCAGCCACCCTGAGTGGGGTTTTCCTTATTCACATCAGGTAGGATGGTATCTAACATAATGATTCCAAGCCGCTTCCTGCCTTGCCCATGCCGTTTTTCCTCCCTAATTATCCGAGTAGCGTGATCGGCGAGGGACATCATTCCTCATACATGACAAGCTAACATGGTAAGGGATGCCGAAAGCCCAAAAATTTAATTTCTAATCCTTCGATTCAACCAGACAAGGTATTCTGTATAAAAGGAAATATAAATGTATACAGCAGCAACAGCATTACATACCTCTGTCCCCTTTACCATTTTGTCCTAGTCCTTTGTTGGAAAATTGTTATGTCAATTCGAATACATTTTCCTTGGCATCATCACGGAAAAATCTTCGGTTAATTCACTTAGGAGGTACCGATGAAAGAAAACCACATTTGCTAACGACTGTAGAAATAAAATGAGCATGGAGCTTTTAAATGAAGGACACGTATTCGTGGTGTGTAATAAATATTATTTCGTACAATTAAATGTTGAACATTTCCAAGTTCTTAATTCTGTCAAGGATTAATATAATTTATCTTTTTAATGTTTCAGGTGGTGCTGTAAGTTTACTGGCTCTACAAGTTTTTGTGACGTTGATCCAAAAGCATAACTTGTAAGTAAAAAATCTTTACCGCTGTATATTTCGTGACATATTTCATTTTATTTATGTTCCAGTTCGTGCCGTTTTTATGGTGAAATTTAATCCTGGTAATTTTTTTTCTTCATTTATTCCTGGTGAATAGTCAAGTGATAGTTTTAACGAAACTCAAGGTTGCTACCACCTGGGAAGTTGTTTAGTATTTCATGGCTTGGCTGAAAATTTACGAAAAACAAAAGAACCTGAGAAACTGCAATCGTCCACCAATTTTAATATTGAATAATGTTTATTCCTTACCGAAACATATCTTCAAAACTATGTCTTTATGAAAGAGCTGTAGTTAGTAATGTGGAAAAGGAGGAAGAAAAAAAGTTGATTGATTTATTAGTTCGTGCTGTTCAGAACCAACTGATGCATTTCTTGTTTTAGAGTCAAACTATTCAGACAGTGGTTCACTGATGCATTCCCCCACATTGTTCACAATCTGCTCTCAGCGTTCAGGCAGTTGTTGGGTGTCTTTACGGAAAATAATAGTATACTACTCTGTAACTTTTTCTTTACTAATACTCAGCATACTAATTGCATAACTCTGGAATGATAGACAGATGAATCGGATTCAACTTATATAGAAAAGAAAACATAAATCTGAAATATATTAATAATGATATACAATCACTTACAAAGATATGTTTAAAAATCGTATTACAGATATGAGTCTGAACTGTCAATGGTTAGTACACTTACTTATCTTCTGTGTGCCATTTTTACGTAGAATTACCTTGACGTGTACATTTATAGCTGTAATTTTTTCATTAGTTTGCATTATTTTCTTATTTTCGTTGCAGAGAATATCCAAATATATACAACAAATTATACACTTTACTGGAACCAAGTATATTCCACACCAAATACAAAGCAAGATTCTTCTATTTGTGTGATATGTTTCTTAGTTCTATGTAAGTACATAATATTGTTATTTTTATTTGTTTTCTTCTTTTGCTTGACAAAAATATATAAGTTAGAATACAATTGTAAAATGTTAACATTCCGGAGATATTCTACGTATTTGCTGTTAATTCCTTTTATTATTTTTCCGTCATGGAATACAGATGTTTTGCACTGTTACGTGGTTAAATGATGAGCATTCCCGGTTTTAGTGTGGAAGCCTTGGGTTCCATTCCTGGTTGGAATACATGTGGTTCGGATCCTACAATACACTTCAGAGCTTCGATGCTAAAAAGGAAAACTAAATTCCAAAAAAACAAACAAAATATTGTGTGGTATAAGGTGTTAATTACTTCTCAGTAAATACATAGAAAAACAAGTACATTATCGTACTTTTCTATCAATAATATACATTAAATGGTTTATTTTGATTAACTAACTCATTAAATTGGACATTCAAGAGATTTTGATTTGATGTGGTTTGAGTGTAGCGTCCCTTTCAGCATCGAGGCTATATGAGATATGGACCTACAACTAAATGTGAGATCCAAACCATATGAGTTCCCTCCGGGAGTTAAACCGGTTCTTCTATGCCAAAGCGCGTACGCTGTTCACACAGCCACGAGAGAGCTCGGACTTTTAATAGAATAAACTATAAATATAAATACTCATCATTTCAGGTCAGCAGTCTCTTGATTGGTTGGACGCAACTTTCCACCCTTCCCTATCTTGGGCTAGACTTTTCATTTCTTTGTAGCTTCTTTTCCCTATATTTTGTATTATTTGTTCCGTATATT
Organism: Thermobia domestica; assembly: GCF_964235325.1. Classification (NCBI taxonomy): domain Eukaryota; kingdom Metazoa; phylum Arthropoda; class Insecta; order Zygentoma; family Lepismatidae; genus Thermobia; species Thermobia domestica. The sequence continues at coordinate 51,329,704 of NC_137460.1, read as the reverse complement.
TCAATCGTGGCCTTCCTCTTCATATGTTTCCTTCTGCTATTCCCTTCATAGCTACTAATGTGATTCCTCAATGTCTCATAATGTATCCAATCATCCTATCTTGTCTTTCCGAAATATTCTTTAGTTTACTCCTCTTTCCTCCTACCATTTCCAGTACTCTCGCATTTGAAAACGTGCCCGTCCATCTAATTTTCAACATTTTTTTGTAACATCATGTTTCAGAGGCGATCATTCTCCGTTTTTCTTTTTCTCTTAGTGTCCATGTCTTACATCCATATAATGCCATACTTCACACATATACGTTCATCAGCCTTCAGTTCGATGCCGATCCTTCCGGTTAGGAGCTTCTGTTTTTCTTCAAATGCCGTCTTCGCCAATTCTATTCTGGATTTACACCTTGTTTGTACCTGTTGTCACTCGTTATTTTACGCTCTAAGTAACATAATTCCTGACTTCTTCCATCAGATGATCTCCTATTTTGATCTTCATTTTTGTTGTTGTTTCTTTTCTAACCTGTCTCAAACTTTTATTTTGCTCTTGCTGATCTTCCTATTGAATTTCCTGCTAAGTACCTGTTGCATAACGTTTAGACCTTTCTAATTTTTTTCTCACTGTCTGCGAATATTACGATATCGTCTGCAAATCTATGCTTGTGTGTTTCGTTTATGTGGACAGTTATTCGTGTGCTGTGCGTGTGTTTGATATCTTTTATTTTTTCTTCAGTGTAGGGATTAAACAAGATTGATAACAATGAACATTCTTGTCTGACCACTTTCTGAACTGATGCTTCTCATCTCTCTCCTTCTGTCTCAATTGTTGCCTTCTGCTCTTTATGTAGGTTATATATTATTCTTCGCTCCGTATAGTATATTACTGCTTCTTTCAGAATCTTGAAATAAACATTTTGTTCATTCTACATTATCAAATGCTTTTTCCAGGTCCACAGATGCTACATAAGTTGCTCTTTTCACTCGAATTCTTTCTTTTAGCAACCCTCTTAATGCAAGTATTACTTCTATCGTTCCGGTTTTCTTTGTGAACCCAAACTGGTCATCTATCTTGTATTTCAATTTTCTGTAGATTATTTTGGGCAAGATTTTTTGGAGCATGCGTAAGCAAACTTATCGTTCTGTGATTTTCGCTTTTATCAGCATTTACTGTTTTTGGTATTGAAGCTGTTTTGCTCTTCCGAAAGTCTGGAGGCTTCTGCTCTTCTTCATAAATATAGTGAATTAATTTATACATCTGTCCTGAACTTCCTATCCCGCACTTTGTATGATTTCTGCTTGTATCTCATATATACCTGGAACTTTGCCATATTTTAGGCTTTTGCCATAATGCTTTGTCGCCTCTTTTATTATTATTTTTTTTTATTTATTATTATTTTCTCCATATTTTCTAATTTTTCTAATTGCACGTCACTTGCATAGAGCCTTTCCAAATATTTCTTCCTCCATATATCTCGAGCTTCAATGATGGGTCTTTCTTCTTTATCATTTAGTACATTGGTTTGAAGTTTCTATTAACTTTCTTATGAGCCGCATCTGCTCTTCCTGTGTTCATATGCTTTTCTATTTCTTCACATTGTTGTCTTGTCTACTATCCCTTGGCAAGTCTGCACTTTCGTATGATCTGATTTCTTATTCTTTTATTCTGCTTCATTGTTGTTGATACTTTTCAATTTCCTTCTCTATGCATTAAATCAAGAATTCCCTTGATAATCAATTATTTCCTTCCTATTTTTTTCTTCTTGACCTAATACATCCTTTGCTGTAGTAAGCAGACCAGTTCTTATGAATAACCATTCCTTATTATTTTTTTTCCTTCGTTGATTCTCGTGTTATCTTATCTATCGTCTTCTTCGCATAGTTTTCGTGAATTTCTTTGTTTATCAGCTTACTTGCTTGTAATTTTCCATTTTTTTTCTTTCTTTTTTTTCATATCATCTTAAACTATTTTTCATCATGATTAGTTGTGCTACTTTCCACATCCGCTCCCGACTAACTTCCGTATTTCTTCTTCTTCTTCTTCTTCTTCTTCTTCTTCTTCTTCTTCTTATTATTATTATTATTATTATTATTATTATTATTATTATTATTATTATTATTATTATTATTATTATTTCAATTTCTCCTTCAGCAGTATATAATCTATCTGGTGTCTGTTTAGATGATCTGGCAATTTCATTTATAAATCCTGCGCATATGTTTCTTGAACAAAGTATTCGCCACTATTGGCATGTTCTTCGTGCAAAATCCAATCAGTCTTTCTCCTATTTAGTTGCGCTTTCCGAATCCGTATTTTCCTACTGTTTTCCCTTCTGTGCCTTCCACGGTAGGTTTCCAATGTTTTTAAATTTTAATGTCTTACCTGGATGTTTTTAAAATGCAATAAATGATATAATGTTTTTAAAATTGCAATAAGTAAGTTTATTTATTTATTTATTGTAATCAAATAACATAATTTATTCCAAAAAATAGGTAAAATTCATTATGTATTTGTTATAGATGCTATAAAATGCACATTAAATATAATGCTTATGTTGTGTCTATACTTAGGCTGTTTGGTTGTTAAATAATTTCACTAGTCTCTGTTACTTTCATCAATAAATTATTTAAAACAGGACTGCTACACCTGACCCATTATGATATCTTCCTACCTATGGCATTATCGTGGAAGAATTGATGTAACATCATTTCTTAAGAAGTTCGTTTTGTCGAGAACCATGACTAAATTTCAAAGAGTTGTAAGCACTTGAAAATTTCTATGAGTGAAGAAAATGACGTAAATTAGAAAACTATTGAATACTTCACACGCATCATACGGTTGTATTGGAAAAATAAGTTGTAATCATCAAATATTGTCACAGAGAGAATGAATTGAGTCAATTTGTGTGCAGAACCTCTTCCAGGACAGTACCATTGGTAGGAAAATACCTTAATGGGTGAAGTATAGCAGTTTATTTATTTATTTATTTATTTATTCAAAAAAATTACTAATGGAAGTAGTAAAGATCACTGGAATTATTTAACAACCAAATGCCCTAAGTATGAGTATAAAGTAAGGATATTATCAATGTTCATTATTCATTCATTACAAAATTGAATCCTGCGCCGTCTTTCAATATTAAACTTAAGTAAGAAAGATTAATTCAATTCTTACTTTTAGCAGTTAAATTTTGTCAGTTAAATGAATAGTATTCTACTAGTTAAGCTTTGTTTTATATCGTATATACCCTGCCTTACAAAATGATTTCTTCCTTTCAGACATTTACCTGAATATCTAGTCGCTGCGTATGCTAAACGACTATCTCGCCTCGCTTTGGTGGCTCCTCCGCCAGATATTCTTGTCTTGTTACCTTTGATTGGAAATCTAATGTTGCGGCATCCGGGACTAAAGAAGATGATAAATCATCCATCTGGTGGCAATGGTATATATATATATTCATCATAATTAGTAATAACTTAAGTTAGAGTTTTAGTTAGCTTGCTTCATTTTCATGTTATCGAATTTATTCTGAGCTATAATAACCAGTGCCCTAGTCAACCTGTTCTCGTAAGATTACGGAAATCAAGCAATGCGGTGTTTAACTAGACCTTGAATGGGTGACCTGTGGGGAAAACCAGATGAGTTGGCAATGTGGTATTCATCCGCCATCGTGAGCAAAATTGAGGAGTTACTTAAATGAAAGAGATTACGGATTCTGACCGAGGAAACCAGCACCAGCTATGATGGGTATCACAATATATTAACCATATATTCTTCAACTTTAAATCGTCGGCTGGTTTGCGTAAGGAGTTTAGGGTTTCGTGCCAGGAGTGTATTCACAAACGTAAATCCAAAGGTTCGAATCCACACTAACGAAATATCACTTATAAGTTAATCATACTTCACAATGGACAAAGCGACACACGGGTGTATTCAGCTCACTCAACTAAATTCTGGATATATATATATGTACTATATATGGTTGATATAGAAACACACCAGACAAGTCATGCTCGTAGATCTTACTAATAGCGGCAATACTATCTCTGGCCTGGAATATTTGTGGAAGTAACTTCACGATTGCAGCCGAATCTACTCACTCATCAGAAGATCCAATAGTTCCAGAGAATTACGAGGTCTCCTGTTTCTACGTTTTCATCCATTATTGGTAGTAGTCTAACAGATTTTCAATTGGATTTAAATCTGGGGACTTTTCAAGCCAGACAGGGTGCCTGAATGTTTCTTAAACTATGTACAAATGCCTTGAACCCTCTGATGGCGGTTGTCCACATAAAGATGTTCGTTCAACTAAGCATGGTGGTTCATGTTCACATTCACCTGTATGAGTAGGCTTAAATCATGACACGAACACCTGCATACCATCATATAACCACGTCCAGCTTGAACCACGTAACACAGGTGAAATACTTCATTGAGCTTTCGATGCACATGACGCATTGCGTCATTGGAGTAGACAGAAAATGCGACTTGGCAGTCCACACTTCACATTTGCATTCCGCTATAATCCTGTGTCTGTTATTGGATTCTTTCAGAAATTCAGTGGAATGGACCCACATTCATAGGCTGCAGCAATTCCTATCTGGCAACAAACTATTTTCCTTGATCAGGCGTGAAACTTGTGGGCGTTTACTATGGGTTAAGACTCCCCCCGCCCATCACATAGAGGCCAATAATAGACACATTGTTCAAGAAATAACATTCAAAATAAAACAATGAACAAAAATAAGATTTCTGAAAAGTGAACATGGAATATAAGCTCGATAAAATAACATAATAAAGCAAAAAACAATCTATAAAAGTTAAATCAGAGGGTCAAAAGCTAAAGGAATAATAATAAAAAAGGAAAACCCATAACGAGAGGAAGGAACAATAATATAAAATAAAAGAGAACACTTGTGAAAGCCAAAAACTAAAGAATCGGAGAGTGTTAACTATTTCAGTCGCAAGAAGAGGCGATAATATAGTTATTAAAAACAAGATTATCCTCCAAAACCTGACAAGGTTATTGATAGGTGGTCCTAAACGTTCTCAGATGTAGAAAGAAAAATGAAATGAAGTAAAATCTTCAGTTGAACATTATAGTAGCTGCCCCATAGTCTAATGTGCAATACCTGGAGGTTTTTGTTCCGCCTTAAAATTAAATAACATACAACAAATAAATAGCAGACATTCCTCTTGTACCCAGAAAATAATTGTAGTTTATATAATTTCGTTTTCGCTTTAACTTTCATTAGTAGCATTTCTTGTAGTTGTACTTGCTACCTTACATAATAACCTTCGAAGAGGTTTTCTCTGCAAAATTTGATGAACACCAGAAAATCTGAAAATCACTTACAGAATTCGATTCATAAATATTAAAATGTCAAACTATATGAACGTCACTGATTGTGTTTAAAGAACTTTTCACATACGGATGAGAAAATATGATCTTCCATCTTAGTGACGTGTCGTGAATTTCATTTAGCAAAACAAACTAAAAAAAAAAGTAACTTTTCCTCATTTAACTTGTTGATCTAAATGCTTAAAAGAATGTAGTTTTCGTTCTTTCTTTTGCTAAATAAAATTCACGGCACGTCGTTGAGATGGAAGATCACATTTTATCTTCCAGATATTAAAAAAATCATCTAAACACAATCAGTGACCTTCATGATTTGAAATTTCAATATTATATAGCTGGATAAGGGTGTTGAGAAACAAGTGATACTACAACTTTAACAGTGCTTATTAAGGACACAAGGGCAACTACAAGAAATTAAACTTAAGAAGGATCCGGCGAGAAACGAAATTACATAAATAATAAAACTATGTACATTCAAGTGTCAATACTTACGTAATTCACGGTGGCTCAGTGGTAGAGCGCTCACCTTTGGTGCATGGAGTTCTGGTTCGACCCCAGCTCGAGCCAAATGGGCTTTGTGATGGACAAACACCATTGTCCGTGGATTTTGTTGTGCTTTTCGCGTTTTCTCCTACTTCATTGAAATGATGAAATAGTAAAATGACGAAAGTTGAAGGAGGCGGGAAAACTCCCAAACCCACACACTGTGTTTGCCCACTATAAAACTTACTTGGCTGGAGCTGGGATGGAACCAGGGACCCCATGAGCCAAAATTGATCGATTTACCACTAAGCCACCATAGCCTTACAATGTTATTGCAACAGGTCTTTGCACAAGAAGAGTTGATATTCATGGGCAAGAAGTGTGTATAAATCAAAGTAAAAAAAAAAAAAAAGTTACATAATTGTTAACATTCAAAATGACTGACATTGCATACGAATGGATTTCTTTCTCTTTTTAATATACAATGAAATACAAAAAAAAAAAAAAAAAAAAAAAAAAAAAAAAAAAAAAAAACCGCACGACTGGACCATAAATCGAACCCAATTTTCAGGGCTACTGTACTGATACTAACCACTACGTTGTTCAGTCCGCTCTCTTCTTCTTTTCTTTTCCGTTCTCTTCACTCCACGAAGCACCCGAGCCTTGATAGCTAAGTATCTTTTTTATTGTGCTCTTCTGTGTCTAAAGGTGGACTCTTTCTGTTAATATACAGACACTAGCTAAATATACCTAACGTGCAACTTATTATTATTATTATTATTATTATTATTATTATTATTATTATTATTATTATTATTATTATTATTATTATTATTATTATTATTAAGATAATTGCTATAGTAAGTTTTTCTTGAAACATTTTACCTTTTCTTTCATGATTACAGTGGAAGAAGACCCATATAAAATGGAAGAAAACGACCCAGAAAATTGTTGTGCATTGGAGAGTTCATTGTGGGAGATTAAAACTCTTCAGATGCATGTATTACCATTAGTTGCGACGGCTGCGAGATTCATTAACTCATCTTTACCATCGACGGAGTTCGACATGACCAAACACCTTGATGGAACGTTGGATGAGGTGAGTCTTGTTTATTGCATTTTCATGATGCTCAGTTCATGTTGTTTTAGCCTTTAAAATTTATTTTGGAAAACAGACTCTCTCCCATGTATATTTAATATAGTGTCTTAGACTGTCGAACACTTCTTTTGTTTTGTTTTGTTTGTTTGTATTTTCTCCCTTCATTCATACTTTCGATGACCGGAGAATCGAAAATATTGAAAGTTTATTTGTGCCTTTATGTGTGTGTATACTGTGGAGAAACATGTACCATATACAGTAAAACATGTTAGCTTGGCAGCATTTTATAAAATCTGGAATCTGGTGCGTGGCTGAAACAAAAGAATCCCGATGTGAAATTAGAAAATAAATTACTTACCAGCAGAAATATAATCATATACACTAAATAAGCACACTGCGTGTTTAAGTAGTACACTGTAGTGTTGTGTATCCTATAGTATTCATTAATAAAAACACTGTATTCACTTTTGATAAAATGATTTAATGGTTCACTAGGGAAATATGGGAACAAGTGAAAAAATTAAAGAAAATTAAGAAAGAGAAGAAAATCAGTGAAGAGTCTGATCTTTAATTTTTCTTTCTTTTACTGTATTATTATTTTATTTTATTTTTTTTTTTTTTTTCCGTTTGTATCTGAGATTGAGAAAGCGTCTTAGCGAAAGGCCTAACAATATGTGTGATATCTTTTCATTATTTCCTGTAAAGTATATATATATATATATATAAAACACGTTCCAAGTGTTTCAGATAAAGCATCCAGCACATTTAAATCAGAAATAGTTACAAATAAAAGGATGGAACAAATAGTGAATAGGAAAATGTCAAATGTTGTAGAACGGATTGAATGAAGTGCTCTGGTTGACTCACAGGTCCCCCTATCATCATGGAGTCCCGAGGAATCACTGAAAATTTTAAATAGCAATGATATATATTACATTATTGAAAAGATCACGGTTAAACAGAAAACTTTTGTCGTAAAATGTTTTTCGTCTGGGTTACCGTTTATGACATGACCAATATTTGAGTTGTCGCATAGTCCAGAATTTTTAAATTGGAAACGGTTCAAGATAAGCTGATAAAACAGAAAATGATATGAAAATGTCATAGGACGCATCCAAGAGAGTGATTTCTTGATCCATGAGTGCTAACTAGCATGGGGCATAAGGAATCACACGAAAATTTTAAATGGTAAGTTTTGCAGTTTAATTCATCACTGAAAAACAAACAACTTTTGCAGGAAAAACTTTTTCATGTAGGACACTGTTTACGAAATGGCCACCATTTCGTTGTGAATTCTTGCATAATCAGATGCTTTCCAATCATTCCCATTGCTTGAGGTCGAAATTTTCCTTGAATAGAAAGATGGATATACCTTAAACCACGCATGAACAGGTGTAGCTGTGTGAATTAGCGCATTGTCATCTTGAAAGACTGCGCTGTTGTTACAAAATAATATATATATCATAACTTTTACATATGAAAAATTTAGAAATATAAAGGGAATTCTATGAGATACTTCATTCCCAATGGAAGCTCCCTCGTGGCTAAGCGGTTAGTGTAAGTGCCTTTGACAGGAAGCTCATGTGCTTCGGATTGTACTACCTCTAGGTGTACGTGTCATATAGCTTTGCTGCTGGAAGGGACGCTTAACTGCAAATCAAATCAAATCAATTTCCAAAGGTAAAAAACATGAGAGCTACAATAGCTAAAACTCAGAGGGATCTCCGTCTGCAACCAGAAACCGTTGCCATGGCTCAACTGGATTCCGTGGCGAAAGTAGTCTGAAGTGTGCTATGCAAAGAAGTTCCCAACCGTCCGACTCTTAACACCAGAATCAAAATCGAGAGAAAAGAACATACTAAACCCGTCATTGCCAAATGAGTAACGTATTACGTAGAAGCACATTTTTAAAATCACATAAATAACAAAAACACAGTAAATAATAATAATAATAATAATAATAATAATAATAATAATAATAATAATAATAATAATAAGTTTAGGAACTTACTATAAGAGAATGGAGCAACCAAATGTTACCAGTTTATACAGTCATGAATCCATGAATACACAAATGTTAGTGTACTTGAAAAACGTAAGAAACGAGATATGAGAATCTTCAGTAGCAGAAATATAGAAAGGCGGGAATTTCTGAATAATTTTTACTCTTTCCTTAAGTTCGGATACGAAAATCTCAGTTAAATGTGGCTATTTCCTAAACAGTACCCCACACGAGAAACTTCTTCCTATAAAAATTGTTTGTTTATCTTTGATTCTTGTAATTATAAATCAAATTACATACCTCACTATTTACAATTATCGTATGACCTCCAGGTCCCCGTGATGAGAGACTTTATGGATCAAGCAGAGTTCTCCATTCTACTCACCTTCTGAAATTTTTCTATTTACTTTCTGTTTCTTCCTTTTATCTTCAGCTGTTGATGATTTATAAGCATTGAACGTTTTATCTGAATGTGCAAGAACACCCAATTGAGTGGTGATCATTTCGTAAATTGTGCCTCACACGAAAAACAACTTCCTACAAAATATGTTTATTTTTTCTTGATATTTTCGATAATGTAAGAAATTTCATACTTTGGTATTTTTAAAATTTTCAGGTAACCCCCAAGGGCCAATGATAAGAGGCAGGCAGAACACTCCATTCGATTCCCTTGACATTTTCCTTATCTCAGTTTTTGTTGCATCCTTTTGTCTCAAACTGTTTGTGATTTATAAACGGTGAACATTTTGTCTGGAACACGCAATATACTTAATCAATTTAATGCAAACATCTCAAAAAGTATAATTACCATATTATTATGGCGTTTGACAACTTTTCGCCCTTAGAAACGTTCATGCGACTTGGAATGAAGTCGTGAATAATAGCAAGTGGAATATTGCATTTCCGCGTGCAGTCTATCACTCAAATCTGTGAGAGAGGACAGAGGCGGAAATTTCGTCGGATTCGTGTCTCCAAAACAGACTACAAATGTTTAATTATATTCAGTCCCGGAGATTGAGTTAGCCAGGAGAGTTGTTCAACTTCATCCCAATGTTCCTCCTTAAACTACGCTACAACACTTACGGCCATGTAAATGGACATATTATCATCCGGAATATGGGATCGTTGCCCGGAAACAACATCTAGACAGTAGGATGTGTATGGTCACCTGAAATGGCTACAATAACGGGCAATGATGGACTGGTAAGCGTCAGGACAGGACCCACTGATAACTAAGACATTACGGCCCACAGCATCACAGAGCCGCCGCCGCCGTGGGACGGTTGGGTGGAGACATTGCGGATCGTATGCTTCTTCGAGTGTCCGCCAAATATAAACATGTCTGTGGTTTGAATTAAGGTGAACCATTATAAGGTCTGTTCCTGTGATGGAAAGCCATTTTATAATGGTATTGGGTTCGTTACTCGTTTGTTCCAGTTCGAGAAGACCAACTAATAATAATATTGGGATCCGAACCTTGGATCTCTTTAAAAGTCTTCCTTAAAATATCATTCATCTGCCTAAATTAATAGACTGTAATAAGAAACTGAGAACAAAACAAATAACACCACTACCACGGTCCTAGGATTCGGGCGTTACACCATCTAAGGATGTTAGCCGTATACCCACCGTCGCTGTTGCGTCAGCTCCAAGGTATATTGGTTAATACCTGTAAAAGAATACAAGGTGGGGCAGCCATGTGAAATTTACGCCAGATGGGTAGTGGGAGACGAAAGTAATGTTTACCCTCCACTGCTTAGAAATACCTTACCTTGTGACATACGCTTCAACTTGTACACATTTAGAAGATAATATCCTCCATTCGCTGAGAAAGAGACAATAGAAATAGCACACTTTGAGGTTATTAAATATTACTTTCCATTGCATATTAGAAAAAAAGATATTTTGCAAAACACTTACATTTAAATTTTAACTTCAATGAAAATAAAACATTTACAAACGTGTGAGAACACAAGATTTCACTTAGACAAAAGAATGGCCCTATCACTGTGGTATACGAACCGATACGGTACCGAAATAATACGCGAAGTTTACGACCGAACGAATAGGATGAATCGGTTACACTAGTTAACAAAGGTTTTGTTACATAAAAGGAAATACCTGTTCTTAAAGGAACTTTTTGCGCTGAATTCGAATATGCACTCGGTTTTTCTCCATCACGTACGGTTTTCCCGTAACAGAGGGATTTTCGGGAAAATCCCTCAAAAATTTCCCTTTTCGTTTATTTTACACCCCAAGATCTTGTCCCCTTGCATATACTAACATAGAAATTATACCTAAGTATACTTTGATTCATATTTAACAAACCCTCCAAGTTTCGTAATAATCGCTTTATTCTTTCTAGAGAAATAAATATGTTTGTATGTATATTGTGTGTACTGTTTATTGCACCTTATAGTAATGCTTTCAGATCTCTTAAGTTGAGGTAAAACGTTTTGCTTTATTACCACAAACACATATATAAAATATAATACAATATAATTTACAAGTGTGACAATTTACAATAAACAATAATACAAATGTACCAAAAGGTCATGAAAAGACAATCAAAACTATCACAATATATGAAACTTCCATTGGGTTACAAAAACGTACACTACTTCCTTCTTTTGTAAGAAATGTTGTATTCTCTAACAAGACCCCAACAATAGTCCCCCATCATTGAAGGATCCCATCATCCCTGGTACCTTTTCTCCATTGCCATTATATCTTGGTGGAATCTTTCCCCCTGTTCGTCGCTGAGAGCACCTAGGTTAGCAGGAAAGAAGCTGAGGTGGGAGTGCAAAAAGTGGATTTTTAAAGACATTCTACAACCCAACTCTTTGTATTTCTGTATCATGTCCTGTACGATTTCTGTGTAACTCTCAGCTTTGTTATTGCCCAGAAAGTTGCGCACAACACACTTAAATGCTGTCCAGGCAGCTAGCTCAGCACTGTCTAACTTGCTGTCAAAGCTATCATCAAGCATTAATTTCCTAATTTGGGGACCAATAAACACTCCCGCTGAAATCTTAGCATCACTCAGGTTAGGGAACTTGTCTCGCAAATACTTGAAACCTTCACCAGATGTGTCCATGGCTTTGACAAAGTTTCTCATAAGTCCTAACTTGATATGAAGTGGCGGTAGTAATATCTTATTAGGATCTACCAAAGGAGCGTATTTGACGTTGCATTCTCCAGGTACGTAATTCACTCTAGGTTCCCATTCCTTCACTTCATAATGTTTGTCATCAGCTCGGCTATCCCATAAACATAAAAAACATTGGTACTTCGTGTAACCGCACTGCAGTCCTAATAAAATACCAACTACCTTGAGATCACAACATATTTGCCAACAATGGTCCTTGTAATTTATAAGATTTAGCAAAGTTAATATGGTGTCATAGGATTCCTTAATCTTCACTGAGTGCGCAAGTGGTATAGAAGGTTTTTTATTTCCATTATGTAAAAGGACAGCTTTAAGGCTGACCTTTGACGCGTCGATAAATAACCTCCATTCTTCTGGAACGTAAGGAATTCCTAGCTCCGCCATCAACCCATTTATATCCGTACATACGCACACATTATCTTGCATTGAGAAATAACTTGAAAATTGAACATGCCTTTTCCTGTACACTGATATGTTCGTTTCTGCATCCAATAAGTTTCACTGCTGGAGCCTTGATCCCAGAAGTTCCGCCTCTTGTTTTGTCAGGTGCAAATCACGGACTAGGTCATTAAGTTCACATTGCCGGATGAAATGTGGCTCGCGAACCCAGTCAGGGATGAACGTTGGATCCTTGGATGTACATGTTGATGTCGATGGTTCATCAAGGTCATTATCATCATCAGAGTCTTTTGGCCATATATCTTCCCAGTTGGTAGGGGGCTCGGGAAGTGGAAGTTCATCCCCGTGCGGAATAGGTCTAATTGCGGATTTAACGTTGGGATAACTTATTGTGTATTTGCTTTTTTTAGAATGTCCCTTAACTACTGTGAGACAAAAATAACAATCATCCAGATGGTTGGTGGGTTCTCTCCATACCATTGGTACAGCAAATTTCATGAACCTCCGTTTCCCTTTGGCCCATGCAAGTAAAGTGACGTAGCACGACGCACAAATTATGTTGGGTGCCCAAGTTTTGTCCTGATCTCCCACACGACATCCGAAATATATATAATATGCTAGTTTCACCGATGGCGTAATGGATCTACACTGTCCTTTAACTACAAACTGGCCACACACATAACAAAAACTATTTGGTGAGTTAACACACGAACGCCGTCCTCTTGACGCCATTGTACTGATCACAAACTAAACTTCTGGTCTTAGTTGGGTATAATGCCGTTAAGATCAAACATGAAAGCACTCTAGCAGCAAAGACAACTTTGAAAGTGAAGTAGTGTTAAACCACACGTCAATATAAAAATGTACAAAACTCCCTCACCAGGTGTCAAGAACACAAGAAAGAAAGAAATGCGGGGGGAGGGGGGAAACGATACCGTAGTGGAAAATTCAGACTGCATTAGTTCATTGTTGTCAACAATGAGTCTGTATTCCATTCTTTCTTTTTTTTGCATTCTGTTACATTTGATAACAAATATTGATAACCAGTTCATGAACAAAACGAAAAAACTTAGAGAATTGTATATATATGTATTAAGATATACATATACTGTACGTTTAAAAAAAAATATACGTTGGAAGTATTTACAGAGAGCAATACAAGTGTGTTGTTGACTATTGTAAATATTCATTTTTATGTCTGTGTTTGTAGTAATAAAGCAAATCGTTTTTACTCCAACTCAGGAGATCTGAAAGCATTACTATCAGGTGCAATAAACAGTGCACACAGTATACATACAAATATATTTATTTCTCTAGAAAGAACAAAGCGATTTTTACGAAACTTTTAGGGTTTATTAAATATAAATCAAGGTATACTTAGGTATAATTTCTATGTTACTATATGTAAGGGGACAGGAGCTAGGGGAATAAAATATCTGAAAAAGGGAAATTTTTGAGGGAATTTCCCGAAAATCCCTCTGTTACGGGAAAACTGTACGTGATGGAGAGAAACCGAGTGCATATTCGAATTCAGCGCAAAAAGTTCCTTTAAGATCAGGTGATTTTTCTTATGTAACAAACAAAAAGTTTAAATTTGTTAACTAGTGTTATTGACTATGCAGTTCACTACAGACACTTCACTTCCATCGCTGTATAAAGATAAGTTCATTTGACGTCTTCATTATCTGGATCGTAGTAACACTCTTCTATGAGATTCTTCATTCGTTTTAAATCCGAAATATGTTAACTGAGGATGTACAATGGAAACACATAGTTTACGCTGTAAATCCACAATATTCACAAAACATATTAACTTTCGTTATGTGGCGTAAAAACTACTATTTAGCCAGTAGACTATTAGGACCTGCATAGTACAAATTTTCATTGCATTTCTTCCTTTTTACAACACTTCGATATGATGCAAATTAATATTGGAGAGTGTAAGTTTAATACGTAATACTACTATAACATTATGAAACACTCTGACGCGCGTCTTTTTAGAGCGTCAGTTCGTAACTTGTTGAGTAGCGCAAGAATACACTACCAAACTGAAATATAGTGCACATGGAATATTAAGTTTTTACTTCATTGTTTTACTAATAATATATAATGGATGATTCATAGGTTAATAGAAATCACATTAAAAACACTGATTGTTCCAATAAGTTGTGCGATTGACGATTATTGATAGACTTTACATTGTCACGTAAAAATCTGTCATCGTCATGAGTTTTGCTGCGTGGGCGTTCAGCACGAGAATAGCTAAATTCCTCTTCCTAATATAGGCTAACGAGAGGAAGCAGGGCTGTCTGGAAAAGTGAGGCACCTTTTGGGTGACAAATTCCTGAGCATTGTTCTCCTCCAACTGTTAGCTGATTGCGTTATATTTCTAAAAGTTGACGCTGGGGAAATACGAGGGTTGATTTAAAAATTCATGCCAATCCATCTTGTTACACCATAACTTATCCGACCATGTCACATTTTTCCAGTTAGCAGCTGTCCATGTTGCTTGATCGCGGCACCATTGGCGTCATGTTAAAGCGTAGTGATTCTTTATCAGCAGTTTTGCCCGTGCAACGTGACGCTGTGTGATTGGCTCTTGCATCGTAACTCACGGCGAACTGTGATTGTCGACAGTTTAAACAGAGAAAAAAGACTGTTTAGTTTCTTAGCTCGTGCACTTGTATATTCAATTTAATTTATTAATTTAAAAAAAAAATAAGAGTAGTTAGAAGATTTTCTGGCTTCAAGTATTCACACGTCACTCATTAACTAACACAATAGTGAAAACGTTCTACAAATAGAAAGTGAAGATAATGGTGCTACATCCCTGGTGAAGCTACCATAACCAGCAAAACAGTAATCAGTAAAGTTTGTTAATAGTCACTACTGCCCGAACAATAATGTACTAAAGTGTATCCTAGTATTTATAACGAAACTTTAAAATAATTATGAAATAAATAAATGTGATGTTAATTCCTGAAACTTGTAATTTATAACCTAACCTCTGTTTTTCTTCTTCCTTGATATTTGATTTATAACTTATACTTTTTTCTCTCCCTTGCAGATATTTGATAGAGAAATAAAAAACAAAACGAAGGAAATCCCGTTGACATTTGAAAGACCTCAGAACTTAAATGTTCCTAAAACAGACCAGACGTCACAGCTTTGGTTATTGGAATGAGTATTGAGGTTCATTGGAAGACGTGACAATAATGAAATGTAACATAGGCGGTAGTTTTAATACAGTATTAAATCCATTGTATATTTTTATAATAAAAGTGTTTCACAATAAAATGTTAAGTGAAGAATCTCATTTCCCTTTTATGTTATACATTCATGTTAGAACTAGATGATTGAAAAAAATCAATGACAATTCGTCACTACATTTGCGTGGAATAATGAAATATGACTATTTATTGTATAATTGCAGTCCAGCTCTCAAATTTCGAATATCTTAAATCTATTAGTGACACTGTCCATAGCGATCGTCTCATAAACAAGAGATCTTTGATTCGATCTGTCATTCGTATTGGTTGAAGGGTTTTTGTTAACTCCAGTGCACTGATAGTGCCTGCGATGAAATTATAGATCACTAGTTCGTATAATGCTATCTTTAAACATGGAATTTTGCGTTTCGTTCAGATCAGTTTGTTTATGTAGTTTTAATTTGTTAAGTATAATTCAATTTGTTCATAGTTTGGTATAAAACGTTGCGTGTAATATTGTATCACCACAGGCTTAGGTTGCCATAATTCTAATTAAATCTGTGCAAATAACACGACAATAAAATAGTGGATCCTGGTTGTTCCAAGTTTACGAACTCGGAAGTTTTGTCTGTACATAGAAGTGAACCAGCCAGGTTGTGATTGAACAAGTGAATTTGTATCATTTTGGTTTATTGAAATGTATGATAAAGAAAAGTTATTTTAAAATATCAGGCCCTCGCCTTAAAAAACTGAAAACTAAAAGAAACTCAGGCATAAATCTTCGAAATGGTTAGCCGCATGCTTATTAAATAAGCTGTAATGTTCACCGTGTTTATTTTGTTACTGGAAATGGAGTTTTGGGTTTCCGAATTCAGTATTATAAATAATTTTCATGTAGATAGAGAAGCATCATGAATAGTCCCAAGCCCATCTCCGTCCAATTGCTTTTTGAAAAGACATTCGATTACATAAGAAAATGAAATGAAATGAAATGAAATCCTTGAGTTTTACGTCCCACGGTCATGCCGGCTAGGCTAAAGGAGACGGTAATGATGAGAAATGAATGAAATGGTGGAATGATGAAAGTGGAAGGAAACGGGAGAACCCCGAGAAAAACCGCGCACACGGTGTTTGCCTACCACAAAGTTCACTTGGCGCGAGCCGGGATCGAACCATGGACCCCAAACATCAGAGATGAACGTTCTACCACAGCCACCGCGGCCCCCTCGATCACATCAGAATCGACATCCAAATGGATGAACAACATCGCCAAGACAATTATGCACAATGAACATATAAAAAGGAAGAGGAAAATATTAGAACGTGTAAGAAGTGCTAAAAGTTTTCATAAACAAAAGTAGAATTGGCATTTAGAAGTCATGAAGAGGATAGCGAATGAATGAACAGTAACAATTACATTGAATTGCTGATTTGGTCGCAGAATATGAATAGTAACTTGAAAACCATTTGTATAACAACTACTTTCGCTAGAACTCCCAAACGAATTCAGAATGACCTAAGCAGTTCAGTAGCAGAGGTAATGTTCGATGAAATAGGACGTGAAATTTTTAGTTCTTCATTGTTGTAAGGTTACTTGAGAAAATGATAGACGTAACAGGTAAGTCGCAACTTTAAACACTATTACACTATTCAGTGGCAGTGTACGTAATGAAGAGTGGTAAAGGTGGGAAAAAAAAAAAAAAATATTCGTATGGTTTACATGTGTTACTGGAAATCGATCTGCTACAGCATTTGCCAAACTAGTGTAAAAATGAAATCTATTATACTAATGAAAGGAGGAACCAACCGATTTTTTACTTTACACACCAAATCCTCTATAGGTGCGAATTCTAACGGTAAAGAGTGAAAAAGTGACTGACTGGAATGGGACCTCCGGCATACTGTGTCGGTGCATTAACCATTACGCCACTTAGTCCGCTTCCCAGAACAGCCATTCACATCTCGGACCACGTGGATTGTACCACAGACCCCTGCTGTGATTGGACAATCTGGTCCATATACCGAGCACTTAATAACGGTTGTCATTAATAATGAAAGGAGGATACAATCGATATTTTTTACTTTACACACCAAATCTTCTATAGGTGCGAATTCTAACGCAAAGAATGAAAAAAGTGACTGACTGGACCAGGACTTGAACCCGGGACCTCCGGCATACCGTGCCGATGCCTTAACCTCTATGCCACCTAGTCCGCTTCCCAGAACAGCCACTCATTCTCGAGGCCGGTGCTCTCATCTCGGATTACGTGGGTTGTACTATAGATCTCCGGTATGTCCATATACTGAGCACCTTACGACAGTTGTAAAGTCTGTTAACATCTCATAATTATGCTACCAGGTATTTAGGTTGAAGGAAATAGATGTTCAATAAAAGTGAATAAATATATTACTAATCCATGTTAGTATTATACTGTTTGTTAATGACGAAGGATGTGTTGTGATTCATGACTTGTTCCCCGGCTGGACATAGCACTACACGCCACTGCTTTAGTAGAATCAGTCGAACTATTTAGATGATGATGATGCAAAATCGAAATGCTTTTCGGGAAAGAACGAAGCTCCAGATGCGTCGTTCAAATTATTTGTAAAGAAATACACATTGTAATTCTAAAATATATTTCAATTCATTTATTGCTAAGGATTGTATGTAACGCTGAGTGAAATTATTTTTACAACCATGACATACACACACATACACAATCGCACCTCACCTTCACATACAATAAAACATGTATTCCAAGAGCTTTGTAAATAAAAACTACAACATATTTTACATTGTACTTTGTGGTACACAACTGAAAAGGCATTTTATACATAAGAAAAACAACGAGAAATTTTAAAAAAACGCAAATTGGCTTTAATATAAAATAATAAAATATCTTTCATTCGGCATAAACAAATATTATGTATCGTGTAGTATAAAGTAAGTCGTTTCCAATTTCGTCATATGAAAGCGCCAGAACTTCTAACCTGCAAGATGAAAAATCGAAATTATATTTATTCAAAAAAGACAGTTTTATCATCATATATGAAATAGTTTTTAAGTAATGTTCTCATTGCAAGAGTATAATCGAAAATTTTACTGGGAACCTTAACCCCACATCTCGAATAAGAAATACAAAATATTACTTAACATGGTATTTTAGTATTTGTATAAAGCAGCAATATAAAACGTTTATTGAAAAATTGGGTTTTTTGACTTCTGTGTTTATGTGCTTGGAACAGAAGTTCTAAAGAAATTATAGCACAAGCTTGCTATAATGTTATAATTTATTGTTTTTAAGTCTTATGAAATTGAAATGCACTAATTATGCAAACAGAAAGTAGTTCCCTTAAAGTAGAAATGGTGTGAAATTTTCTTTCGTTCAAAAGTTCGAAATAGAATTTGTTAATTACTGCAAATGCATAAACCACCAGAAGCACAAGAAATGTCATACATTTGTTTAAAGCTGGACAGATAAAATTATTTAACAACCAATTTACGAGTACTGATATATTATTTTGATATTCAAACATATACATTGAAGACAATAAAGGAAAATTCAGTGTTCTAAATTCGTGTGTATTTTCCACTATTAAGGACTCAATAAGAAAGGAATGTATTTTTTGAAAAGACTTATAGTAATCGACTCCACACCTAAATAGTATGAAATACATCGAATGTAGTTGTCTTCCTAACAAAGCTAAAGGCGTTTGTTCTATAAGAAACTGAATCAGAATTATAACACATTATATTTGAATTAATGGTGTCCGATCGTCTGTTGCATGTGGGCGTCTGTTTTTATTTTTCTTGTCCATGCTTGTATTTCTGAATAATATTGTTACGTTGTTTGCATAACAATATTTAGAATATTAATTTTTTTTGTTATAAAATTGTAGTTTCTCTAATTAGAGAATATGCAAGTTTTAAAAAAGTGACAGAAATCTCAGTTGAATCGTGATTCAAGTTCATGTTGATAAATATGTTAGTTTCTGTTATTAAGTACACTCCCTAGTGTTCTCTTCGAACTAAAAGTAAAATAGCTAACTTTAAATAACAAAGGGAGCATCTAGTTTCTGTATTAGATTGTTCAATATAAGTGTTAACTGTATAGAAAGCAATATATATCAACTTTTTATTATTTCAAACATTTGAATAATAATAATTTCAAATAAAAGGAGGAGTCAGTATATCTTTAGAAAAAAATGGATTGCGTTGATATAGATAAGTTATGTGCTATTAAGATATGGAAACAAACCTGTAGATTTTCGCTGCTTCTAATGTTTTTAAGGAATAGAGAACTCCTTTGCCATTCTGCACTCTAATACGGAATGGTTTACCTATAAAAGAAAGTAGTGAAAGAATTCTTTAATAAATACCATCATACAGTGCTGTAACCTAAATATTATAAACATTTTTCTTAATTGCAACACGTAAAAATGCTTTCCCTTGAGAAGACAAATATATATTTTACCCTAAATCTTCAAACTAACGGAAAACAAAAGAACAGTATAAATATTTGGGTTTTATACTAGCTTATAATTGCACTACAAGCTTGGCGGATTGGTACGCAGAGGAAGAGAGCTATTTCTCCTACAAGCTCTCCGTTTTAAGTGCAAGCTTGCCAGTACCAACCTCTCTCCAAAATGCACTGTACTCTTAGCCATAAGCGGTAAATCAAATAAATGGGAATCATCTTTGGCTACTTTATGACAAAAGATTAAACTGTCCGTTGTCTCAAAACATTGTAAGAACATGGCTTTTTATAAAAGAGATCGGGTAGCCACGTATTTTGAACACGATTTTGATGTAAATCAATGTGTCTTTGAAATATTATTATATAATTTGATCGCTTGTTGTATAACAAAATCCGTCGATCAACCATTGATACAATCACATGTGTTCTTGCAAGAGACGTTAGTAATGGTCCATTGCTTCCTCATCATGTTAAAACTTCCGGTGTATTTTAAACAGTTATTGTAAAATACATTCCCATTCTATCATCTTATTATTTCTATACCGAGCTTTTATGTTTGTACCTTGTTGAGGGTTTTCGTTAAAATTTTCGAAGTCTTGGGATAGCTTCAAGTATAACTTATTATTCTTGATTTCAGAATATATTATACTTTTTGGAATAAATTGGTAAATCTCTTCATGAGAATAGTTGTTTCAATTATATAGCCGATTGGTCTCTACGTGTGGCTTTGGTTTAATTACCTCTGTTTCAAAATGTTACAAATGGAACCATAATCGTGAGGCATTTCGGAATTAAGGTGACGCAAATAATAAGCCACTTGCCCTATACACCTTAATGTAAAAAACATAACATTTATTTATTTTTCATTTCTTTAAACTGACGATTTACATTGGAATTATTACCAAACTAACAATATTAGAAGGTAAGAAAGGAAGAAGGACCAGAAACTATATTTAAAAGTACAGGGTATACCACAATATGGTTTACTATCATAAATTTTAAAACTGTATAGGAAACATGTACGGTAACTATACGTGGCTCGTTACTGGAATTATTTAGCAATTCATATTCATTTATGAAAATCGTGCTCAAAATCTGCAAACACACTCGCATCCTGATGGCAACATTGCTGATAGTAGCCGTGTATAAATTTCGAGGTAATCTCGTTGATGATATCGGAGATCGACGTTTTCAATTCTTCAATAGAATGGTGATTAGGCCTGCACTATTTTCTTCCTTAAGAAACCCCATAAGTAAAAATCAGGAGTGTATGGTTAGCGATTTCAAAGGGCTACGCGCAACATCTTGCCTTATCCGTTCGATGTTTTCAGATGTTACAGCTCGTCGTGGACGACTACTGCGCTTTCTGAAAGTTTGTCTTTTCGTATTCCACTTCATTAACGAGTTCAAAATTGTTGGGTTGGAGGATGCATCTCTACAATTAAAATGTTGTGTACATTTTCTCTGCATGGTTTTATGTGTGATTTAGTCATCTTGTACTCATTCACAATGAAAACACACTGCTTTGTAATATATAAGGTCGTCATCTTGAATGACGTCACGTATGTATTGCAAGATATCCAAAACAAAAATTCTTGAGTTGCTTGAGTCATGTACTGTTACTGTACGTGTTTCCTGTACGAAGCTATTGACGTTTATAATGGTAAACATTGTTGTGGTCTGTGCTGTATTATACCCGATATTTGCCTGGTTGAAATGAAGTAAAGCTCTAGGAAGACCTCAGGCACGATGGTCGGCCCCTGGAGTTTCCAATTGCGAATCGAAATACTAGCTACTAATCGACTGCTTCGCAGAAATATTCTATTTTTTTCGAACTCAAACTACTTTTAAGTGTAAGAAAAAGTAACATCTCGTTTGTCAGAATCAAAACCTGAATATGAATGACTTATTGTCAAGATGTTCCATCAATGTTTCCATGAATAAATGAATTCCTTTGAATAAGCTCCAATATTTAAGAGATCGGAAATCTAATACGATGCATAAATTTTCACATTAAAAATTACAACATTCTCGTGGAATACACATTCCTGTAATAGGGTTACAGACAAGCAGAGGGTGGAATCACTAGACTTTTATTATGTTTTATTATCATGCGTGCTGCGCTAATAAACATTCTTGAGGCAAATAAAATAAAAGCAAACATAAAAACCACAAATATTAATTGAAGAATAAAATAGAAACGAACCCATCGCCACAACTGACGTGTTTGTCCATTGTTTGATTTAAACATAAAGACATATGACTGGAACATTATTGCAAGTTGTGCTTAAAATTAAAACAATTTCATTAATAAAGCTACTTTATTTAATAGGATGTATATTCAATATGCATTAAAAATACTTACTCCAAAAGCACCCAAAATTATCTGAAAGCAAGTGTTTCGACAGAAAGTTACCACCTTCTTCAGCATATATATTTTCAGAAAACTGGTGTACACAACACTAGTTAAAAGATAATAAAGTATGTGATTTGGTCATGTAGGAAGGAAACCAAAATTCTAGAAGTATGCTTGGATTTTTTTTTTTTTTTTTTTTTTTTTTTGTGTGTGTGTGTGTGTGTCTATGTTTCGAAGACAATTTGTAAACGAAATGAAGGTTTGGCTATGGAAGATAAGTTTCCCCTCTCTTAGCTAATATAGTTATGAACAATTTTGAATCCGGGTTTTTACAAA
Source organism: Thermobia domestica (assembly GCF_964235325.1). Taxonomy (NCBI): domain Eukaryota; kingdom Metazoa; phylum Arthropoda; class Insecta; order Zygentoma; family Lepismatidae; genus Thermobia; species Thermobia domestica. The sequence goes on along the minus strand of NC_137460.1, from coordinate 51,306,826 downwards.
AATAGAAGTTTGAATTTATCAGATATCACAGATTTGTTGATGATGGAATTTTGATTTACAATAATAATAATAAATAAATAAATAAAAGTGGAGTTCAATAATATTTTCAGATTGTTAAAGTTGACTGTTGGAAAAGAATCAACCAAAACTTCTTGAATTTCTTAGACTTTCACTTTTACAAATTGAATAAGTTCCAGACCAGTATTTACAGCAGGCACGCCAGACTCAGAATCCCAAATGAGCTAAATAATCATTAGTTTACAATAGTGCGGTCCGCAAAAGAAAGAAAAAAATCATCATAATGGATTTTAAAAAATAAGTAAATACATACGTAAAATCTTATCAAATACTGTAATTCTTTGAAATAGAAAGAACATAAGAAAATCTGAGTAGTAGAATCTTTTTTATTATGCAACCAGATTTCGGATGTCTGGAGACATACTGCACACTGGCGATTTTCAGAATAGAGGTCATATGTATATCTAGCTGTTGGCTAGCTTGGATATATCTCGAAGGATTCTTCCGCTTCCGTAAATTTAAAAAAAAATGATATGTGCCTACTGGACATGGAAATCACGTACGACACAAATTTAGAGTTTCTGAAAACAGCAGTCGCCAATATTCGTAAAATTCGGGGATACCCCCTTAACTGAATGTTTGCTTTAGAGTTAAGCTGCATCAGATTTCTGTTAATTCCATCTGTAAATGGACTGACACTTTCTCAACTAGGGTTGAGAAAGAGACCCCCCTCCCAAAAAATGTAAAGAAGTAAATTATATACTTTTTGTTATTTTCTCGGGATGAACCGAGGGCCGTGAGTTTGATATGCCTGATTTACAGGAAGCCGAAGTCCGCAGATAACAAGTCAGCATATTCGTGCCTCGCAAAGCCAACGTTTGGAACAGTATTGATTGATTGATTTTTAGTTTAGCGTCCCTTTCAGCAGCGAGGCTATATGAGACGTGGACCTACTGATTAACGTGGAATCCGAACCACATGAGCTCCCGCCGGGAATCGAAGCCGGGTCTCCCACGCCAAAGGCGCGTGCGCTAATCGCTTGTATGTTTTTAAGAGCATTTAGGTTAATCTCTGAAAACCAAAAGTTAGCGAAACGTTGTGAATTAATTTTGAATTGGGTACCGAAAATGGATCCAAAAAAAGGCACTTTTCGAAAGTGGAAAGAAGAGACATGGAAATTTTATTTGGAGTGTAAGGAATTTCAGGATATATCGAAGGAGAAGAAAGTATCGAATGGGTTTTCCTCGTTGTGGCCGTGTATATCTCACAAAAATAGCGTATAAAGTAGGAATAAAATATGGATTGTAAAACCCCAGCAATATAGAAAAATCATTATCCGGATATAAAATTTCGAGGATAAGACTTTGTTTTTGGGTGTTCATCAGATACATGCTCTTGTGACAATGTTACAAAAGTACTACCAAAATAAACATTTCAACGAGGATCAAGAGCATTTGAGGGATACAAAAGGGATGAACAAAACACATGAGGTTTGGCAAGGCATTTCCAAATATCGACCACAACATTAAAGACTTAAAAGTCCTTTATAATAATGTGTCATACAGAGAAAAGGACAGTTTTGAATCATACTGTGTAAGGACTAAAAATCGAACATTAAATTTAGATAAAAGAAATCGTGTGAAGGATTGGAATAACATTATTAATAGAATTCTGGAGCAAAGATTAATTAGGAAAACGAAAGAGAAGGAAAAAAAAACTTCATTCTTATAAAGCAAATCAAATTAAATCTTAACCAGGTTATTTTTTAAAATTTAATATATGTTACGGTACAACATGGCGGATTTTGAAAAAATAGGTTTAGCAAAGCTTCACCCATTACATCGGTATTGAGCACAAGTGTGAAAGTTCCGTAGCTATTGTCGGTATAATCTGTAAAATTTGGAATGAGAAAAAATACTGTAGATTGAGAGAAGTAAGAAATTTCAATCTTCAACTTATATATATATATATATATATATATTTTTTTTCAAAAGACTCATAACGTTCCTAGTATAAAATAGCGTATATCTCGAAGTTTGATTTTTGAGAAATGTTGAAGAAGTTCACATTAGTGCAGTGTTAATACTTTTCTTCGACCAATTTCGTTATTAGTGGATGGAATAAAGCAGGTAAAACAAGTGAGATTAGAAAGCAATGTTTCTTTAATTATTATGAATCAGTTACGTAAGATAATTTACGGTTAGTCTTCATAAAGAAAGGTATAAGAGAAATGTTATGGAGGACTACTGGAAGTGAAAGAAAAATAATGCTATTAGGAAGAAGATAATCAACGAGATGAAGTTCCACAATCAACGTTAGTTTTCTAAAAAAGGTGTGTGCTGAAGAAGGCATTTTATCGAAACGTTCACATTTAGATAATCCCCTTTAAACCTCAATCAATCAAACATTTATATAATATTGGGTGCTTTTGGGATAAGTATTTTTTAATGAGTTTCATTAATCTGGAATGTTGCGCTTGATATTTACAAGTAATGTTTCAATATTAGCAACAATAGATATTTAAGAATATGAATTTTGTCTCCCTCTGAAAAAAAAATCTTCAGAAGGCGCTTATAGTTAATATTGAAGATAACAGAAGTGAGTTGCAACTGATGGATATAATCTACTTTTCGTTCCAAAAAACAAAAAAAAAAAAAAAAAAAAACATTCATTGAGCCGACCGTGCATGTGTATGCGCCTTAAAAATGAACTCACTCAGATTAGAGAAAATAAAAAGAAAAAAGGAACTCATTACCTATTTCATTTTCAACAATTCTGTATGTTGTTTTTGGTATGTGATGTCCATCTTCATCAAACACTGCCAAATGCATGAGATCTTTGTATGGAAAGACTGGATGTTCGAGTGTGACTATAGTGAAGACTACTAGCTGCGCCATCTTTACTGTTCCATGACAAGAAGATTGTGGATCCTCGCACAGCTGAATACAGTAACTGTAAGAATAGAATTACCAAGATCAAGAACTTAGGAAACTTACATAATGAGTAATAGGAATTTATTGCCGATTTAGTTTCTATAAATTTTCTATTCATAATTTTGTAATGTTTGAGGAGTATACTATAAAACAATTTTTTCTACAGTAGGCATATTCTCTATACTAGAGCCTGTCTTATCTCATCTATGCTCTCGGAAAGTATGCGAACTATACTTCGGCCCCACCCCCCACCACCGTCTGACGGAGAAAATTCTCCCTTTGCTTACGGAAAAGGAGTGAATGACCTCAGCTGTGTTGCCAATTTGACATTCAATCGTTTGGTCTTGACGAGTGAAGATCGTAGGCTACATAGAATACCTAACAAGATAGAGGACAGCGAAGTCCGTGAAATAATTAATTTTGGCAACGCTTCCGCATCTAACAATTGAAAGATCTCGTCCGCAACAACTTCTCCGTCCTCTTTTGAGATAGGTACGGGAAAGCACACATCGACTGCGGCGCCAGAAGGGGCACAGATCAAATAAAAAGGCTCTAGTACTATTTATTAATATATATCAAAGGAACATTAAATCACAGTAACTATAAAATCTACTTTTCATAATGAAATCTTTAGTAGAAATATGTAAAATTATATTTGATATAGTCAGTGACATGTAAAATGCAAGATTTGAATTACTCTTTGCACTCCAGAATTGATAGAAGAGAATATAATTAAGTAAGATTTTATTGCTTGTACCATAGCACGTTACCGTACATATTCATACCATATCAGCAAAAATTAAGAAGTTCTAAATTCGGGTATTTTCCAATTTTTTTCTTTTCTGCTCAAACACACATGCTTTACGGGTTTGTATATTATGTTATTCTGTATGTACACTCATGTCCAAAATGATTGTCACATATCTATAACTGTCTTCTTGTAAGAATATAATTTGATAATGATGTTGCAGGGCACTTTTAATACTGATACTATGTGTATAACCGGGAAATGTATATTTGTGGTAAATTTCATAGGAAAAGAATTATAAATACGAAAATTAGAATGAGTAAAACAAAGTGTTGCTAAATGGACAAGAAAGTTTTATTTTCGTTTTATTGTTCTTATTTACTGCTCTTTTAACATGAAATTTTCCACGTCCATGTCTTTGCCGATTATACACATACTAACATTATAAGAAATACCGGGCGAATTCGTTATCAAATTATATCCCTAGAACAACATATTTATAGACATGGCGACAATAATTTTGGACATGAGTGTACCTAGGTACAGTAAATGAAACTCAGTATAGCAATTCAAAAATACTTAAGAGTATAAACGTTATAGTACGTATACATTAAATATCTGCTGAGATCCCTCGTGGCTATATGGTTAACGTGCGCGGTAGACCCGGGGTTCGAATCCCGATGGGAGCTTGGCTTCCAGTTAAGCTATGGGTTCATGTCTTACATAGCATCGGTTCTGAATGAAAATGAACTTAAATCTTTCAGTTTAACGTCCTATGATTGTGTTTGTTTTGCAAAGGGAAAAGAATGATTAAGGCAAGTGAATCATGATGGAAAAATTGGTGGAATGAGAATGTAGGGAGAAACGAGAGTATCCTAGAAAACCCACGGATACGATGTTGTCCACCACAAACTTACTTGGAGGAGGATTGAACCAGGGACCGCATGCACCAAAGATAACGGCTATATTGGTTCTGAAAGGAACAAAACTCCAACCAATATTACATACCTGCTGTCAATATCCCTTTGGAAGCCTACTGGGCAATAAGCATCCAGACACTTAAAACTTCCTTTGGTGTTAAGGCATAAATGATTCTCACCACAAGCTTCTGCGGCAGAGCACTCATCAATATCTATATATTTTAAGAAATATATATTACTTACATAAAACTACATAATATAGTTCAGATAGAAGCATTAAATAGGATATTTATTCTTGAATAAAATGTAGTAACATAGGAATTATTTTAACCAAATAGTGTAACTTTTTTCAGTGCTTTAACTATTGTAATAAAATCTGTTAAGATGTCATCTCTTAATATCTCTTATTCACTTAACAGGGAAGGTCGTTTGTGAAATTATGTAATATATAGGACCAAGGCTGGTCAACTCAATCAATTTTCACTGTTTGTGCAAACTACGGCTGAAAGGTTCTACCCGGCCCGCGACATTATTCCTAATCTGACGAATAAAAAGAAGAATTAAGGAAAATAAATAATAATTATCCATTATTTCGTTCTGTTTTCTCCTTTTTATATTTAGCTTAGTGACCACAGATTAATTTATTTACTTATCCACAATATTGGAATGTTAACATTTGAAATAAGACACTATCGTTTTTAATCAATTATACTGACCCTGTTAAAGTTTTATTTCTTTTTTATTGGTTCCCCTCTTTAAAAAAAAAGTTTGTCCGTCACTAGCATATAGTATAATAAACAAGGTCGAAGAAATCTGTGGTTAATTGGAAATATGACGTTAACGTCATAAGTTTTAAGACACTATTACATGGGACACCATTTCACTTTTCAACTACATATTACTATTTTCTAAAATCAAAATTTATTATTATTCAGAACTTTAAATGCTATTAACAATAATATATAACATTTTTCCAAAGTTATTTCTCGCCCTAGGGACCATCACTGTGAACATTTTTCATATTCGCCGTATTCCTCAGCGTCTCGGGTTGCCTGGGTGTGTAGTATAAGAAGTTGTTTATCTTTAGGTATTCTTACACATTATCTGCATTAAAATGTAGACTTTTGGGGATTTTGGGGCTGTTCTAGAGGACGCCTCTGTAAAAATAAGACTCACTGTCCCCCTCCCCCCTCAACCTAGGTTTCCAACTACGTAAATCTGAAATAAGAATTTTGCAATCTAAGAATCATTCCAAAGTCTACAAGATTACACACAGACGAACAGACATAAAGAATAAGCGGTTAGAAACTTCGTTCAAATTACGTTAAAGCTAAAACCTAACAACATAGCAAATATGGATTGATAAAATATATAGCTCCACAGGAGACATTGATTCTCATAAGGATCAATGTATGCTAACTCTCCTAATACCTTCATTTCAAAAGCTCAGCTTAAAACGTTAACAAATATACAGTAAACCCTACATTTAACGTGTGCTAATGGGGCGTGAATCTGTGCTCCGTCGATAAATGTATAGTGTTAAAAAGGAGCAGTATATCAATATGGTTTATTTTCAAACGGAAAATCCGCGATAGAAACCACGATTTGCTAAAGGTAGTGTACAGAGATGTATGTTTATCATATACAAGTTTTTGAGTGGTTCAAACTGTTTAAAGAGGGACAAGATGTGAGCATAGATGATCCACTTCCTGGACGACTTCTACGTCCAAAACGAACTCAACCATTCAAGAAAATGGCAATGTAATTCGAAAAGATTACACATCATCATACTGAGTTCAGGATAGTTTGGGTTTGGTTACACTATATTTAGTTCTCCAGATATAAGGCCTACAAATTTTTTTTGACAAATATAATGGACCTCTTGATCCAAAAAGGAAATTCGGATGATGTGCTGACATTTTGATGAACACTGAAAGAGGCACTACTCTTAGAGAAAGTAATAACCTGTTATATGAATCGTGATTTTTCACGTATGATCATAAAGCCAAACGTCAGAATCGTGATTTTTCACGTATGATCATAAAGCCAAACGTCAATCACTTCATTGAAAGTGCCAGAGTTCACCACGCTACACGAAATCTCAAATAATCAAATTGAAATTCAAAGCAATGATTTTTTTTATACCGTAGGATTGTCTGTTTATTGGGTACCCGAGGGTGAAACTGTAAACCAACATCATTACGTTAATGTGCTGACAACCCTTCATGAGCGAGTAAGATGATGACATGATATATGGACAAATAAAGTCATGGATTCTGCACCAAGACAAAGTTCATGCTCTCACGGTAGTGTCAGTGAATATAATTTTTGGACAAACAAGGGATCCCTGTGTTAGATCATCCGGCATATTCGCCGGATCTTGCTCCGTTTTTTTCTATTATTCCCCAAAGTGAAGTCAGAACTTACTGAAAGGAACCGTATTTGAGACCGTATAAAAATTGTGCAAAGAAAAGCGACGGATGTCATGAACATGATTTCAAAAAGCGACTGGCAACACTGCTTCCAGCAATGGAAATTTCGCGTGGAACGGTGTAAAGATCGTGAGGGAAGTACTTGGAAAGGGATAATGTCCTACTGTACAAAATGACCAATAAAAGATTTAGTAGCATTTTTTAAAGCCATACCTCGTATTATGTTTTTCTGTTGTGTGTTCTATAGTGAATTGTCACAGCGATTATATTTATACAAGTACCTGTACATCCTCCATTAAAATAATGGTATCCTGTAGGGCAATCCTCAGCTGCATCTTGAACCACTAAATCGTAGAAATTAGATTCGTCACTCAAAGATCTTAACTGTGGTAATTTAAACCGTCTTAAGGATATTGGTTTATGACGTCGAGCACTACTGGAATCTGACAGGTATTGAACATCCACTACGAAAGAGAGAATGATCTATTACTATTTATAGTTGAACAGGTAAAAATCAACTATTCTGTTACTAAGTAAGCATTCAAATACATTTTCTAGTTTTCTGTGAAATAAAAACATTTAAGAGTCTTCATCCCGGCGAAATTAAAATACCGCTAATTTTACAGTAATTATGTGATATCTTCAAATAGATAAAAGATAATTGAAATGTGGAACAAGAGCGCCCTAGACAATATTATTTTACATGAGATACTGTTATTACGACTCACTTATCTGCTTTCGATTTCGAGCCATTTTGAAAATCGGCATTTATTTTCGCGTTTCTAAACAGCTGAAAAAGGAAAGCCACTAGGTGACTTGTGATAACGGTACCTCACGCAAAATAATATTGCCTAGGGCGCTCTTGTTCCATATTTCAATTATCTTTTATCTATTTGAATTTATCACATAATTACTGTAAAATTATGGTATTTTAATTTCGCCGGGGTGAAGACTCTTAAATTGAAAATAATGCATTAAAAAAATCGAGATACAGGAAAGTATTCATAATTTAAAATTCATAATTATGTCTAAAAGTTTGGGTTAATAGCACACTTTTATTGCACTTAAGTCAATTTTTTATTACTTATTTTCTACAGTAATAAGGTTTAGTACAAACTGAGATTTTTGTGTGTATCAAAGTTAATGTTACGGCACTACAATGATTTTAAATCAAGTAAATAATAATAATAAAATGGTATTAAAAAAATTGCTCATCTTACCACCACAAGTGTGTTTATCTTCTAACAGCTTTTGACCTGGTGGACAAATACACTCATAGCTGCCTTTAAGGTTTCGGCACTGATAGGAACATATCGGTGGATCTTGCTTACATTCGTTAATATCTATTCAAGAATACAAACACAAAGAGCTTACTTAAATGCAATGGAGTTTCAATAGACGTATTTTTTAAAAGAAAATGTAAAATGTGTAATATATTATAGATAAATTTAGTGTTTATTACAGAGAATACTTGAAGAGACTTATGGTAATTAATACTGCAGATATTTTGGACAATTTGTTGTTCTTCTAGACTTTCTGAGATTAGGAAATTACTGCCTACTTTGATCTCTACATTTAGAAGACATTGTTTGAACATAGCCAGTGGCGGCTCTTTAGGGAAGTCACACCAGTAAAAATTACAATTTTAACCACGGGTGGAAATGAGGATACACAAGGGAAGACGTCTCCGTGGTAAAAGTTTCAGATAGAAAAACGAAAAAAGAATGAAGGGAAAAAAATGTTAGTATTAGACTGTACCTATCTGTTCCCTAGTTCTGAAGTTCCATTTCCACCCCTGATTTTAACGCCGCAAACTAATCAAAGAAAATTTACCCAATATACTAAGTCTTATATACAAGAATTCTTATCGATATGAGTTTTTTCCTCAAGAGCGGCCGCTGAATATCATTTTTGGATCATACAAGAGTTTGTAGAATGAGTAAACACTATTTTAATAATTACTCCATATGATAATACACTTTTTAAAAAATGTAAGAATTAACTACTAGCAGGTATAACTTACAAAGGTTAATGAAAACATCGGTGCTAAATAAATAGTAATTAACGGATAGGCTAATAACAGCATAGAATCAAATGGATAAGCTTTGTTTGTGCGACAATGAAATTTTGGGTTCCTTAAACCACAGGGTCAGTTATTGTTCTTTTCTTCTTTAATATACCCAACTCTTTCTCACTGATTTTTCATTCAAGCTTTCTCTGTTCTTCTTCATATCTACACAATAAGATTTCCAGTCGTATTTCGTAATTTGCGCTTTTCTACGTTATACAATGCTATAACGTGGCCGATGCTATAATAGCATCTGATATTTTTCTATGATTTTGCCGTTAAAGGCGACAATGATTAAAGTAAAGAAAGTGGGTCCACGTAACATAGTCGATAGCGCTCTCGTCTCTAGTGTGGACGCTCCCGGACTTTATTCCCGGTTGGGGCACTCGATCGAAAATGTATAAACTTTTTCAGGAAAGTCATCCTGGGAGGTTTTTCCTTATTTTTTCTCATTCACACCAGACAAGTACAGGATTGGTGCCTAACTTGATCTCATGCCACTTTTTTTTCCTTTCCCACTTCCCAGTATAGTGTGTTCGCCGAAGGGACGTCATCCTTCATACGTGATGGGCTTAGGGCCCTATATGCCGGCAATGCCTAGAAATGTGTACAAATAAATAAAATTAAGAAAGAAATGATAAAATCATTTGTAAAATTACAATTATAAGGAAGGTAATGGAATTATATCGAGAAAACCAGTAGATAGTATGGTTTTGCATCCACAAAGTTTACAAGGCTGGGTAAAATCTGCGACCGTGTACTCCAGAGTTAAATGCTGCAATACTGAGCTCCATTTCCCTTCTAGTATTATAATCTTTATACATTCATATAGATAGGCAGAACATCACTAAATATCTTCAATTTAAATTATATTGAAACAAGAAATTTAATACTTTCCTCGTTATTAAGCTGGTAAAAACACCCACATGGAGCGAAAGTTCGAAATTTGAACATGAACATTTAAAAAAATCATATTGAGTCTCGAAATTTCTCTCGAGTTCAATATATATATATATATATATATATATATATATATATATATATATTTGTGGTCACCGTAATTGATACTTTAACGCCTGACATAATGTTACCCATTGCTTAGCACTACCTTGTGAGTATTGGTAAGTGACACAACCTTACGAAAGACTTGGGTGAGATTCCCGATGAGAGATCACATACACTCTAAACAGAAATTGCAATTTTGTAATTGGGGCTCACTCGACATCGTGCGGGCTCAGGCTAACAATCCTCAATGGGGTTCGTGCTCACTCAATAAGGTATACGTTACCTCAGGATAACAGTCGCTCGAAATCGGGTTTGCGATCAACAATGAAACTCGCGCTCATTAACTTCATTGGGACTCGTGCTCACTTATAGGATTCATGCACATAATGTTTGCGCTAATTTATTCAACACGAAGCTCATCAAGCCCGAAAGCAGGGCTAGCAAGTTTGGATATTGCTGATTCTAATTCCCTGTTGATTATAGATCCATATCTCACATAGACTCCGTTCTGAAAAGCAAATAGAAAGCAACAATTCCTTAATTTTTATTTGAGATGTTTCATAATCATTTGCTTTCAATAATTTCTATGAGAACTTAATTGGAAACTGTTTCTGTCTATTATTTGGATAGACAGTTTACTGGTGTTCACGGTATTCAATTTTCATTTGTTTAACTTCACAAAATTCATGTTGTCCTACTAAATATCTGACCAGTTCTAAAATATTTTCAGGATATAATTATCATCATAGAGCTTCAATTTTTATTATTTTACTAAACACTAATTGAATTAATTTTAAAAGAACTTAAGAAGCATTTCTTACCTAAACAACGTTGTCCGGGCCCACTGGATTTGAAACCTTGGCGGCAATAACATTGAAAGCTTCCGACCAGATTTTCGCATAGTTGAGTATAATGACATTTTCTCTCTTCCTGACATTCATCAATATCTATTGAAAGAAAAGAAGACGCACATCAAAAGTTATACTATGAGGTTATCTGATAACTACAAAGATTTTGAAAAGTAATAATAAGTACTTATGAAATATTTGAGTTTTACGTCCCACGGTTATGCCGGTTAGGCTAAAGGAGACGGTGATAATGAGAGATGAGTGAAATGGTGGAATGAAGAAAGTGGGAGGAAACGGGAGTACCCCGAGAAAACCCACGAGCACGGTGTTTGTCCACCACAAAGTTCACTTGGCGGGGGCTGGGATCGAACCCGGGACCCCAAGCACCAGAGGTGAACGCTCTACCACTGAGCCACCGTGCCCCCCAATAATAAGTACTTATTAATTCTTGAAACCTATCATATATCATTGTATTATTATATCAATTATCCAATAGTAAATGTAGTACAGTAAAACGTGTTAACTTGCCATCTCTCCATCTGTCTATGTTGGACTCTTTCCTATGGAACCTGCATTTTTCGATAATACATCATTTATTACTGTCTAAATTGGCCACCTGTGTATCTTGTAACTTGACCGCATTCAAGCAGCCTTGTTCCTATGCTGCTACGGTTAAATTCACCTCTGTATGTTGGACCCTTTCAGAACATATTTTACCGTTGGTGTTCCAGGAGGTCAAAAAACCCAAAGGAAAAAATAATAAACTTTTCAACTAAAAGTAACTTCTCCAAAAATACAGCAGGCGGTGATACTCTTTGTTTTTTTATGACTTATCGTGTAGGGTATTAATAGATTAGTGCCGTTAAGACTTCCCATTCATATTTTATACTGCAAGCCCATTTCGTTTCTCAGTTCAGACCAGATGTCCTTTGTTTTCGTCACGTCTTCAAATCCTTTATCCCCTTGTGTATCTTGCAGGGCATTTAGAACAAATTATGATTGGCAGATGTTGCAAAGTATTAAAATCTTACGATACACAAGATAATAGAACAACGTTTTTTGTTGCTGATCAACAACTATTTTCCAGATTCAGAATCGGTTGCTTTTGATGTTTCATTGCTGAGAGCGACAGGTGAGAATGTTTTGAACATTTTCTGGACATTTTGTTTTGTTTATCGTCATAGGTGAACAGAAAAGGGGAAAAAAACGAGCGTTTTGTAGCTAATTAGCATATTGAAAATACTATGCATATAAAACACACTGTGTGATTGACAAACTAAGAGGAGAGATACTTATTTAATAGAATATTTTCATATTGCAGAAATAAAATCTACCGTTTATTATTTATAAAATACAAGCTAATTCATAGATAATAATTAGTAGCAACAATGGAACTGCATATTACAATCTATAATAGTTTGTGTTTCAAATATAATTTATTTTTTGTTTTTAAATGTTTTTGTAAAAAGTGGCTCTTAGAAAAGTGTATATATAGTATTTCAGAATTTCAGGAAGAAATTTCAGGATTAGAATAAAAAAGTAGTACTAGGTAAAATATAAAGTATTGTATTGATTAATTAAAATTGTAAATATTGCATGTACGCAAACTTAAATTTTGACGTTGTCTATTACAACATCATGTTGTTTAACGACAATAAATAATTCTTATTCTTATAACATATGCTCACTACTCCTTTTTTTTTTTTAATTAATCTTTAGTAAGAACTGCATGCAAACATACCTCTGCAATGGAGATGCTCTTCATCTAAAACAAACCCTTCCGGACAATCGTCGTTGTTTTCAAATTTTTTGCCAATTGAAGTTGATATCATGTAATTAATCTGTTGAGTCCTTTCATCATAATCGGCATCAATATCTTCAATTGCTAATTCTTCAACTAAATAACTAATTAGACATAAAATAAAATAGCGTTATTCGTATTTTACAATTCAAAATAAATTTTAACTTTATAGTATAAGGCACAACATACTAAATGAAAGCTAAGCTAATAATGGAAGGGGTTGGGCTAATGAAATGTTAACCCTCAAAATGTTAGTTTTGAGAAAAACGCAATTGAAAGTTTAAAAAATCCATAAATCAGAGTATTGCAAACGTAATGATGAAGTAACTTGTAACATCTTAATTTGTCTTTCGAGAACAGATATCAGCGCATATATTCTTTATTAGAAACCTACCTTGAAAAAAAAATAGTATAATTAAAGCAGCGCGCCATGGCTTTTGGTTAGAACCTTATTTATACAAGTTTTGGAGCACACTTCTCGCTTTGAATGAAATAAAGTAATTGATTATATGGTTTATTTCTTCAAAAAAATCATTTCCGAGTTATTCAACCTGGTTTAGATAAACAATACTACGCTGATTATAGTATAAAAACATAATTAATATTATATCCGTTTGCTTTAAAACGCCTCAAAGTGTAGGTACTACAAGCTTCATGCAAGGTTTTAACCAACAAACTATAACCAATTACAACAAAAATAATAATAATAATAATAATAATAATAATAATAATAATAATAATAATAATAATAATAATAATAATAATAATAATAATAATAAAGTACTTCTGATGCTATTTCGACGTCACTAAAATCCTGAGAAATATAATGTGAATCACTGTCACTATTACAGTTCATGCACTCATCATCATCTCTTAATAAATTGCTCTTGACACACTCTACATGCACTTTCTGTTATCCATTTTTCAGTTCGTTAACACTTTTTTGTCCATAATATTCGACCCGTAGTTTCCATCGGAGGACACTCACTTATTGCGCAGCCAGAACAAGATGATTAGTATAAACTGTTGCTAGATCAAACTTCCGGTAATTATTCGAAAACATTAGAAACTCAATTTTGGCAAAAGTGAAAGTTACCGTGTTATTAGTTCGAGCCCTTCAGTTGATAACTTTACAAAATGAAAATAAACACTAACGATATTACACATATACGAATGACACTATAATGATAAAATTGGATGATTGAAGAGCTCAAAAATATTTTCACTAGAGCTCACTTTGTGCTTGTTTTACTTTTAAGTTATAGAAGATAATTATTGTGTATATCGCTTACAATTTACAGTACATATTATTCAATCCTTTTAAAAATTTTACAATCATTTTCGTTTTAATCTCTAGCTTTTGCCCTTTTATTTTATAAATCTAAAGGAAACTTATTAACGATAGACCGGAATTCGATAAATGTAATTTTAAGACAATACACCAAAGCATCATTTGGATATTTTAATACTTTGTTTGATGTATTCAGTTGTATGTGCATGTAATATTTCTTACGAAATAACTAAAGTACATATCAAGTATTACACCACATATTAGATATATAAATGATATGACATTAGTTGTTTATCTCATAAATACTAAAATATATCCTATGATTATAATCACAATATAATTACAATGCAATTTAAGTAAATAAAAAGATCCAAGAAGCAAAAACTTACGACATTTTTCCGTGATCATTGTTATATGATACTGTTGAATTCCATGAATAAGGAAGTTCTTCACCATTTACAGTAAGTGCATTGGACGATGAAGCATATAAAGAATTAGGGCTTGTTTGAACGTAATCCTCTAAATAGGAAGATAACAAATTGATAATATACATAACATTTTTCACTACAATAAATTCCTTAAGTGTTTATTTTCTTAGCAAGTAAGTTCGAATTAGCGAATTTTTGCAAGATGCGCAGAGGAACAAATGAAATACTTGAATAATATTCAACTTGAAATTCGTATATTTTTTTCACTATAACATTTTTATTGATGAAACTGTAAACGTCCTTCGTAGTACATTTAAAGATGAAATCGTATAGAAGTTGAATAATTATGCCACAAGTTAATGAAAGAAGAAAACTCAATAAAAAGATGAACCAATAAGATAAATTTGCTATTTGCAAAAATATTTTAATAACATTTTCTTCAAAATCGATTTATTGGGTTTCCTATTTTACCTAAGTACTTGGATTTCGTATTTTCATCAATTTATAACAAATTAATTGAATTTCTTTACGAGTTTCATCTTACTTCTATCGAAGACATCTTAGTTGATGAGCATTATAATGAAAAAATACTGTAATGGAAATCAGATGTTTTCAAGTCAAGGATTATTAAGCTATTCATTGTATTATACTAATTTGAACATTAACAACATTTTCACCAAAGTCACATACGAATAGCAATATGTAGGTATTGTACAACAAACATATATTAATTAACATACTGAATGTATGTATGCGCATGGCTCTGTTAGATCGTTGACCGACAACTTTTCACATGCTTTTCTTTAACTTAACAGTGGTTCAATATGTAGGAAAAGAAAAAAGTTCTATAACTATACAAATATATTTAATTACGACTAAAAAGTAGAAATTAAAATTTTAAGAAAAATAAATAGTTTTTTTTAAAAAATATGCTTTCTTTAGAAAATTAATAAACAAAAAGTCGTAGTAAAATGTAAAAAGTAATTCTGTTTTCAAGAAAATTACTTTTAAAATTTTTTTAATATTTACTTAGGTACAGTGGAGTCTCTTTAATTCGAAGTCCAAGGGAACAAGAAAAACCTTGGAATTATTCAAAATTCGAATTAACCAGAAACTCTCATTTTAAAGTAAAATCAAGGGAACAAAATAACTGTACTGTATATGAAAAACTAATTAACATGTAATGCACCTTACCTATAAAGCATCACATTTTCGTAAGAAATTAGAATAGGCGCCGCGATTCGACATTGTGCATAATGCACGTCAATAGATCACAAACGAATCTGATTACCTTTTTGGCACTGTTTTAGTTCAGTTAAAAAGAATTGCACAAATATCTCGTTCTTGCAAGTCATTTGCTAGTGGAGGACAGGGTTCAAGGTCATTGACATTTCTACAGAAGGGATGGACACTTCTAGGTTATTGAGGAGGTGGAGAGATGCGTACCAACCATCTTCTGCCGGATTCTCTATAACGGGAGACAGTCTAGTTGAGGTGGTATCAAAAAAATTCTCTTTCCCATGGTCGCTTCTGGATAAGATAACAGATAAATAAAAACCAGTTGAAATTACGTTGTTCTATTTGCAATTTGTCGAACACTGCAAAATTTTCCACTGTAAATACTTCGAATTATCCAAACAGGAGGTTCAAATGTTCGATTTACCCACGATATTTTACCATTGTTTATAATCCAGCTTTCAAGGGGAATAAGCTTTGGTTCGAATTATCCAATAATTCGAATTATCCAAGTTCGAATTAAAAAGAGTCCGCTGTACACCGTATATATATAGGGCTCCCTCGTGCCTATGTGGATAGCGTACATGCCTTTGGCGTAGGGGTTCCCGGGTTTGATTCCCAATGGGAGTTCATGTGGTTTATATCCCATGTTAAGGTGTAGATCTATTCTCATTTAGCCTTGCTGTTGAGTGGGACGTTAAACTCAAATCCAATCCAATCTATTTATGTATGACTAAAAAGCATGGGGAGCATCAATTTATAATATATGAGAGCGCTATCTTTTTTTTTTTTTTTTTGTCATGCATAAATAAAATTCTCTTTAAAAGTAATTATCTTGAAACCGAAATTTAAAAAAAATAATAGTACAATTTGTTGTATTTTGTTTATTTTTTTAAAAAAGAAAGCATATTTATTTGTTTTGTTAATAAAAAATTCATGCAACAAATGAAAATGTAGAGTTTTAAATATATAAAAATAACTACTGTTAAATTCGTCGTAGCGTATTTTGAAAAAAAAAATTAACAAATATGTACACTTTCTCTACCCTTTTGGAAAAACGGAAGAATAGACACTTTTACTAAGTTCCTGAAGTAACATTGAAGAAAATATCAATACGAACGTGTACGAGTTAGATGTTTGTTCATTTCACTTACCTGTAAATGGTTGAATAATTACTTGGGCTTCTTTCTGAAAAATAGGAACCTGTCCATTTACTTCAATATCTACACGAAGAGTTCCACTAGGATCAACTCCTTGGCCAACGTGGGTTAAAACTACTTCTTCACCTAAGAAGTAATGATGCTCATTGTGTCATTCGATCTCTTATTTTAAAGAAAAATATCTATTTGTTACACTAAGGATGTTAACATCGTAGAGGAATTACTAAAACCAATAGTGTAATTGTGGCATGGGAATGAAATTCTCGGTTCAAAATACTTTCTATTTTAGTTAGTTCCACTATCATTATATTATAAACATAATGTAAAGGTCGTTTTCACAAAATTTCGTCAGTATCTACAAACTTTAACATTTCAGAAGCATGAACTTTTCGCTGTGTTCTGGAAAACGTAATTTTTTTTTTTTAAATTTAAATGTGAGTACAACCTTGTTCAAATTAATATAAACACCCACGCAATTTAACAAGTCATACACTCTTAGATAAGCGGAAGTAAATCAAACAAATACACGGTTATGAGAATACGGCTTTTTGAAGACACTTGAGTGACTAGGATCTTTTAGATGAGACTGTACGTGCTGATTTCGTGTGATTTGAGTATTATATTAAAACCTTGATTGCAAAATATCTGAAAATATTGTTGTATCCTACACGTACCTTATTTGTCAACAATGCCACGTGTCTTTTTATTATACTGGAAGCAGGCAGACGACAGGTACCATCATGTGATCCGAAAAAGACGAACGTCATCACTACCCCGAGGTTCTACGAGAACTCAGAAGGATAGGATATAAAAGACGCCCCAGCATCTTCGAAGGCATCAGTTTTGACTAGTCACATCTACACCTCTTAGTTGCCTGGTGCTCTGAGGTTATCTCTCTCTGAAGCTCTGAAGAACTTAACCTAACCCAAACCTCTTAGCTTACCTAGAGCTCTGAGCTGATATTTAACCACACTCTCTTTGTTTGCTTGGTGGACTAAGAGTTCTTAACCGCAACTCCTTAGCTTTCCTGGAGTTCTGGAATTTCATTTCCTTTGGCTTGCCTGGGCGAAGGGACCCTTCATTTACCAGCAAAACTCATAGAGAACATTATTTTGGTCTCGGTATCTCATTTATAGTGATTTGTGTCATATGTGTATATAACAGGATTTTGCTAATAAAAAGATTGTGGGTGAAAGTCCAAGATAATCCTGTGTACTAATTGCTCTATCTCCTGCCTTAGCAGAGAATTTTTACAATATAAATAAGTCATAATGGCAATTTTCTTGTTATTAAGTTAGTTTTTCTGAGAACACACTTCATATATTACTGAGAACACATATGTTTAAATTGTCGATTGCAGAAAGGGTCCAAGTCATATTTTTCTAAAATTTGGTTTATGAACTTTGTGTATAGGCTAGGTAGATGTCGAAGGTGTCGCTTCAGTGTAAATGTAGCATTATTTTATTTATTTATTTTAACTATTTGAAAGCTACATAAAATGAATTCAGGCCCTTTCTGCAATCAACGATTCATTTGTATTCTTTTGGTTCTGTACTTGTTATTATATTATGTATAAAAATTTATGAGAAATATTCCCATGTAGTCAATATTTAATGTTCGCGCCTTCAATCCACGTGATCTTAAGTTGTAGTCCTGGTGTTTGGTTCTGACCCGAACATCTTGACATAACTGGGAAGCTACCTAATTTAAGAGATGTACTCCGAATAGCCAATCACGCTTCACGCAACTGAGTGTATGCCATTATCCAGTCATAGCTATTCATGGACTTAAGTTATTAGTAGGATTTCTAGTTCGCGTGGCTCAGGTTTGTCTTCTAAAACATTTTACTTAGAACATGTCAAATGGTTAAGACTTGTACAGGGTGGTAGGTAACTCCACCGAAAAACTTTGGGAGACGGTTCCTTATACGAGATGAAAGAAGAAAGTTCTAATAAACATGGGTCGAAAAACGTCTCCTTTCAGAGTTATGTACTACCGAAAATTCGAAATATCAGGTTTCAAAACGCCCTGGATTAGAAATTATAGGGCCTATCCCAAGCAGTTTAAGGGATTACAAAGAAACTGGCATACGCTCTATCTAAATATCCATGTTTCAGAATTCACCAGTATCAGCGAAACGAACGCACCACTAGTACTTAAAGGAGTATCCCTATACTTCAACTTCCTTTTTACAGTTCCTTTCACCGATAACGGAGGATGATAAAACATGGATATTTAGATAGAGCACATACATGGATATTTAGATAGAGCACATACATGGATATTTAGATAGAGCACATACTAGTTCCTGTGTAATTCCTTAAACCGCTTGAGATAGGTTCTATAGTTTCTAAGTTAGGGAGTTTTAAAAAGTGATTTTTCGAATTTTCAATGGATCATAACTCTGCAAGGAGACGTTTTTCGGCCCACGTTTATTAGAACTTTTTTTTTCATTTGATATAAGGAATTGCCTCCCAAAGTTTTTCCGTGGAGTTACCTACCACCCTGTATACAGCAACTAGACTTACTTGTGAGTGCATAAATTAAATATGAAGAAAACAAACTAAAAATTACAGCAGCTATACAGCAAAATATTACCTTCGTGGTTAATATTCAAAACAAACCAGTAAATATATGAGAATACCTGAAGCGAATTCGACATGTTGTTGTTGTTTAAAATTGCCTTCTGTAAGGGAATATCCGTTATTTGCTTCGTCCACTTCGTAAGCAGTACTCCAAGTTATTGGTGAAAGAAGGAAAACTAGATATGGAAACCATCCAGCCTAAAGGAAAGAAATTATATGTTATGTAACAACATATGTTGATTTTAATATGCTGTTTAACAGGTACAACAAGAAAACAACAGGTTTAACTGAATTTGTCAAATAATATATATATATATATATATATATATATATATATATATATATATATATATATATATATATATATATATATATATATTATATATATATATATATATATATATATATATATATATATATATATATATATATATATATATATATATATATAATTTCAACTACTAACTAACTAAAATAACTCTTTAGACTATGTGGAACCCGAAGGTTCAATGCTACGTTCACAAAACCTCACCATTGTCTCCTGTCCTCAGCTGATCCAGTTTCTGCTTTGTATACCTATTTCTGCGAAATTTATCTTAATATTGTCCTCCTATCTGCACCTAGGTCTTCCTAATGGACGTTTTCCGATTAGATTTCCGGTCAAAACTTTGAAAGCATTCCTACTTTCTTTCATTCTCGCCACATGACCTGCCCACTTGACCCTCCTAGACTTGATTACCCTAATGATATTTGGTAAACCGTATAAATTGTGCAGTTCCTCGTTATGGATTTTCCCCCATTCTCCATTTCCGTTTCTTTTGGGTCCAAATATTCGTCTCAGAATTTTATTTTCAAATACTTTCAGTCTATGTTCTTCCCTCAGAGTAAGCGACCATGTTTCACAACCATACAGCACAACAACGGGCATGATTATCATTTTATATATTTTAAGCTTTAAATTCCTCGACAGAATTCCCGACGATAATAGATTTTGAACTGAATAATAACACGAATTTCCTGCTTTTAGTCGACACTTAACTTCTTCGCGGATATGCTTTTGGTCTGTTAATATCGGTCCTAGATATTTGAAAGTATCCACTTTGTCGAAAGTAATATTTGAGATTTTGATGCATACATAATTTGCAGTATTGCGATCCCGGTAAACTTCCATAGGTAATTACCGGTAATATGAAATGGAATATACAAAACCCATTTATCTTTTTTTTTAAAAAAAAAACTCTGTTTATCATCTTTGGGCCGTTCAATAACACAGTTCGCTTCAACCCTTCCTTTCCGATGAAATTGACGAACTAACAAATAGTATAAATATTATTAAGTTAGACTTTTTTTTTAGTCTTCTGTATCAAAATCAGATATTACGTTTTCGAACTTCTCTTATCTAACGAGAAAAGTTTATATTACTTTAAATCCCAATTTCTGTTTTGGACAGTAAAATAATATATATATATATATATATATATATATATATATATATATATATATATATATATATATATATATATATATATATATATATATATATATAATGAAAGTGAACGTAGTTTGTGACTTCATATCTCTTAAACCACCCGACCAATCTCGATCAAATTTTCAACATAGATGAGGCTCGAGCCTGGGATGGTTTTTATCATTTCACTTTATGGTACAGCGTAGGGGAGAGAGAGGGAAGAGATATATAAAAATGATCGAAAATGACAGATATTAGTGTCGAATCCATAGTTCTCGGAGTCGCTGAGATGTACTCCTATGAGCAAAATAAATGACGCGTCTCTTTATTTTGAAGTTTTTTGAAAATATCTCCGTTTTCTTTATATGTTCGAAATTTCGGAAGGTTTCCCCAGCAGGAAACATTAATAACAAACCCGTTTTTAATATTTGTGTTAGATATTAGCTTAAAATAAATAAATTAGAAGCAAAAAACATTAAATCGACCGAAATTACGAGAATTACCAACTCTGCTAAAGTGGGAAATTTTCAAGAACGCGAGGGAATTCTGCAGTTCAACACAAAGCAGCGACATCTATGTCATTGAGAGAAATGTGGATTAAATCTACAAACGAAACTTTTAACGAAACATTTCTAATATATCTTATTACGTGCATTATCTCCAAACTCCAAATATATGAATCTATACCAACTATTAACGTATAGATAGAGCAAATAGTTGAAATTACCTATGGAAAAGGACGAATTTGTAGCACAATCGTAATGAAAAATCATTTTTACTGTAGAAAAGGTTTAGTTTACGTAAGGAAACAAATAGCTCAGTTAGTTAAAGCAAGAAGTCTGTATACCGGAGGTAGCTGGTTCGATTCCTCATAGAAGTACATCTGTAATTTTCATTAGTATGGTTATTTCATTTATTATTTTTTTTATGTGGGAAAGAATCAAATTGTAACATATGTGTAAAACTCATGATAATACCAAAAAAGAAAAAAATGTCGTTGTCTCACTTGTATTAGTGTCCCTAATTTTTGTTTGCAAACAATTTCGTAATTATTTTCCCTGTGCTCACTGCTCACAATATGCTCGCTGGTGTATAATGAATGTTTTCCAGTAAACGTTAATTCTAATTTGGAGAATTTTATAAAGTTTCACAATGTTTGTCACTAGATAGTCTTCTATCTACTTGTTTGGACATTTTGATAACAGATTTTCCTATTAAATGTTTAATTTTCCTTATATATATTTAAGTACGGAAAAGTTTTACAATATATTTGTTTTGAATTGAAATTGTATTGAGAAAATGAAATGAAATCTTTGAGTTTTACATCCCATGGTTATGCCGGTTAGGCTAAAGGAGACGGTGATGATGAGTAATGAATGAAAGGGTGGAATGAAGAAAGTGGGAGGAAACGGGAGAACCCCGAGAAAACCCACGCACACCGTGTTTGTTCACCACAAAGTTCACTTGGCGGAGGCTGGGATCGAACCCGGGACCCCTAGCACCAGAAGCGAGAAATTGTTTTGAATTTACCACATGAGGTAAGTAGTCCGAAGGAGGAGAACTGAAGTAGCTGATATTCTACATAAAAGCAACCTGTTGTAGAATGAGGATGCTTCTTACCTTCAGCACATAATCTTTACTTTAGAGAGTCAGATAGAGAATAATCCTGGTTTTTCGCCCCTACCACCACCCATCTTAAGCCTCTACTATACCATGGTTCATCTTACACAATTTCGGTGCTCCAAAGACATTCATATAATAATAATAATAATAATAATAATAATAATAATAATAATAATAATAATAATAATAATAATAATAATAATAATAATAATAATCCTGAATATGCCATCCTTACCTAATGAGTAACCTTAGACATCTTAGTTTAAAATGCTTTCTTTAGTAATAACTTGAGCAACCATGTGGGAGGAGGTACGACTTTTTTTTTTTTTTGCCCCACAGACAAGGACAACGTTACTGACAAACAGGGACAACATTACGTAATTTCTGATAAGCAGGGCAGACAAAATGAATAAGAAATATATTTATAGCATCCTCTCCCCCTTCATGATTGGAATATCACGTAGCATTTTTTATTCTACCGAAGATGGTCCTGTGCGGTTAGGGGTAGGTAACTTAGGAAATACCTAATATATAGCGCCTCTTGATTGTAATATTACCGCTTCTTTATTTGTTCAAGGGAGCTCCTACCCAACCAAGGGTGACAAAAAGAATAGGAAAAGTGTCTATTGATTCTAATGGCTGATCCAGCACGGACTCCTTGGGGGAAGGGGTGAAGTGAAAGATTCTTTTCATGATGTGAAGCTGTCACAAATTACCACTTAACTAAACTAAACATAATAGTGTGGTTAACCGGAACCCAGTCAGTTCAAATTGATGTATAAGTTTAATTTTGACTTCATATTAAAGTTTTGTTCCAAATGAGAATTTCAGTCCGAGTGGTCAACGATCAAATCTCGGGGGCTCTTCGGTGTAGAGGCTTTGACCCCCTTATGGGAAAGCCCCCGCCAAGTTAACTTTGTGGTAGACAAACACCGTGTGCGTGGGTTTCCTCGGGGTTCTCACGTTTCCTCCCACTTTCTTCATTCCACCATTTCATTCATTACTCATCACCACCGTCTCCTTTAACCTAACTGGCATAACCGTGGGACATGAAACTCAAAGATTTCATTTCATTCTCCCCTTGTGGGAAAAGGCAAAAATATTAAAATTCTTAAAACTTTCAAAGTTTTCGTCTATTTTAAAGGAATTTTTCGCTTCATACTAAAGTGTTTGTTCCAAATGACAATTTCAGTCCGAGTAGACAATGATCAAATCTCAGGGAGCTCTGCAATGTAGAAAAAAATGACGTCTATATCGTGATCCTGTTGGTGACATCACGAGATATGACCTAAATATAGCACAAAGTAAACTACAGATGCTGTTGGCGCTCGTAGCTGAGTGAGCTAGCGTAACATACTAGTAAGAAAAATTCTTTTTGTCGTGGGTTCCTGCCTAAGGAGACTTATTTTTATTATTTTCAAAAAAAATTATAACACTTCTTTCGTTAAAAAATATTTAAAATAATATTCAAAAAGTGGTTTAACGATTATTTTTTAAAATTTTCATTAAACTTCTTTCATTAACATAAGTTTGCCCTTGTACTATACAGATCCATAGCAAAATTAGTAGTAGTAATAGTAGTAGGAACGGGTTAGAATGCAATTCAGCATTCATTTGTTTCCGTGCGATGTTGCCAAACGTAACTCGTTTACAATGCCGTCTGGCTAGACCTTTGTGTGTTTCGAAAATATGCTTGTGTTCGGGATGAGGTTCCAAGGTTCAGCATTGACTAGGAGTTTTTGCTATTAATATCCCTTCTAACAATATTGGCACTGGACAAAAGTTAGACTGTGTTGAAGTTGTTTGCTCCTAATTTAGTTATTTTACTTTATTATTTAACGAATATATTGAAAATATATTTGTCAGCAGGCACGTATGCAGGAATTTATTTCGGGAGGGGTCCAAAGCTATCTGGAGGGTACGACTTCAATATTAGGATAAATTATAATAAAATTTTTAAAAATAACCCCCAAAATTAGGTTAAATTTACAGAAAAGTTGGGATTTCAGAGGGGATCCGAACCCCCTGAACCCACCCCTAAATGCGTCCTTGTTTGTCAGTAACGTTTCCTCATTTTGAAACCCTCAGAAACTTCGAATATATAAATGAAAACGAGTTATTTTCGATAAAGTATCATTTCAAGGAGACGCGACATTTTTATTGCACATGGTGGTATCCAACCTTAACAAGGGCAAGAATTCAGTATCACGGTTCTCTTCCATTGCGTTCTATCGAAAGGTTAGGTTTGTAAAATATTACTCCTAAGAACAAAGTGATTGCCAGATAACCGTGATACTGAACAGAACTCCACAGAAATGTATGCTGAACTTTCGTTTATAACTACCCTTTGGTGTTTTTTGCCCTCAAGGTCAATCGAGTGATAACTCAGTTCAGTCCCTGTCCTTAAGACGTGTTCGTATTACTTCGAACAGGTTTGACGTATTTGTTTTCCAACCACCATAAGAACAGACAATCAGGGCAAATCATAGCATACAATACATTTAAGCAAGTAAATTTGTCTCGAAATTATTATACACATTACCCAAAGACTCTTAATATATGAATCTATAATTTATTTCTATAGATAAAGCAAACAATGAAAATTATCTATCGAAAGAATAAATTAACAGCACGATCATAATGAAAAGCATGCCTCGTAATATAAGAGAATTTTTCGCGTAAGAAATCAAAACTCAGTTGGTCAGAGCAACTACTGTAGTCTGTACGAATTATGTTGTTGGTTCGAGCGTAACACGAGTAAGGGTTTTTATTACTGTTGTTTTTCTCTTTTTTTATGTGAGGGAAAATCAAATTGTGACATCGCGATATCAAATGTATTTGGTTAGGTAACTTTGTCTTAGCTAAACTTTAAATATCAGTAACCGTCGAAATTATTTCGCTAACCGATCAGTTACTGAATATTTCAAACACGTCAAACCAGTGACATAACATGAAGGTTAACCTCTCGTCCGCAGCCCTTAGTCCGTACTTTCAGGGGCGGACCAAGGGCCGGGCCATCCGGGCGACTGCCCGAGGCGCCAGTCAGAGTAGCGGCAAAACGAGCCTCAAAAAGTAAATTTTATAATGTGTTTTCTACTGACTTTTTTGGTTTATATTGTTGTAAAGTAGCGGCAATTACATAATCTTTTTCCATTTCACCATGGAAGAAGAGAGTTTCATAGTACTAAAGGGACTGTATCGACAAATGGAGAGATGGCATGTAGAATAAAGAGTGGAGGGGGAGTAAGTATTGTTTGTTTCTTTGCTTGAGTTTAGTGTTCCACGGTTATGTCTTAATGGCCAAAGGAGATGTGGATACTGATTATAGTGAAATCCGAACCACGTTTATCGTTCAACAGTAATCCACCGGGAATTGGACCCGGGACCACAGAAGGCAGGCGTGCTAGCCACTAGACCAAGCGGGGGGTGGGGGCGGTGTTCATATTGTATATAGCAGGCCATATTCTTTGTGAAGATTTCCTAGGTAATGAATGTCTTTTTGAAAAATCGGGGTTTAAATTATTAAAAACACTATGATAAAATGTAAAATATAGGCTAGTACTAGGGGGTGGTCGCCAAAAAGTCACTTTGCCCGGATGCAAATTTGGCCTGGTCCGCCTCTGCGTACTTTCTATATATTTTTTGGCTTTGCAGCTTGTGCGATTCCCACGCCACAGAGTTGCAGGGGCGCTATTTACGCCTATGCTTCGAACGTAATTCAATAACTGTTTCAGAAATTCTGCCATCAGCGTGGAAACGGGAATATATATTTTTCTAATAGTCCCACAGAACTTTCACCCAGAACACCAGATGCAATATTTCAGAATGCGCTCTGGCTAACTATAAGGAGGATCTGATGTTTCCTAAGTAAGTTCCTTTCAGAAAGTTTGCTATTTCTTTAACGATGATATAAATAAACATACTCATCGTTATTAGCTCGACACCAAACCATCCTGGACAAATCCCTCTAGAGCAACGATCGGCAAAAGTTCATTCTGCCTAATTTTATAAGCGACTTAAGGGCGAAACACTTGTTAACGAAAGCAATGCTGTGTATACACTGCCATGCTTCTGACAAAATATAAAGTGTTTTGTAATCTTTAGACACTTTTCCTATTCTTTTTGTCACCCTTGGTTGTGTAGGGTGCCCTCGAACAAATAAAGAAGCCAAGGGGCGCTACAAATATATTACGTATTTCTTTTGTTACCTAACCATAACCGCCTAGGCTCATCTTCGGTAGAATAAAAAATGCTACGTGATATTCCATTCACGGAGGAAAGGGTGCTATAAATATATTTCTTATTCATTTTGTCTGCCCTTCTTGTCAGAAATTAAATACTTTCTTTTGGGAGGGTGCTGAAAAGAGAGGGGCAAAATAAGACGTAGTGCCCCTCCTACATTTTAAATTTTGTTACGTGGTTGCCCAAATTATTACTAAAGAAAGCACTTTAATCTAAGATGTCTAAGGTTACTACATTATGTAAGGGTGGCATATTCAGGAATAATAATAATAATAATAATAATAATAATAATAATAATAATAATAATAATAATAATAATAATATTATTACATATGAATGTCTTTGGGGAGCCGAAATTATGTGACACGAATCATTACATGTAGAGCTTTAAGATGAGTGGTCATAGGGGAGGAAAAAACAGGATTTTTCTCTATCTGACTCTCTAACGTAAGGATTATGTGCTGAAGGTAAGAATCATCGTCATTCTACAATTGGTTGCTTTTACGTAAAATATCAGTTACTAGAGTTCTCCTCCTTCGGGCTACTTACCTCATGTGGTAAATTCAAAACAATTCCAATTTAAAACAAATACATTGTAAAACTTTTCCGTAATTAAATATATATAAGGAAAATTAAACATTTAATAGGGAAATCTGTTATCAAGGTGTCCAAAAAAGTAGATAGAAGATTATCTAGTGACAAACACTGTGAAACTTTATAAAATTCTCCAAATTAGAATTAACATTTACTGGAAAACATTCGTTATGCACCAGTGAGCATGTAGTGAGTAGTGAGCACTGGGGAAATAGTTACGTAACTGTTTGCAAACAAAAATTAGGGACACTAATACAAGTGAGACAAAGACATTTTTTTCTTTTTTGGTATCGTCATGAGTTTTACACATATGTTACAATTTGATTCTTTCCCACATAAAAAAAAACAATAAATAAAAATAACCATAGTAACAAAAATGACAACTGCCTTCTATGGGATTCGAACCAGCTACCTGCGGTATACAGACTTATTGCTTAAACCAACTGAGCTATCTGTTTCCTTACGTAAACTCAACCTGTTCTACGGTAAAGACGATTTTTTTATTATGATCGTGCTACCAATTCGTCCTTTTCCATAGGTAATTTCCACTTTTTGCTCTATCTATACGTTGATACTTGGTATAGATTCATATATTTGGAGTTCGCAGATAATGCATGTAATAAGACATATTAGAAATATTTCGTTAAAATTTTCGTTTGTAGATTTAATCTACATTTCTCTCAATGACATAGATGTCGCTGCTTTGTGTTGAACTGCAGAATTCCCTCGCGTTCTTGAAAATTTCCCACTTTAGCAGAGTTGGTAATTCTCGTAATTTCGGTCGATTTAATGTTTTTTGCTTCTAATTTATTTATTTTAAGCTAATATCTAACACAAATATTAAAAACGGGTTTGTTATTAATGTTTCCTGCTGGGGAAACCTTCCGAAATTTCGAACATATAAAGAAAACGGAGATATTTTCAAAAAAGTTCAAAATAAAGAGACGCGTCATTTATTTTGCTCACAGTTGTACAGTGACACTTCCGATGCTGTTTAAATCCAAATTCAACCCCCCCCCCCCAACTTGGGAAAGGGAATGTGGAATACATACATACACACACACACACACACACATATATATATATATATATATATATATATGATTGAAAATGACCGATATTAGTGCCAAATTCATAGTTTTCGAAGTTGCTGAGATGAACAGTGACACTTTCGATGCCGTTTAAATCCAAATTCACTCCTTTATGTCCAAAATGAAACGTATTCTCTCCGTGTGAAGAACGGGTATCCTGCTAGTAAATAAATAAATTAAATTAAACTAGAGACACAAATTTTACTGTAGAATGGTAGGATGTTCTGTGTATACCATTTTCTTTTTAACTTTTATGACTTACTTTTGGACAATACTCGTTCATACATACCTGCTGTCTTAAAATGTCGTTCATAGAAGCTTGCACAGTTCTATGGTGTTCTATGTCGGAGATTCTGGCCAATATTTTATCATTATGAATATTTACTCCGTTCAGAACACCGTTAAGTTCAAGTGTCGCTCTTCGAAGCGGCAACCTATTGCAATTTTGTTTCGAACATTTTTCTACCTGAAAGGTTAAATAATAGAGTATTGTATTTAATATGTGCTAATTTATGCGAATTTAGCAGCTACCAAAGTATTGATATACATCTACAATATGATATAAAGAGATGAGAAACAGTAATACTATACAGTTGAGTAAATGGCTTATACAGACAACAGCTTGCATATTTTTACAATCTCTATCACAATTTTCTATACATACATTGAGTTAGTATGAAGTATTTCCAGCTTCATTTTAAGATAATTAACTAGATTTTATAAATAAATCGATGTTAAAATATTTTGAAAAGTAATTATGCACTATTATAAACTTTTCGAATAAATTCTTCATATATCACGAACTTCTCAGTAATTTTTCTTGTATTAAAGAAAAAAAAGTATATTTCAACATTTTCTTTGAAAGTTATATACATACACTGCTGTTTGTATGGAAATTACAAAACCAAGAAAGACACGTGTCAGTGGAGTGAAATTTATCCCATAGATTCGATACATTACT
This sequence comes from Thermobia domestica, assembly GCF_964235325.1. Classification (NCBI taxonomy): domain Eukaryota; kingdom Metazoa; phylum Arthropoda; class Insecta; order Zygentoma; family Lepismatidae; genus Thermobia; species Thermobia domestica. The sequence goes on along the minus strand of NC_137460.1, from coordinate 51,277,374 downwards.
ACATAGAAATTATTACTATTTCAGAATGGTGCGAGACTCTAATATTCATCATTCAGTATGGTGTGCTGCAATTAGTCTTTGAGGAATCTCTTCCTAGGCTTCTGTGAGGATCTAAAAGACATCGTCATTATCTGCTGGAGGACAGTAACAAAGTATCTTCCAACCATTACGCACACATGTTGGATAAGCTTCATATTAGTCAACTGTACAGGTCAGAGAAGTAGCCGTACTCGTCGTTGGTCGAAGGTGCACATTACGGTGCACGTTGTCCTGCTAAAATATGAAGTCTGGATTTATTTAAAGAAAGGATATCATCGCAGCTTCTAGTGTCGTGATCACTTGTGAGGTTGTTCTCAATACATAGCAATGGAGATGGCAGGTTATAGCCTATCTAATGCCCCCCCTTTTTCATTACACGCTCCATTCGGCCGTAATGATGTTCAACTCTCAGATCGCATTCACCACGATAGCATGTAACACATAACACATAGGACAAGTTGAAGCAAAACTCATCTGACAATACGATCGTCCCTCGTGGATGATGATTACGCGCTTCTTGTAGCCAGAGGCCTTTATGGGTCTGGATTAATGGAAGCCGACTTAAAGCTTGATATGCCTTAGATCTGGTGATTTAGCACGCCAGAGTAGAAGATGTAAATCGAGTACATCATGCTGGATTGCTCTGTCAGTATGGGGACAAGTTTTATCTTGCTGAAAGATGGAGTCTCCCAATGTGTCCAGGTAGGTTCGATGCAGTAGTCGTATTCCCCTAAATGAAGAACAGCGGTGTATGGCTTATTGACTGCCATACCAGAATATCAGGTGTAGGAGCCGCATGGCGAGTGTTAATACACACATAATTTTTGGCTCACTTACATGTCTATGGACACGCATACATCCGTCATTGTGTCCGAAATAGGAATGACTTTCATTGCTGCCCTCATTCGTCTCGCCCTCAGTCTTTTCTGACACTAGCAAAAACGTTCTCAGTTATAGGCTGCTGCCATGGTGATCGTACGCAAGGAATACGAGAACGTAGATCTCTGTCTCCAATAATTAGTTGTTTAGTGCTCATCGCTCATATAGGGGACCAGAATGTGTCTGATTATACAGGCTGTTACCGTCCTGTCAGTTAGGGCTGCTCGAATGATTTTTCTGTTCAGGTAGCCCAGTGTGTTGTTGAGACACTGGGGGTAATAACCAAGGATGTTATAAAATAGAGGATCTGCCTACAACAAAATCGTGAAGCATACGTCACAGTTTCGCCACTCCCCTTCTGCCCGCTCCGCCCAATAAGATCGCAATGTTTTGAGCCAACGTTCATGGCAGAAACGAGAGTAGCCAATCAAACTTGCCAATGCTTGGTTGTTTCTTGGTTTCATTGAGTTAATAGAATGAAGATACACATAGGTGCCGACTTGAAAAAAACATTGAGGTGGCCGGGCATACAGTGAACAAACATCATAATCATTTTCAGCCGTTTGCTATCAACTTCTTGATGAATTCCCCCCCCCCCCCAGCAGATTTTTTTGCGCATTGATCTTGACATGTCATATCAGTGCTGCTAGAGTGTTGGTTGAAGCTTCAGTGCTCTTCTAAACACGGTGTTTTCTATTGAATAAGAAGGCTGTTCGTAATATTGAATTGAAGGCACGTCGAAGTTTACGACAAAAATTCTTGCCCCTCTTTGTTAATTCTTCCTCGACTGCATTATATTAGGGGGCGAGGACCTCACCTTTAAATATTGGGGGAGGGCAAAAATGTCCTGCCCCCTCCCCAAAATCGGTGCCTATGAAGATACATATGGTCAAATCCTCAATTTTAGAACATCCTTGGTTACAAGTCTGCTGTGAGAAACCTTTGCCCCAGCATGTATACCACTTATGGGCTACTAATAGATCACGACTCACGCGAGCAGCAATTCTGTGGAAAAATTGCTTGCCCATCACAATTTCGCTATACGGACAAACAAGAGCTCAATTCCACAACAGGCGTTCTCTGGCATCGTCCTGACAATGCAAATACATCCCTTTGTATAGACTAGAATCCACATACAATTGATTTGCACACATAAATACACTTGTCGTGTTGGCCGATGACCTTCAATCTAATATCAGCATACCCTCTACAGACATTACAATAAGGCTGTCCTCTATAGACACATATATTGGGATAAAACGTACGAAATAAAATCTGAGAGTTTCGGACATGTTATTTTTAGTTAAGAAATATGACATTATAGCCTTATGATGCCGTAACATTAAACGTATTACTTAACTGACATTAACGTCTAAAAAAAGCCTCTGGACTTAATTTCATAGTTCTTTCTAGTTCTAGACATTATCCAAATTTTGATATGATGTTTTAGTTTGCATTTATTTTTTTTAAAAAAAAAAAGTTGCAAATGAGTTTTAAGGCACACAGTGCGGTAATTTGAAATCGAGACTGAAGCTATAGAAAAAAGATTGAACGTTGAACATTTCTTACTTTGCATCATGCAAAATATACCTTCCGGCATCCATACATCGTTGGGCCCTAACAGCCAGTGCATAGAAGGATTGCTGGAAGTCTTTTTGTGGAACGCTGCTGAAACCTATGACATAGCCCTATTGATAGTCGTTACGTCATCAAAGTACAAATCTTTGTGTAGAGACTTAAGTTTAGGAAATAAAGAATAATTACACGAGGTCAGATCTGGTGACTGCGGAGGGTGGGACAATACAGAGATCCTCTTTTGAGACAAAAGTCTTGTACAATCACTGCCCTGTGACTTGGGTCATTGTCATGGAGCAGGCGTCATAGAACATCGCCCCTATAACCGGGCCTCATACGTGTAATACCGCTTCATTACTCAAGATAAAATGAGGCATTAACTATGTGTCCCGTAGGCACAAATTTCTTATACACAATGTCTTTATTATTGTACAAAACAATGAGCAAAAGCTTGATTTTGGATTTTGACAGGCGCAGTTTTTTGGCTTGTGGAGAGTTAGAAGACCTCCACTCTGCACTCTGATATTTTGTCTACGGGTCATATTGAAAAACCCATGTCTCATCCCCAGTAACAATATTCAAGAGGAAGTTAGGGTCCCTGTTGGTGATAACAATATATTCTTTACAGTGATCTACCCTGTCCCTTTATTTATCATTTGTTAAGGAATTAGGCACAAAAAAGGCACATAACTTCCTCTTGTTGAAATCGTGGGTTATTATTTGCCGCAGTTTTTTCTTCTTCTTTTTATTCACGTGCAACTCCTCAGCAAGGATTCGCAGTATCGCATTTCGGTCCTCCGGGACCAGTGTTTTCTCTGTCCTTGATGCACCCGGAAGTTCATCGTCTTCAATTGACTCCCGTTTCCTCCCTGAAACTTCTGTGCCATGCAAATATATGCGCACAGGATAAACAAGTGGCCCCATACAATTATTGCAACATTTAAGAAGTTTCTGTAGCAGTATTATTCAGACGTGTGCAAAATTTGATATTCGCTCTTTGTTCCATGTTGAACTCACGACGCAACTTAGCAGCACATATCTACACTCATCCCGCTCATACAAGTAACTGTCAGTCTACATCAATGCTTTTGGATCAATTACTCATGAAACATTCCTTATTTTTTTATATATGTTGAGAAAAATTCGTCTCGACTTCAAACGCCATACTGTACGTTACAACAATATATCATTTTAAACTTAAAATTATTAACAATAACATATATTTGTTTAGTGTTTACTGATAACTTAAAATATTACTTTATTATCAAAATTATCAAATAATATATTCTCCACATATAATAATTGATTATCCATTCACTTTTCAAGTGTATGAAATTGGTATATGTAGTATAAAATGTTGCCTTCCTATATTTACAAATTATTTAACTCGTGATACACCAAGATTGAGTCATTTTCCACCAAATTTATTTCTCGTAATAAGAAAGATTGCTTTCCAGAATGTAAGCTACACTCAGACATGTATGCAACAGTTAATATGCATGGTGAACCAAGGGACAGGGAGAGGTGACACAGGAAAGGCTGTTGGGTAGAGCGTCTACATTATCCATAAATTATGTTTGGGGATGGGGCGATCTGAGATATAAGTAACCACCTCGTTTGTCAAGTTGGAGTCCGTCATCTTGAATGTCACTGTGACATCTTTTATCTTTGTAATTGTCACTAACGGAACAATGTTGGTAATGATCGAGGAACATGTGGAGATAATCCTAATGTATGAAATCGCAGCTCGCGTATGGTGACTGCAGATACCCCGATACTGCATATTAATGTGATACACTCCGATCGGTAGCCCTTTCCCACAGTAGTGTGGCTAAACTCAGCAGATTCCAGAAGACGGCCGATAAACGTCACAATGATTGTCCGAAAAGTTTATAAATAAGACAATCACTGTCGTTTTCCTATCATCCTCCCCCGAAGTCCCAAACGTTGCATACAGCATTTATCTCAGAAATGTGAAGTGAGTCGAACGTCCATACGGAGGATACTTTCTGTTAATAATTGGCACCCATACAAAATACAGCTGCACCAACATCTGACAGGACAACCGAGACCGTTGCATTCATTTCTCCGAATGGGCGACGGAGGAACTGGTAACCAATCCGGATCACCTCTTGAACGTGTAGTTAGTTCTCCGACGAGGCGTATTTTTACGTGAACGGAGAAGTAACAAGCAAAACTATATCGCTACTGGACTGACAGCAACCTACATTGGATTGATACATCAGAATTGGTAATTTTAAGGTTATGGCATGGTCTGGTATTTTTATCATGGGAGTCATTAGCCTGTTTTTCATCTAAGGTACGCTAAACGCCGACCAATGCATGCAGCTGATGGATGAGGCACTGCGGCCGCAGCTTACTCCTTCGAGAAACTGCATGTAAAACATGTTTCGCTTGCCGACCTTCCTATTTAAAAATTAGATTGGTGTTCAAGATAGCACACTCCAATATAGAGACCGTGGTATTCACTTGTGTTTTTAAGATTGCCCCACCCCTGAAGCATCAATTATAGGCAGTGTAGACCCCTCAATCCAACAATCTCATTTACCAGGACTGTAACTTGACCTTTCGGTCCACCCGGTGCAATAAACCAACATTTCTGTGTCCACGTCATTTTGATCCAATCTTGGCGTTCCAAGGGTTTAAGAGAATAGAAACATTTTTTCTTAACAATCAATGTTGTTACCTGTAGATTGCTTCCAATACATTGAGAACCACCGAATCTGGGAGGAGGATTTGTACATGTACGAGTTCTTGTTTTTGTTCCAATACCACATGATACAGAACAATCTGACCAACCACTCCACGATGCCCAATTCCCATGTTCTACAAAAATAACGAACAATAACATTACATATTATAATCACATTTTACTTAAGATCAAATAACAATATACGTGGTGTGATTGGAAAGTTTTAAGACAGGTGCCGCCACTGTTCAATAGAAGGGGCTAGGTTTGCCTACTAGTATGGGAAAGAGCTTATTCTGTCCTTGAAACGTCCTGCAAAAAATCATCTCGATATCTGTGTTCAGTAGAGAATGCCAATTTGATCAGTGAAATCTTGGGTTCATTGCTCTATGAATTAGTGATTTCGTGTAATGGATGGAAAACGGAACGTGTGTATTGAAATTTTGTGTTAAAACCGGAAAATCAGCTTCAAAGACTTATGAACTCTTAGAAACAACCTTCTTGGATAAGTGACAAATCCGGAATACAATAGGTTCAGAGATGAACGCAAATCAGTCGAAGGTGACCCCCAGTCCAACTAGAGCTCCACTCCAAAAACTAATGAAAGTATTGGGAAAATTCGCATTTTAGTGTGTTCTGACCATAGGCTTACAATTAGGGAGGTAGCTGATGAACTGAAGTTAAGTTTCTACGGGGTTCAGTCAATTTTACCATACATTTGAACATGCATCGAGTGTCCGCGAAATTCATTCCGAAATTGTCGTCAGACAAGCAGAAATCTTAGTGTCCCAAGAACTACTTAATCAGGCCAAATCTGACAGATTTCTTAAATAGGAGTAATAACAGACAAGGAATCATGGGTTAATGGGTATGACCTAGAAACAAAGGCACAATCAACATAGTGGAAGGATCCAAGTTCGCCACGACCAAAAGAGCGCGACAAAGACGATCGAAATGTGAAGACAATGTTGATAACTTTTTTTCACTGTATTGATTTGAGTTTAGCATTCTGTTGAGCAGCGAGGTTATGTGAGACATAGACATACAGCTTAACATTGGGTCCGAGCCACATGAGCTCCCGCCGGGAATCAAACCCGGGTCTCCTGCACCAAAGGCGCGTACGCTAACTATATAGCCATGAGGGAGCTCTGCTTTGTATGTGCATGTGTGAAGTCTACGGGTATCGTGTACCACAAATTTGCGCCTAGGATCCAAATAGTAAACCAGGAATACTATAAGTGTCCTTCAGCGCTTGCGCGAAAATGTGCGGAAGAAGAGGCCTGTGCTCTGACTAGACAAGAATTGAATAATCCACCACGACAACACACTAAGCCATCATGCATTCTCGATGATGGTATTTTTTTTCAGATTTCAAGTTCCTGTGCTTCCATAACCTTTATTCCTCTGATATAATCCCTGACGACTTCCACCTGTGTCGTAAATTGAAATCTTCCCTGAAAGGAAAACGTTTTGACTCCATTGAGGTCATCCAAGCAAATACAGAGAATAGTCTTCAGACAACTAAGGAAGAAAATTTCCAGGAATGTTCCAAAAGTGGAAACGCGTTGGAGTCTGTATGTTCAGCCAGGAAGGGATACTTTGAAGGAGATCCATTACAATAGCCTGTCAGTATTGTAATTTTGAAATTACAAGCCCAGTATTAAAACTTTCCAATCGCATCACGTATAAAGAAGAAAACTTCCAGAATATATTGGCAGTGTAAAAGGTAACGGTATACCTCCCATTTGGGAGATGCCAATGAGGTCTACAGGTAATATAAATATTTTTCTTTTATTACTAATTACATATCATAAACGTCGATTCATTACAAATATCATTTATGGGTCTATCCAAAATTATAGGTAATTGATGACTTACGCAGAGTTACTACTTAACTGTTCCTCTTTTACATTGAGCAATAACATCCATTTACAAACAATATTATTTATAATTAAGATTGTCATCTTATCAAAACAACAACAAGATCAGAAGGCAATAATTACGTTTAAAAGCTTCAATTTAAATTCACTGTCATGGATTTCAAGTTAATACAATCGAATCTCTTTTGAACATGCAAAATAAAATAAAGAAACATAACATTCAGAATTAACACAAAGATAAGATAAGTTAATCACATGATAACATGTCGCACAAACATAAAGTTTAAATGAAGTATTCACAACACAACTCGTAATATCTGAGATAATAAAATTAAGAATTGTTATCTAAGTTTAATTTAGTTAACATATCAGGTTTAACTAAAGCTTCAACTAGTTTCAACCATTTGTTTTTCGTGATTTTCGAAGGTTGCCATACCTTTAGTTCGTCAATATTGCGCAACCCTATAGATTTGCCTGTTTTAGCATCAACTAATTCAAACACTTTAGGATTGATTTCCTTAACACATAGGTAAGGACCAGCATAGACATCACAAAACTTATAAATTCGCTTTAAACTAGCATTGCTTTGCGGATGGAGCTTCAGAAACACCATGTCGCCAGTTCTGATCTGGTACTTATTCTCCTGTTCTTCCTTTACTTTTTCATTGCGCCGTTGGAATTTTCGAGATCGACGAGTTTGTACCATACTTATCAAATGTGAGGGTTCCAAATCCTCCGAATCTCTTAACTTTATATCAAAATGATGTTCAATGGAGTATATTATATCTGTTCCGTTATGTATATTTGCCGGTGCCACTCCGAGCGAATCAGAGATAGAATAATTTAAGAAATAAGTAACTTGAGTAACATATTTTACCCAATCCGAATGTTTGTCTTTACACAAGTGTCTGAAAAGTGTGCCAAAATGGCGATGGATATTCTCCACCACGGAACTGCTCGGATGGTATGGGGTAACAAAATGGACTTTGATACCCGCATTAGCCATTGATCTTATAAATGAGTCGCTACGAAACTGTGGACCATTGTCGCATAAAATATGTTCTACTGTTCCACAATGAGGTATGTATACGTTCAATATACGGTATATAATGGCTGAAGACGTCGCTTTTCTCAAAGGATAAGCCACAACATAACGGGAAAATATATCCATCACTGTAAGCAAGTAAGATTCTCCAGAAGATGCCCTTGGTAAAGGACCATATAAATCTATCGACAGGAAGTAGTGAGGTCTATCAGGTAGTATTGAAAGCATCGGCTTATTGACAGCACGGTTATTATGTTTAATACGCATACACTCTTCACAATCACTAATATATGTTTTAATAGTACGTCTAATGGATTTCCAATAAAAGGATTTATTGATTAGGTCAAAAACCTTTCGATAACCAAAATGCCCAAAATCGTCGTGATACGCCTTCAGTATCTTAGGAATTAATGCAGGAGGAACGCAGATTTTCTTGCGATTTTTAAATTTAAAGTCTTTAATCAACAACACATCATTTGAAAGCACGAACGTGGTATTCCACCCTTTAGGGCAATTACAACCTGGGGCACATGACGACAGATGGTTGATAATTTTCATATAATCCTCATGATCTCTTTGATTCTTTATCAAGTCTTCTAAATCTACATGAACAATTTCATCCTGAAGAATCTTAAAGACGTTTATACTTAAGATGCGCTGTTCTTCACCAGGGAATATTCTTGACAATGCATCCACGGGACCATTATTTATCCCTTTTATATGCTGTACTTCGAAATCGAAGGACTGGAGTTCTAGCGACCATCTTAATAATCTATTGTTGTACCCTCGTATACTGCGAAGATATCGTAACGAACTGTGATCGGTGATTATCGTAAAATGGCACCCACTAATATATGGAGCAAACTTTTGGATCGAAAAACGTATTGCTAACAGTTCGATTTCAGTAGTAGTATACCCCTTTTCTGCTTTCTTGAGTGTCCGACTCACACAATGTATGACAGCGGGACTTTCCATTGAAGGATTGGGTTGCCAAAGAATTCCAGATATTCCCGCTAGAGAACCATCACACTGCACAAAAAAAGGCATATCATAATTCGGATGATTTAAACGAATATTTCGCATTACACAGTCCTTCAGTTGGTTGAAACTTCGTTCCTGCAACACACCCCACTGCCATGGTATTCCCTTTTTGGTAATAGTGAATAAAGGTTGTGCAATTTCAGCAAAACGGGGAATCGATTTTCGAAACCAATTGAACAATCCTAGAATTTGACGAGTTTGTTTTACATTGGTTGGCGGAGGCAGATCGTTAATAGCCTGAACTTTGGACTCGCTGAAACACAAACCCTCTGAATCGATCTGATAACCAAGAAATTCTATTGACGTTTTGAAAAACTTTGATTTTTCCAGATTTAAAGTAAACCCAGACACTTCTAAACGTTTTAACACAATATCCAGATATTTCAAATAATTTTGATAATCTTTTCCCATAATTAATATGTCGTCAGCATACACTATTACATTACTCCTCAGATCTTGACCCAGAACTCGATTTAAGCATGATGCTAACGCTGCACTTCCATTGATCAGACCAAAAACTACTCGATTATATTCGTATAGATGTCCTTCGAAGGAAAAGGCCGTGTAGGGTCGTGATTCCTTATCTAGCAGGATTTGGTTATACGCCATGACCAAATCGAGATTCCCAAAAATAACGTTCCCTTGTAATGTACTTAAAATTTCTTCTACAGGTGGGTATCTGACTTGTTGTAATTTTATACACGAATTCAATTTACGCATATCTAAAACAATTCTCAGGCGTCCATCCTTTTTCGGTACAACATGAATGGGGTTTAAGTGAACACTTTGGGACGGACTAATTATCCCGTCACGCAACATTTCTGAGATTTGTTTCCTTACATTTTCCCTGAACCTGTAGGGAATTATATAGGGTTTAGTAACAATTGGGTTTTTGTTATGTACCTCAAGTGAATATAGGAAATCTTTACAACAACCTGGGCGGTTAGAAAATACCTTTCGGTGTTTATGCAAAATCTGTACAAATTGTGAAGTTATATCTGGGTCTTTAATTTCCAAATCATGTGAAATTTTTTGGACATAAAGATCGAACGGATACGTCCCCTCACCTTCATCAACTAAATTATTTACCATATTGCATTGAAGTGAGCTTTCTTCCATATGAGAAATTAATTTTTGTGTTATTCTGTCAGTTAACCCAGGTAAGGTAAATGTTTGGTTCTCAAAGTTTAAAATTACACGAAATTGTGTTATGAAGTCGAGTCCAATCAAAAGGTTTTCATTTAACTCATTTATTACTAGAATAGGAAGATTAATATCCCGTTCTTGCACAGATAAGACAATATGAGTTCTGCCCATAACTCGCTTTTTATGTTTCCCTGTATAATCAACTAGTATCAAATTTTCAAGCTTTTCCAATCTGGGATTTGAATATTCTTTAGCAATCTTACTCCAAAATGAAAAAGACAACAACGACGCGTTAGCTCCCGTATCAAGTAAAGCGTTTAGAGAAATTCCATTAACTTTCACAGGAATTCTTGCCGTACAGAACGACTTCAAAAATACAAAATCATTGTCATAATTATATGCATCATCAATGTCATCATCGGTTTCCCAGTAACAATTTGCAATGGGTAAATATTGATATACACAACGTCTATTTACTACATCAAATTTATATTTATCATCATAGTTATCCTTAAATAAATTACCGTCGTTCGCAAGTAAACTATTAGATGAACATTGAGATGAATAATCGTGAGAACCTTCAGCTGATATGGGATTAACCCCAACCATATCAGCGGGTTTTAGTTTAAATTATGATTAACAAATGAGTCAATTAAAGTACATTGAACACCACAATCTTGGTTATTCTCTCTTGATCCATTTCCCGTTTCATTTATTACTTCGGTCCTATTCCGACAGTTCCTGCCATCTCGAGATCTCCAATTGAATCTGTTTTGAGTCACACTGGTATGCATGACATTGTTACTGTAATTACGTCTTCCACGAAAGTTTCTTCCGTTCGTCCAACTGTTCCTCGGATTACCATAATTCGTTCCATTTCTGCCGCTAGAATTGAATCTTCCATTAGCCCCAGTTCCAGTACGTATAACGGATCTTTCACTAATTCCAATGCCAGTATTATCACGTGACCTCTCATCGCTGCGAAGGTTTTCGATATTTTCACTAGTTATATTCAGGTTTCTGACAGGAATTGGATTGGGTGGATTACGATTACTTCCGCTAGGGTTCGGGAATTGATTCTCGAAGTTCTGAACTAAAATTATCAGATGATTGAAGTTTACGCATTGAGCAGACAACAGTATCTGTTGTAATTTATATGGCAATAAAATGCGTACGGAAGCGATTATTCTGGATTCGGGCTGAAACGGATTGACAAGTTTAAGTTCATTATAGGCATTAATCGTAAAATCTGTAAGAGATTTATCGACCCGAGGTGAATAGTGTCGGGTTCGCACCATCGCATCACGGTTAGCTAACAAGAAATCATTTTCGTAATTAGCCAACAGGGCCCGTTTAAATTCTTCGTAGGATTTGACATGATCGCGAATAGCTTTAAACCACAAGGAGCAAGGGGGAAGTAACAGATGTGGTAACAACTTCATAAATTTAGATTGATCCACACCCATAATTTCACACTCTGCTTCAAACTTCTCTAAGAACGAGCTTGCGGTTTCGTCACACTTACCGCTGAATTTAGTCATGGCCTTAATTTCACTGACCTTAACGTTTATTTTACTATGATTATGATTTTGTTGGCGTTGATAATGGTCTGGAACCCTTTCGCTCTCATGTATCTGCCTTCTTCTTTTGCGATCTGGACTTTGGAATCGCCTACTGTGATCTTCCACAACTAAACCATCATCAACAGAACTCTTAGAAGAAAATATCCCGTCAGTTTCTATTAATGGAGTTCTCGGGCGGTGATGCAATGCTTCCTGTTGATGATGCAATATTTCCTGTTGATTGGGAGTACCCAAAGCCTCCTTATACATAAGATCATTGTAGCCACATTCCCTCTCTTGTAACGATCTGATTCCCTCTTGTAAGTTGGATATCAGTATGGTATGTGAATTAACCTGGGCAGTAATATTCACTATCTGATTTTTTTGTTGGGCTGTCGTCGATTCCACCGCTTCAACGGCTTTCTTTATCGACTCTGTTTCTAGAGCTAGTTGATCCTGTCTATCTTGCCATTTGTTACTAAATTGTTGAAACCTAGTATCAAGTTCTCGCGTCATATCATTTGTAATTTTGACGGTAACTTCATTAGCTAATACTTGCAAATTTTCTTTCAAACTGTATTGCAAGCGATCAAAATTTTCTTGCACACCTTGTACTTTATCTGCAAGAGATTTATGCTGCACTAGTATCTGTTCTAACTTATCATCGTACAATTTTTGTTGTTGATCAAATTTCTGTTCTAGCTTTTCATCTTGTTGATCAAATTTCTGTTCTAGCTTTTCTAGCTTTTCATCTTGTTGATCAAATTTCTGTTCTAGCTTTTTATCTTGTTGATCAAATTTCTGTTCTAGTTTTTCATCAAGTAGTCGACTAAACATATCAATAAGGTTAGAATAGGAATGTTCAGACACAGCTGTTGCATTTCCAGATATGGTTTCGTTTGAAACACTGGGTACTTCTTCAATCTCAGAATCCTGCATATTAACAATTCTTTGTATTCTCTTCCCGCTTCTTAAAATAGTGAAACTCATAAAAAGGTATATGTACTTATGCACATAAACTCAGTTCTTACTATTCTTCGGAACTAAATAGTATGGTCCCGTGTCTTCGGTACCAGATAAAACGATATCACTTCGTTTTAGCCCTGATTCGCTTTACGTATCTTTTAAGTTATTACGTTATTATAGTAAACATATCAACTACTAATTTACTGACCATAAACATGAATTGCATCCAAAAATCTTCGATTTATTCCTCTGTAGTATACGTACATAAAATGTCAGCAGCAATCATAGCAAATAATGATCTTGATAATACCAACATGTCCTATCCATCATAAAACAATAATCTTACTCATGACAACGAATCAATAACAACGTTCTTTCTTTTAATTATATCTAAGTTATCTGTTTAATTATTGCGCCTCTGATCAATGTTGATAAAATGGGTACAGATTAATTATAGTATCGCTGTAATAGAGGTAATATTCCACAGTTATTCAACATCGGTAAGTCAAGGAAATGACGTAGGCAGCAAAATGGTCTGAATGGCCAACAGGTGTCTTCAGAAAGTAGTTAGTTGCACAGAATCTAGCTAAAATTGGCTAAAGTTATCGAAAATTATAGCTAAATTATAACTAATTGAATTTAAAAATGAAATAAGCAAAGTATTTCTTAACTTTGGTGTCAGTAATTTTCTTTCTGATATTGTCAAATCAAATTTTCACCGTTCAGTCTTAAAATATTTATAGTACGTTTTGCTCTCTCATTAACTAAAAGTGCTAAAATCCATTGAATTCTTTCCTTTGTACTCAATTTTTGTGGCAATACTGGTTATATTTTGGTGGAATTATTCACCTACCAGAACATTAAACGTGAAAAACCCAAGCTAACAATACACTGAACAAATCATACACGAATTAACTATGGAAGAAAACAAGAACTTCTGGAACCACATTTTCTGTGAGGCCGTGACGCATAGCTGATAGTGATACAAGTAAGGTACCAACTCTGATGTGGCAACAATATAAATGCTGCTGTAAGAAGATGATTTTAAAAAGTATCAAGCTATGCTTCATTTCAACTCATATTTTACTAATAGAAATTTTGACTTGGAAAGAGATTCAACTACTGCTAAGAACAATTGCTAGAAATTGGCAATTATGGATGTTATCCACAATTATGGCTAATAGCTAAGCCATGTTTTTTCTAGTTTAGTAGCACATGAAAATAGCTTGATTAGGCAAAAAATGGCTAAATTGGCAATACACCGTATTTACTATGCTCTGACTCTTTTTACCCTAGATTTCCTCAAAAAACCATTTTACAGAGGCTGAATAAACCCCTAAGCAGTATCGGAACAAAAGTAAATTGGGATATTAATCTGATTGCTAGGTAGACTCCTTACCTCTTACGTCGTTGGGGTTTTCCATTAGTAGTGTAGCCGAGGTAAATTGACTACCAATTTCAAATAAATTTGACTCTAGTATCACGTGATATGTGTCTATAAATTTATACTTTTATTTCTATGTCTCAATGCGTCGTTTATTTCATTTAAAGCTTAATTTCAACATAATAAAACTTTGCAATTATTTTCCGATCTTAAACAAACAAAATAATATAACACATGACAATTAGCTTAACATTTTTTTAACAAAGTATATATTTCTATGATAACTGAATTATCATAGGAGTATTATGCTTTCGTTTATCAGTGCGAAACTTGTATGAAATAAATGAGATTTCACTTTCATCTTTAGAAGAAATGTCTTGCATATAAGAATATGTATTCTATTGCTTTAAGTATGTAATTTATTAGTAATTATTTTATAGTTGCTTTAAGCAGAAAGCGAGTTTTTCTTTTTTTATCATACAGAATTTTATAAGCGTTCTCTTCTAGGAACTGTATGTCACAGCTTATAGTATTTAAGAGTCTTTATTATTTTGTATTGGCATATGAATATAGTAATATCTAATCTTCTAATTAGAAAGAAATGGAAATAATATGTCATTATTTCAATCTATGTGAAATAATGTTACAATTAATTTTGATCTCTAACAACATAAAATGTGTGCGTATCGACAGCAAACTATAAGTTAATTACATACTCAAAAACAGCATAAATGAAATAATAAATATAGAATATATCAACTATATTATTATTCTTATTAAAACTATCTGTGAATGTTATCCGGTTTCTTACTTCTATCTTACCAAGACATTTATGAATATTCTTAAAAATTTGTAACTGAGTTATATGTAGTTTATTACTTCTTCTTACCATGTCTTATGAGTATTGTTAAAACTATTTGTAACTTAGTAATATGTGTTTTGATACTTCTATCTCACCAGTACATTTATGAGTATTATTAAAACTACTTGAAACTGTGTGTAATGTGGTTTGTTACTTCTATCTCACCAGGACATTTATGAGTATTGCATGCCATTATATCTTCACTTGAACCGGAACAATTTCTTCCGCCATTAGATGGAGCAGGTAAATTACATAACCGTGATCTATGTTTCACACCAGTGCCACAAGAAACTGTACATTGTGACCACTGAGACCAACTGGACCTGTAAAAGAGGGGAACAAACTGTTTAAGTAAAATCAACCCAAGGGACGACTTTAGGATTTTAATTTTAGGTAAGCCTGCTCCCTCGTTTATGGACACATTTGATTGATTAATGACAGTAAAAAATTACTTTTACAGTAGTGGTTGATGCTATTTGTTAAATAATTATCTGCCATTAATATAAATAGTGGAAAATATATTATTTATTCTTTATATATTTACTCTTTATTGTATGTTTTAGAGTTTATATATCTTTCAAAATTTTTGGGTAGGCCCGTGCCTACCCGGCCTACCCGCTAAAGCCGCCACTGATTAACCCTTTGATTGACGAACCTTGTTATGATTTCAAATGTGCACAATGCTACAAGAATAAGAAGATATCTATCATGTATGAATTACGTGAAAAATTTCTGGTTAATGTTCTGATAACAAAGATAATAGTCTTGCATGACATTAGATAACGAGTTAAAAATAATCGTAGATCAAGCTATTAATCAGAATACAATATTTGTATATTCTTCATGGAATACAGTTCTAGTACCTTCAAAAATTAGTACTGAGTGATAGTTTCTTTTTTAATTCTCGGGAAGTATATTATATAACTTTTTGATACTCTTATAGACTATGAAATTTTTTATAAAACAAGGTTTTAAGTTTTTATGCGGATCAACTATTACATATCAGTTACTTTGTATAAAATTAATCGTAATTGTACTGAATTATTATTTTCAGTAACCTTTCGAATTACAGTTTTCTTCTTTTTAACGGAATCTTTGATTTTATATTTAATAATATTTTCATTGCCTGTTTTCGAAAGTTAAGTGTTTTCGCAATATGATGAGCGATTGGGCACACATTAACATGGCGTTGAACAAACTAGCATAAAGATTTTAACGCATGCTCTTCAGTTGATAGTTTAAGACAAGTGTAATATATTTTAGTAACTGTCACTTGGTGAAATTAAACTAAAAATAATATCAGTTTATTGTAATGGTAACACGTTCAACACCATAAACGACAGTTTAATATTAATTTACATTCGTCCTGTGTACCATAGATGATTTTATTTGTTTAATTTAAATTTGTCTAGGTATATCCCGTACGATCTTAGGGATTTGATTTATTTTTGTTTAAGTATACCAGGACAATCTTAGGCATTTAATTTATTTTTGTCTAGATTTACTACGGACAATCTTAGACATTTCATTTACTATTCTATGTGTACTGGACGATCGTAGGCGTTTAACTAATTTTTATCTAGGATATCGTAAACGACCTTAAACGCTTTATTTTGTTGAAGCACACAATATACTGTAGAAAGGGAAAAAATGTTGTAAGACAAGCAATTGACAGTTTTTTAAAAACACGGGTACAACTTTTATCAAAAAATATATCTTTAGCTTTAAATACGGTACTTATAAGCTGTAAAATCACTGAAAAATTCCAGAAATCTTACTTACGTTCTAATAATAATAATAATAATAATAATAATAATAATAATAATAATAATAATAATAATAATAATAAACAAGCATTTTGTACAAAATTTTATGAACCTTTGTTATTCACACTCTTAGTAATATTATAATTATTCAAACATCTTCATGAAATTAAGAACTCCAACATTACTTAATTGTAATAGATTGGCAATAAAAACCTTATACTGTATTTATAATGCATCTACTCGGCATTTGTATTATTCAGTATCTTGTTTTCCTATCAATGGTAAGTTTCTCGATCTTTAGTAGACTCTTGTGACCGAATTTGAATTAGTAACATTTTAGAAACACTATTTGTAATTTTTTCGTGAGCAAATTCTACCATTATTAGATTTGTACTCCCAGAAAATGATGTAATATTTTATTGTGAATTGATTGAAATATAGATATAAGAATGTATTGCTCCGTCTGAAGACTTTCGATATCTTCGCCAGATTAAATTATTAGAAAATATGGTCATCTCCTGTTAGCTGAAAAGGTAACACAATATTGAATAATTTTTCAGTCAAAAAAGTGTATGCAGATGCAGATAAAAAAGATGATTATCAATGTATTATCACAGTACAGCATCAATGATTTCATTTAGTTGTTTTATAGTAACAGTATCAATGATTTCATTTAGTTGTTTTATAGTAGAAACTATCATAAATTCTATTGACATCTTACCATTGCCCATCTATGGGACAAGGAGGAAGAATACAATAATCTTGCTGACTGTCAGACCCTGGACACATGCTCCCTCCATTCGAAGGTGGGGGGTTATTACATGTTCTGAAACGACTGCGAGTTGATTTTCCACATGACAAAGTACAAGGTGTCCAGCTGGACCAGTCACCCCAAACACCATCGATCTGGAAAAAAAGAAAGAAAAAGCAAAAATTTTAGATATATCGGGATGATGTCAATATATAGAATCACTGATAATGCAACGGTTAATAATAATAATAATAATAATAATAATGATAATATGGAACTCTTTATCTTCCTTTTGATACATTATTTAATAATGAAAGCAAGTATTCCAAAAATAATTATTTCCATCTATGCCGTATTCCTTTTAAAAAATTGGTAATATGACTTAATTAAATCACCGTAATTTAGGACTATCCAGTTATTCTGGCTATGGAGGTATCCAAAGAATATTGGAGTATATCGATAAAAGTATAAAAAGGTATGTTCTAAAAAGTTTTTTTATATGAATAAAAAGTAATTAAGTGTTAAGAAATTAATTTGAAGAAAATAGTTAATTCTGGCTTACTGTTTGTCGTTTATAAAAATTAAAATAATATATTTGCCTTAATAACTAATATTTATTCTTAAAATATTAATTTTATGGAAATGAGTTTAAATCAACTGCAAAAAGAAATTATTTTCTATGTTCCTATATACATTTTGAAATAAAAAGAGCACTTTGTAATTCGTGTTTAAATTTTGTTCCATTTTGATTTGATTCAGTTTATTTAACTTTATGTCCATTGGTTATCCATATAGGTAATGAAAACTTGGCATTCACTGAGACTATGTGCACCAAAGGGAATATATTAACTGTTTTCTTATTTTTCGGATATTCGTGAACTCAAGTTTGATTTCGAATCGTATTAGTAATCTGCTTAAAATTTACTGATAATAAGTATTTGTCAAGAAAGTAGATTAGAAGAACCTTAAAAAGCTAAACAAGATTATAAAGAAAGCAATTATTTGAAGTCCATACTGGTCTGTATTTGGATGATTTTCTGACGGGCTGCTTTAATGTCAAAGATAAAGACAAGTTTTTAACAAACTCTTAAATTTCAAAGAAGAGTACCAGAGTTTTACAAAGCTTTTGTTAAACTCCTGGTGAGCTCTCTCAATATTTCCTCAAAATCTGGAATTTATTAAGAGAAATCCAACTTTATATTTTCATTTTTTCTCTCCCGTATTGCTATAAATTTTCTGCGTACTCCTGCTTGTTGGTAAAGTTCTATGATTAGAGATGACAGCTAATATAAGGACACTGATGCAAGTAGGAACATTTCTTGATTTGACTACGTCTTAGAATAATAGTGTTGTTTATAAGAGCTGCATAAACAATTCTTCCTAGGAGAGTGTTTTAAGGAAGTTTTCCTTCATACTCTCTACACATTCTAAAACTCACCTGACATTCCTCTAGATTGCAAGGTTGAAATTGTATAGCATCCCCTGGGCATTCCGCATCATCAGTTGATTGTGAATTCTTGCAAGTTCGAACACGTTTTTGTTTGCCTAAACCACATGTCGTACTACAAAGGCTCCATGATGACCAGCTACTCCATTGTGGTATTACTAAAAATTATTATAAACATAATAATTCTATCATTTTAAAACAGAAATAAAAAAATATAAAAAATTACCAATCCTAATATAATGATTTTCACCAAAATTTATAATTGAAATAAGGCAAAAAAAAATAATAAACTAGACTTATTCAAGGGCTTTACTACAAAGAATAAAATTTTACTTTCAACTTTTCTTTAAAAAAATCTAAGAATATAACTACATAAAACTAGTTGATATCAGTTAATGAGATGTCTACATCAAATTGTATATATTTTTATCCTAAAAAATTCTCGTAGAATATGCTTTTCTGAATGTACTATTAAAGTATACTTTTTGGCTTACGTAATACATTCACATTGAATTCCAATTCCTCTTGTCCACCCTCGTTCTCCGCAACGCATTTATATTTTCCTGAATCGCTTTCACTAGCATGTGTTAGATGGAACTGTTCGTTCATGATATAAATTTTGTTTGGTGCATTTGTAATCGGCAATCCATCCTGCAAAAGAGAAAGTAAGTAAAATGTTATATCTTCTCATAGATAATGATAATAATATAGCATCAACAGCAGTTAATACTATGTCTCTCTATTTTCTTCTGAGACATAAAGACTATTTCTTCTTAGGTATTGAAGATATCTAAATGTTAAATAAATCGAATTGTTTATAACCTTTCACAAAATGAAACACTTTACCTTGTACCATGTTATATTAGGCGGAGGATAACCCAAAATTGGACAGGTTAGAATTATTCCTTTATGTTCATTCACAGTATATGATGTCGGTATCTCTGCTTGATCACTTAAATGAGGCGGTTCTGAAACAACAAAGACGAATTATGTTAAATTTTGACAAAATGAAAATCATATATATCTATTTATCTAATATTGATATCTAACATCGAAATGAATTTTAATTTAGCTGTTTGTCCTACTTTATAGTTTCATCTGTATAGTGAAATTTTTCTACGTCCTGGTTGCATTTTACTAATCATATTGTTGCTTGTTTCGCACGCCTTGTCACTGTAAATAATGTTGCTAACTAACTAAATTATCATAGTTCACAGTACATGCTGACAGGGCTATTTGCATTCTGCCTAGTATGTTCAATAATGAGTATATGAGAGATAACAAGATTGATCAATTATTTTCAAGTTTTCATTTGGAACAGATACAGTTGATACAACGATAACGTTGTATATCAATATCCACTATAAAATACACTTAACTCAGGACAATTTTTCCAACTGAAATTGTATAAAAATTCGCTGGAAAAAACGATAAAAGAAAAAATATGTTTTATGTCATTCTTTCATGAATTATTAATAGTGACTTCAGAAGAATTGTACTGTAAGTTGGCCACCTTAGGTCTATAGAAAATATCCACTTACACAGGTGGAACTCACATATCTGCAATGTTATAAATTCAGCTAGTTTAAAGTCGGTGGTCTAAGATCACAGACATAAAAACCTTCTGACCCTATTTTACTCCATACTTGCTCAACTTTCTGTAAAACAATTTGTCAAGACATTGGCTGTATTTTGATGTTGCCAATTCATTCCTATCATATTTTATCCCATATTTAGTGTCTTAGTCTAATATTTAGTGTATTTTAAGAATAAATTCACATATACGAACTGACATAAATCAATATCTAATTTCTGCTGACGTCACTATTTGTAATTCATGAAATAGTGACAGTAAATCATATTTTCTTTCATCGATTTCTCCAGCGTATTATTTATTCAATTCTTATTGTCAAAATTGTCCTAATTTAAGTGTATTTTATAGTAGATATTGATATACAACGTTATCGTTGTATGAACTGTATCTGTTCTAAATGAAAACTTGAAAATAATTTATTAATCTTGTTTTCCCTCATATACTCTTTATTGAACATACTAGGCAGAATGCAAATAGGCCTGTCAGCATGTAGTGTTAACTGTGATAATTTAGTTAGTAAGCAACATTATTTACAGTGAAAAGGCGTGTGAAACAAGCAACAATGTGATTAGCAAAATGCAACCAGGACGTAGAAAAGTAGGGTTAAGTCAGACGAGAGATGAGTTCTATGAAAAGTGACATTAAGATGTCAACTCAGATGTAAAGGACTTCAATAATGTGCTACAGGGGTGTAGCCAGCAGGTTTGTGTAGGGGGGCCCGTCGTTTTTGAGGGGGGGCCAGCTACAATGTACAAAGCCAAAACAAATGTATTGCTGCTAGTCTGCAAAACTAAAAACACTATTTTAGCTTCTTTTTCTTCTTCTTCTTCTTCTTCTTCTTCTTCTTCTTATTATTATTATTATTATTATTATTATTATTATTATTATTATTATTATTATTATTATTATCCATAAATTATATTGAAGATAGTTTTTATTATGCTTAATCCAGAAATACTGCCCGGGACCAAACGCTATACTTTTGTGCATAACTATAAAGGTAACCAAGAAAGTTCTGTCCCTTTTCGTGGAGGTATGTGTTCAATTGGACCTCACATCGTGAGTTGAATGCGAGTGGAGATAAGGCGAAAGTCAGTTGTTGTTGTAGGTATATCCAACATACTACCTGGTTGTGGCAATTCAGACACACCGTGAACTTGCATAAAGACAGAGGAAACATGGGACTTCCACAGAGCGTCATAGGAGCATGTATGCTGAACGAGTTCAAATGGAGGTCAAACGCCGCTGTAGCGGGACAGAAGATATGCCAGGCCTTTGGTGAGGGTGTCGTGATGACGCAGACATTGCAGCGATGGTTTAACAAGTTTAAGGACGATGACGTAACACCCGAAAACACCACGTGCCAGAAGACCAACACATGTACAAACAGGAACTGGGGCTACAATTCAGTGTGTGGAGAAACCATTAAGCAGCACATCCATCAACTTGTGAAGCACTACAAGTTGGGTCCATGGGTCTCTCATATTTTGACTCCGGGTCAGAAGGCAACGCGGCAGTCGCCTGTGTTTATTTACTGTTTCGGAGCCATTTCTGGACAGGGCGTTAACATGTGATAAAAAGTGTGTTCTATACGAAGCTCCACGGCGTCGTCATCATTGGTTAGTGTCCCATGAACCGATTTCAAAACAACCGAAACCAGCACTGTACCAGAAGAAGGTCCTTCTGTGTGTTTGGTACATCGTGCATCGGGAACTGCTACCAGCTGGTCAGAGTATCAATGCAACTGTGTAATGTCAGCAGTTGAGCTGTGCTCAACAAAAACTCAAAACTCTGGAACCATCACTTCTGAATTGCAAATGTGTCCTCGTTTACGGGACTCAGGACACCATTTTTCGCCTTGCATGGGAAACAATATTGCAACCACTATATTCCCAGCGTATTGCACCGTCCGATTATCATCTGTTCCATTCTTTGGACAATCAGATTAGAGGACGCCATTTCAAATCCCTAGTAAAAGTCCAAAATGCACCTGATACTTTCTTCGTTTCACGGCCCACCATGTTCTACCGCGATGAATTCCATGGCCTTCCAGAACGTTTTCAGAAGGTCGTCGATGCTGATGGGGACTATTTTTCATCTTCCAGGTTAGGTGACATATCGATGTTCGAAGGCGGTGTGTGAAAAAGCAACAACACGTTTCTTGGTTACCTTTATATTTAAATTTAAGACATTGTATACAGAACCTATCTACACAAGATTGATTTTCTTTGAAATTTCACTTAATTTCTTTACGGTTTCCTGACAAATATACTTATTTATTATTCTTGACTAAAAAAACATAATTATTTTATTACACTGACGAGGAAACGGTCTTAACTGTAAACAACCGATTTGGCTGGGGTCCGGATATGTGTTACGGGAGACCAAAGTAGGAGACACGTATTTTGGCGTTTGGGCCCATACGCAGAAATTTCCGAAATTCGGGACCACAAAGTGGCCCTACATGCTATAACTAGGAAGCGAATGACGTTACTTGTACACAACCGATTTGGCTGGGGTCCGGATATGTATTACAGGAGACCGAGGTAGGAGGCACGTATTATGGCGTTTGGGCCCATACGCAGAAATTTCTGAAATACGGGGCCCCAAAGTGGCCCTACATGCTATAACTAGGAAGCGAATGACGTTACTTGTACACAAGCGATTTGGCTGGGGTCTGGATGTGTGTTACGGGATACCAAGGTAGGAGACACGTAATTTGGCGTTTGGGCCCATATGCAGAAATTTCCAAAATACGGGGCCCCAAAGTGGCCCTACATGCCATAACTAGGAAGCGAATGACGTTACTGGTACAGAATGTTGGCTTGGGTTGGAATGTTATAATATATCCAAAAGTATGAGACTTGTGTTTGTTGTTAGGTCCCACAAAAAGAAATGTCGAATGTACAGGGTCCGATATTGCTAGATTTTCAATAACGCCATGAAGTTGGCGTATGTGGTACCCATGCAATTCTGAACAGATGTTCAGCTGGCACGATCCGTCGAGGGGGATCTGCTGACCACGAGGGTGTCAACGGAGCGAAAGAATGTTTGCGTTTTTCGCTTGTATTTCTAACTTCATGGCCTTATCGAAAATCTAGCAATATCGAACCCTGTACATTCGACATTCCTTTTTGTGGGACCTAACAACAAACACAAGTCCCATACTTTTGGATATATTAGGCCTATAACATATTCCAACCCAAGCCAACATTCTGTACCAGTAACGTCATTCGCTTCCTAGTTATAGCATGTAGGGCCACTTTGGGGCCCCGTATTTCGGAAATTTCTGCGTATGGGCCCAAACGCCAAAATGCGTGTCTCCTACTTTGGTCTCCCGTAACACATATCCCGACCCCAGCCAAATCGGTTGTTTACATTTAAGACCGTTTCCTCGTGAGTAGAAATAAAAGAGAGAGCGAATGAAACCCAAATTGAATAAAAGCATTGTTTCTCACCAAATTTTCCATTCTCTATGTCTTTTAAAATACTTGTTAAAGCATATAAAAATACACTGTACTTACAAATCAGTTTAGTACTTTGTTTTATGACTGTATTTGTAGTACCTTATTAAAACGTTTGTCTTCAAACTGTCAAATATAAATCGCAGTAAATTGTGTAATCTGCTGTCACAAAAAGTATCCTATTCTTCGATCGGTATAAGGAAGAGATACTATACTATTTTTCGATCGGTATGGAAAAACAATATTTCTCCATACTATTTTACCATAAATTATTAATTGTCAATAAACTTTGTTACTTTTAAATGAATGAAGCGAGATAATTTTACTATGAGGTTTTAAAAGTTGGTCATTTGGGGGGGACAGGAAACCATTTGGGGGGGGGCCGGCCCCGATGGGCCCCCCCTTGGCTACACCCCTGATGTGCTACCAAATTAATCAACCCAAAGATATCAAGGTGACCAACTTAACATACTTTACTGAATTACAGTTCAACAGTAAAAAGTATTCTTTTAAAATATGTCTTCAATTGAACACAGGCCCGTATTTATATATTGTGCGCCCCTGTGCTCTAAATAATTTGCCGCCCCCTTCCGCACAAACTTATGTCTCAAACAAGGAAACAAGCCATGATTTTGCAAATACAGAGGGTGTTTCCGATCTATGGTGACGATTTCAAACTGCATTTAGCTTAAAGGAAACCGTGTCTACACCATTGAGAGTGCTCTATTTGGTGGCCTTCCATCTGGACAATTGCCCGACAGCGAAGTTTCCACTGTAGGAAACTGGCACACAGTGTAGTAATGTCAAGCCGCAACCACTTCTCTTGATAGGCTTTCCATAGCCCTTCAACGGTGCGGAGTCTCCTGTGAAACAAGGCTCGACGTGGGTTGAACGAAATGTTTGACTTGACGCCTTGTCTTGATGCACCCACACACGATTATTGTCCCTCCCGTAGAGATTGGAAATGTCATGGCGACAAACGGGTGTCAGGATGTTAGCCTGATAATATTCCGAATTCACCTTTGTATTTTTGGCTACACGATGTATGGCCAGCTAGCCCTGATACGAGTATCCAGCAGCGATCATGAAGCCTGTGCCAACACTTTCCTTGCATTCACTAAACCATCTTTGAAAGTTCCTCGCACCTGTCGATACATAAAAAATTGCACGTGGCTTGTGATAGTCATCCAGATAAACATATGTCTCGTCCAGTGCTACAACAAATCTTCCATTTTTCACAGGCCTAATACCGCTTATATAGATTTCGACAATTGGTGCGACTTTCCTGGATGTGTTTTAGCAAGAGCTTATGAACACGATCCTTCCGTTACTTTACCAACCTCATATCGCGATGAATCATGGTGTGCATTATCTTCAGTTACGTCTGTAGCCGGTTCGCAATACTTCTCTTTGTGAGTGGCTTCTCCCTGGTGACCAGAGCCCCGACTTCCCGAATTTTAGCTCATATGCGGTTAGTGGCAGGCCAAGGGTTAGCCTGTTTCTGCCACACAGGAATCATCCCACGCCTCGGCTTATCTGCCCCTTTCAACGCCTGTGCTATACCATTTTCGGACACAATAAATCCACGCTCCTTGCACAGTTTGACAATGGCACTAACTGTACGGACTAACTGTAGCGGAAAGGGCAGTTATGTAGCCTTCCCAATAAGCATTTATTTTGTGCGGCATTTGTCCTGATATGCGCTTACCACACCTGTCACGCAGAGTCAATGGTCCAAGGAACTCACACGACTGGCAGCTTTCTTCTCTTCCCGCTTGGTGGTGCTGCACATGGTGTGTAATTTCGTCACCATAGATCGGAAACAACCTCTGTATACCAGCTCTTGTTGAGTAGCAGTTGAGGTATTACAAGTTACAACGTAATTTTAAATGCCCTAATTCTCTCACTGAAGATTATGATGTGGTGTTCTGCCCGAAGGTAGGTGTTTGATCCGGACTCTGGACAAGGTAAACCCATGGTAGTCTGTCATTGCCTTTCGTGGGATGATGATGTACCAAGGACGGGACCTACAGCTTAACTTGGGATCCGAACCACTTATGTCTCCATCGGGAATCAAACCCGGGACCCCTTGATTACAAGGCAACGAGCTTAACAACTCATCCATTGAGAAAAAATAATTGTTTACATTATTCACCGTCAGTAAAGGTTTAATAGCATCTATAATAATAATGCAATAAGCTGTGTGTTTGTCTGTAGCGCTTTTCAACTCGAGAACCAAAATAGATAAAAACATGACATTTTAATGTATTTTTAAGCTCTCAGAGAAATGATCCAAATGACCCGTTCCAGATCCCTAGGTCACATCTGAGCTGAGATATGGGGGTGCAAAGTCCCATAAGAATAACATGGGGCATTTTAAAAATAATCGAAAACGACTAATATTAGAGTTGAATTCATAGTTTTTAGGGTCGCTGAGATGAATAGTGACAGTTTTAATACAATTCAACTTCAAGTTCATATTCCACTCCCGAGGGAGAGGGAGAGATTTTAAAAGTAATTGAAAACGATAGATATTAATGTTGAATTCACAGTTTTGGAGGTTACTGAGTTTAACAGTATCAGTTTTCATGATGTTCAAGTTCACCTTATCCCTTGGAGTTGGGATGGAAGAGGATGGCTTTTTAAAAAATAATCAGATAAGCTAGCTAATTAGTAACTACTGTAATTCAGTGTTGGGTAAGTTACTTGTAAAAATGTAACGCGTTACAAGTTACTTTACTTCCTCTTAAAATGTAACGCGTTACTAACGCGTTACTTGCCCCAAGAAAGTAACTGTTACTTTCAGGTCCGAAATTTTGAATATGTGACAAAATCACTTCAATTTTCCGTTCTACTATTACTACCGCTATTATTATTATTATTAATAATAATAATAATAATAATAATAATAATAATAATAATAATAATAATAATAATAATAATAATAATAATAATAATGCACCTTCAGAATCGCTTTATGTAAATGCAAGGAAAATTTTTACTTGACAGCTATATGAACATTTTCATATAATGTAACATTGACTAAAATGCCATACTGCGTTACTCGTAGGGGATGGGCACGAGCGAGTTTTCTTTGAAGTTCGATACGACTAGAAACAGACATCTTTGAGCTCGAGCCGAGAACTCGGCTTGAAAAATTTCCTCCAACTCGACTCGAATTCGGGTCCAGTTTCGAGTCGAATCGAGCCAACTCTGGTGTGTAGTTTCGAGTACTCCCTTCAAGTATCTTACATAGACAATATAAATATTATCAATGATACTACTACTACTATAACTTTTATTATTATTATTATTATTATTATTATTATTATTATTATTATTATTATTATTATTAGTAATAATAATAATAATAATAACACTGTATATAAACATTAAAGATAGGCGGTTTGTATTTGAATACTAAAAAAGTAGTTGATTGCCAACCTCGGTAGTCGTGAAGTCTAAGAGTCAAGGACATTGTTCACGAGCTTCTGAATTTGGGTTGAGAATCTAGGTTGAGTATTCGGGCTCGAGCCAAACATTGTTAAAAGTTATAAGGCACTCGACAAATATCTTCAAAACTGGTCGGCCCAGGTTTAGAATTGTCAACGACTCGAGCAGCTCAGCTCACAGTTCATTTACCGTACTATGAACCCGAACCGAGAAGTGAGCTTGAGCCCTTGGCTCAGTTGAGCAGAACCGAGCAGATGGCTCATTCCAACCAAGTCAGCTCGAGCCGATGGTTCACCTTAAGCGAGCCGGCTCGAGCCATCGGCTCAGTTCTGTCTCTTGTGGTCTCGCTATCGAGACGAGACAAGATGCGAGTAGTGTCCCCTCTCGTGAGCAACACTAAAAGTATTCCATATTACTGCTTAGCTTATATTTCTCATGGCTTTCTCCTTCCAGTGTAATCAGGCTATGAATTCAAAACGAGTTAAAACGAGCGAGCCATTTATCGATCTCGATTCGACTCGAAACTCGACGCCAAAAACAGTGAATCGGCTCGGAACTTGACTCGAGAATATAACCTTTGACTCGACTTGAATTCGGGTCGATTTTTAATTTGACTCGTGCCCATCCCTATGCGTTAGAAAAAAACGGTTGCTTATTATTATTCTGCTAAACTAATTATATAATAATAACAATGTTGTTATGTAAAATTTAAAATACAGAATATAGAGAAACATTACACTACAATTAATAAAATGAGAACATATGAACTGGGGGTGAATCAAAACTTGCCAGTAACTAAAATCGATACATGCTTTTTAAAGCTAGTGTTCCAAACTCTATAATAAACAGGACTTTAGGATACGGAAACGGATCTAAAAGAACTCTAATATTACATACCATCAACATTGCATCAATAAAGTGGACCTGCTCATCAGAACACAGTGTATTCATATTAATCCCCTACTGTATATTGTTAATTATGGCACCCTAGTTGTTAATACATATTTCCCACCGGGACACTACTTTACTTTTAAATTCTATCCACCATCATCTTCAGCTTTTAAGAAAAAGTGTTCTTTCAATGTACGAACGATAAAATATTTTCATCCTCCATCTTTATAAAAACAACGCCAATCAAAGTAAAATAGACTACCGGTACCATTGCACTCGTAGTTCACTCACTGAATGTATTGATTTGGAGCTGTCAAAATCTACGACAAAATCTTCCAGGTGCTTGCAATCAGTACCATGATTTCCCTGAAGCTGTCCTCCTCTTCCAAAAACAGCAAGTTTTTGGAACAGGCATTATGATCTTATCTTTTTCTTTGTGTGTCAGTGACCGACTATTGGTCACTGACATACGTAGTTCGTGCTCCATTGTTCCATTCTGAGAAATTCACTTACAGGAAAGAAAAATTTGTTTCCGAAAAAACTATACATGTATTGTAGTTATTCATCCGAAATGTAACGCGAAAAAAGTAACGCAAACTAGGTACGTTACTTAAAAAGTTGTAACGCGTTACCGTTACAGTTACTTTGAAAAAAATGTAACACGTTACTAGGAAACGTTACTTAAAAAGTAACGCGTTACTTGCGTTACGTTACTTCCCAAGATTGCTGTAATTAGAGCAAATTAAACACATTAACATAATTTCTCGCGTATGCACGGGACTGTGCGGGTTGTTAGTTTTAAATATTACTTTATTGCGAATAATATTTTAATAATCCAAAATTTTGCCACCCCCTAAATTCTGCCGCCCTGTGGTCGAGCACAGAGTAGCACTTACCTAAATACGGGCCTGATTGAACCGTAAAAGGAAGTTTTAAGATCGAATCTGTCTGTGATTTATCTGTGCCTTACAATAAGTAAACAAAGAATTGATGTTTTGTCTAACATAACTAATACTCTCTGCATCGAGGTCTTACCGACAATCTCGACTTCATACATCATTTCTGCTGCTCCAGCTACATTTGTAGCAACACAAACATACTGGCCTGCATGTTCTTTATGTACTTGTGGAATCATCTGTAAGGAAAAAAATAAATACAACTAGTTAAAACCTATATAGTAAAAGAATAAACCATAAAAGATCCTGTAAAAACCACCTTAAAATCGATACATTGAAAATATGTGCACTATCTAAATATATATGCTACAGAATCCTAAGGTACTCACGCAACAGTTTTTATAGGTGGAATTTGGCTACGGGCATATAATTTGAAGTACTCACCAACTACCTCTATAAAAATTGTTGCGGAAGTATCGCAGGATTCTGAAACTTGAATATTTGGATAGGACACATACTAGTTCCTAGGTGAAGTCTTAACTCGAATACGGTAGGTCCCATAGTTTAGGAGCTATGGACCTTTAAAGTTAATTTTTTCATGTTTTCGGCAGCCTATAACTCCGAAAGGAAGCATTTGTGCATCCAGGTTGGTCTATAGTTTTTGTCTTACCTTGGTGTCAGGAATCACCTCCCAAACGTTGTCGGTGTTGTTTTGAAACGCCTTGTATATTTGCCTCCAATAAAGTCTTATTTTGAAGAAAATGCATAGAATAGGCAACAGTAGGCACTAAAGCAATTATTTAGGCAGGAATGGGCGAAATAGACAAAGAAAATTGACTTAAATTGAAACTATAATCCTCCTTATAAACTTTAAAACGTTATTTTTTTATCATATCTTTAATATTAAAGAATAGACATTTTGCCTAACATCCGGTCTCTAGAGATGATACACACGGTATTTGCTCACCATAACGTTCACTTGACGCGAGCTGGGATCAAACTAGAGACCCCACACACCTGAAGAGAGCGCTCTACCACTCAGCCACTGCGGCCCCAACTTTGTACGTATGTAGTATTTGTACAAGGAGTAAAATCTGACTGGGAATAAAAAGAGAATGACATTTTTTAAATACTTACCAATATTTGTTTTTCATTTTCCAGATGAATTTCAGGCATTGTTTCAGGAGAAGGTTGCATTCCATCTTTCAACCACACAACGTCAGGATCTGGGAATCCAGAAGCATTGCAAGATAACATCAACATATCGTTCATCACCATCTTATGCCTTTCCACGGATTCTTCACTTTCAATATATGGAGGGACTATGAAAAGAGAAGTATATCAGCAATGATAATTTATATTCCAACAAATAAGTTAGTATACCAATGACATTAAAATTATATTTGTAAACAGACCAAGAAAACTCACGAAATATTTCTTTCTTTGATAAATAAACGAATCAATGATAGGCAACATGATACATATAAGTATTGTACAAAAGCTTGATAAAAATTCATTTAATGCAGAACAAGGTGATGGCAATCACTACTTTGGATTCAACGTTATATTAGGTCTCAGTGCTCTTCAATTTAAATCTATTTTAAGGTTGGAGTTTAGTCATAACTTAATTCTGGATCCAATATCATGTTTACTTAAAAGAGATTCTCTCTGTTTTTTCAAGAAGTCCTTAGTCATAAGTACGAAGGATGTTTCCAAAATCCTTAAAATTTAAATCTATATTATCATCTATATTACATTGTAGCTACATGTATACAATGAATGTGTGTAATACATTGTAGATCTATATTACATTCATATTTTCCATTTAATGTTCATGCATTTGTCCCACCATGAAACTAACTTCTTAAGGAATTCCTCAAAGAAAAGTTTTCGAGTATCTTTTGTCCACCTATTTGCAGCCCGTTTTACATCATTCAAATTTTGGAAACGCATAAGTAGTAGTGGCCGGCGTATATTGCGCCGAGTCAGCAAAAATTTCTCGATTCTGATTGGCTGAGAGAGGTCACGTGACGTTAGGCCCCGCCCACGCGGGAAATTCAAATTTTCAGGTCACGTGGTATGACGTCATGAGTCACCCTGCGGGGAAATCCCTCACTAATTTGTTCCCTTTTACGGGTAAGATGTGTGTTTCTGATTGGTTGATAGCTGTCACGTGATTTTAGACCCTGCGATATTTGAAATTCGTTCCCTTTTACGGGTAAGATGAATCCTGTACCTTGAATTTGATTGGTTGATAGCGGTCACATGATCTTAGACCCTGGGTTTTGAAATTTGGGTATCCTCTTTGATGAGTACTTTGGTACTACGATACATGATCTTAGACCCGCTACACGCTGAACAGGTCACATGGTATGACGTCATGTTTTACCCTTGCGGGGAAATCCATTACTAATTCGTTTCCTTTTACGGGTAAGATGAGTGCTTTGGTACCTTGATTCTGATTGGATGATAGAGATCACGTCATTTTAGGTCCTAGGATTTTTGAAATTAGGGTGTCCTTTCTGATGTATACTTTGGTATCTCGATTCTGATTGGTTGATAGAGGTCACATGATTTTAGACCCATCACACGGTGAACAGATTACATGGGAAAACCCCTCACTCATTTGTTTCATTTTATGGATAAGATGAATGTTTTGGTACCTCAATTTTGATTGGAGGATAGAAGTCACATAATCTTACCCTCACCCCAATGCTAGACATTCAGAGTGGTATGACAGTGATCACCCTCGACCTGGATTTTTTTAATGGTTATCCTTTTTGGTACCTTAAAGTTCCCGTGGAGGGTTCAACCCATCCTTAAATAACCCTTTTATGGTATGATATTGTACTGAAGTTTACATTAAATATTATCGTTCTCTCTTTGACAGATAAGATGATTACCAGCTTTTTTTACCTTGATGGAGATCCTGTCCTTGAATTAGTAGCCTATGTCTCTGGAAGTAACAATGGTGAAAGAGAGGTGTCGCTTGTAGATTTCTTATAACACATTGTTGTGAGTTTAAGCGATTTATTGCTCAGTAAGCGCTTCATTAATGGAAACAGTGTTGCCAGATTTTTTTTAACCTAAACTGCTCCGATTCTTTTCGAAACGGTTCCGCAGAGTGCAAGAAATTTTAAACTAAAAAATTTTTCGAACTAAAAAATTTTAAACAAAAATTTTCAAACAAAAAATTTTCGAACTAAAAAATTTGAAACAAAAATTTCAAAAAAATTCGAACTAAAAAATTTAAACTAAAAACTTTCGAACTAAATTTTCAAATCAAAAAATTTTCGAACTAAAAAAAAATTAAAAATTTTTCGAAAAAATATTTTAAACTAAAAACTTTCGAACTAAATTTTCAAATCAAAATTTTTCGAACTAAAAATTTTAAAAAAATTTCGAACCAATTTTTAAAAATAAGTTTCGTACTAAAGATGTAAACCACATTTGAAAATTTTCAAATTAAAAATTTTTTCGAACTAAATTAAAAATCAAATTTTGGACACTAAAAAAATTCTTTAATTATTTTTTCGAACAAAATCATGTAAACCAAATCTTGGATATATTTTCCACCTTAAATTTTCAAGATTACCATGATTTGAAAACAAGTGTTCAGGGTTTCAAGAAATAATAAAACATATTTTTTTTCAACTTGTTGTATTTAACGAAAAGTATGTGCTCTTCCTATACATGTTTATTAACATAATAAATACAGGATCTAATTAATGAATATGTTGGACGCGTCATCATCTTTGAATGTTGTAGACGTATCCTGTAAAGAAAAAGAAGAAACGACGGATTACTTTAAGAATTTCCTTTTTCTGAAACAATAAAAATGAGTCAATATTGATAAGAGAGAAATAAAACTTACTCGTAAATGATGGATGTGCTTAGGCTCATCTTCCCCCTCCTCGGGTACATTTCATCCACTGATGGTGGTTTACGAACTTTTTTCTGGGTACTGCATTTTTCTAGGTGTTGCTGCTTTGTGGTTAAGGTTCCTCCTTGGATACGAGATGACTGCATTTTCTTCCACTGATGGTTGTGTTGATGGTTTATGAACTCTTGTGGGTACTTCATTTTCTTCTTGGTGTTGCTGCTTTGTGGTTAAGGAGTGGAAAAAAAGGAAAAGGAAAAAAAGAAATGGCGGCCTTATTGGGTGTTTACAGTTTTTTCTTCTTCATCTTCTTTTTCCAGTTCCATCTTCTGTTTTTTAACGTACCCGTACGGAACCGTATCGTAGGAATTGATTTCTTTAAATCGACGTTTTGTGTACTGGATACTGTACATTTTTTCTTCTTTGCGTGTGACGATGGTATGGTCTTTGGTCCTGCATATCTTATGGGGGATAGTGATGGTGACTTGTCCACGGCATTGATTTGTAATCATTTCTTTTAGCGTGTTGAAATTTAATTGTTGTCCTGCATTGTAATTTAATGTAAATCCTCTAATTTTGCATATGTAACTGGTGACGTTGGTATCCGGATTGTATATTTCTAGGCTGTAATTTTTTGGTCCTCCACTGACAAATGTCTTGATGTATGCTCGTGGTCCATAAGACTCCATCTCGTCCGATAAGCATCCCAAGTACGTTGAAGGTTCAATGGTTGGCTCTCCAGGCTTCTCCGTAAATATTACAGAATCCGTGTCGAAATATAAAACACGTTCCTGCAACATTTCCAGGTACTTGTACAGTTCCAGACGTGCCTGACATGTTGTAAATGCACCTAACACGACATTGGTGTTTCGGTTTTGAACAGGCACATGTTCATTGTACTCCCAGAACGCATACAACATCGTATCATTGATGGGTACAATTTGATGGAGTTTAATGTCGGGGGAAGTGAGTTTTTCATAAAATTCTTCCGGCCGATCAATAATTGTGGTCTGGCTAAAGTTTGATCTTTGCGAAAGTTTTCCCCAAAGAGCATTAAGACAAAGCTTAGATAAACTTCTTCGTGTAGGATTATTTTCAATTTTGGACCGATCCAATGCAATACCTTCACGCTCCAGGACGGTTTGTATGAATTTTGATTTGTCTTCTTCGGTGACACAGGAACTGGGCCAGCCAGACGCTTCCATTTTTGATTTCAAAAATGTATTGATATATTCCGTGAACAAGCCACCTGTTTTCGTGATGGGATCATATTGTTCAATGTCATAATCCCAAATTTCAAAAATTTCCACTGGTTGATATCCTAATTCTACTGCTTTCTGGATTTCATATGATACCCAAGTTCCAGTGAGGCACCGCTCCTGGTCGTTGTGCGTACACGTTGCTGTAGGGTCTGGGTTCATTTCTTCGGCACACGCAGCACACAGTGGAAAGAGTAGTTTCTTGTTACATCGGTAAGGCAGGAGACCATGATAAAGATGGCGACTTGGTAATATCGTCATTTTGATTAGACCATTGACTTTATTTATTGGTGGTATATTTTCATCACCCTGTAGATAAATTCGTGGATGGCCTACAGGGTATTTAGCACACTTATTGATGTAAGGATAAAGCGAGACAATATCGAAATATTTTATTACTTCCCCCGCTTTTTCGTCGACTTGATGGTACAATTTCACGCAATTGGTCCTTCCTCCAAAAAAGCTATCTCTTGGATTTAATGGTCTGCGGTTCATGTACGGGTGATTCTTCAGATACGTCGCCATTGCAGGATTTTGTTTTAAGAACTGATTAAATTCGCACTCCCACATTTCATGTACAATGTACCCCAATTCACGCAGTCTTGCATTTTTGCGTTGTGTTCGTTCATAACGGAATTCCATGGTGTCTTCTGGATTGCTGTAGATGGGCTGATTACGGCCTGTAGTAAAACATACTTTACACCCGTGGTAAAAGCAGCCGGCATGCTCGTAGACGTGCTCCTCTAACGTCTCAGGATCTTGGTAGTAACCATCAACACGGAATCCCGCAATAAACACTTCTTTTTGTCGGGCCGCATGTAAGATTTGTTTTTCTTCGGTTTTTTCAATGTAGGCCAGCCATTGCATTGCAGCGATTGATTGGGTACTTCTCCATCGATAGCCATGTGCCGGTAGAATTCCAATGGTGTTGGGTTTAAGGAAATTCCGGCGGAATACTAAATTAGAAGCACTGGCAATCGTGATCGTCTCCAAGAAGGGATTCACTTTGGTTTCTGTTTCAAATGACGTCATAAACGAAACGCATGCTTGTCGCAGTACATTGACATCTTGAATACAATACTTGAGAATTTCTTTCTGGAAATCAAACGTGTCATTACGATGATCGTTGTACCACTGCATGAACTTGTTTCTGTCTTCGACGGGCATTTCATCTGCACCATAATACTTTGTTTCTGGAAGTGGTCCAATATACGATTGATTCTCCTTGGTGTTGAAGAAATGCGGGAAGTAGCCTTTAGTTGCGGGTAAATTGAACGCTTTTGACAATTTACTTAATGCCATAGGTAGGAAGTTCAACGAGTCAATGAACGTCAGATTATTCAACGTTAAACTCAGTATCTTGGTCCCATTTAATATGACGTCAGGTCTCCATTGGCATTGTTCGACCATGGTCTTTAAAATGAAATGTCCATCGTATCCCTTAGCGTTGTGCGCGAGGCAGAAAATCCTATTTATATTGGGACGACGTTCCCGCAAGTACTGAAGAAAATCATAAACTGGATCCTCTCCTTGGAAAATATGCTGGCGCTGACCACACGTACTGCAAGACTGCTGGATATTATTGTTTTCAACACATGCATAACATACTTGTTGTGCAACCAATAAATTTGGAATGTGTACATACGTATTATCGCCAATATTCGTGTCCTGCATAGATTCTATATCATAGAATATCAACAAGGCTTTCTTTGCGTGCATGAGTGAAGGAACACCAGGTTTCAAACATTGTCGATCAGGAAGCATAAAACATTGATGCGATCCTGGAACAATCTTCTTACAAACATTGCAAAAGATCTCATTGCAATCATGAAGGCGTTGTCCGGTATGCACAAAAGAATAAACTCTGTAACATCTAGTACATTGCTGCACCATTTTGCATACAGGTTCCCCTTGATGATATACAATATTACGATGATTGTTAAAACATTCTTCGCCGTAAAATTGACGATTGCAGTCGTTGCATAATATCAGCGTTTGGTTCTTGTCGCATAGAGGTCTCTGTAAACATTTGGAGCATATTACAGGACAATTTTTTACATGTCTGTTACGATGATCATACTTTTTATGGCACGCCTCACAGTAGAAATTGGTTGCAAAACAAGCAGTTAAGGATTGGATGATGTCAAAATGGCCAGCCAAACAAATCAAATTTATGGGAGTGCGATTTTCGTCGTTGGGCCCCTCGTACATGATGTCATGGCCTGTGAAACTGGTATACACTGTAATTTTATATTCTTTGAGGTATGCCTGGAATTGTCGTATTTCATTTACACTGGCACCATGATCCAAATTCACTCCTGCATTTGCACATAACGCATCGACTTCATCGTCCACAACACATTTTCTCTGATGTTGATACTGTCTATGTCGTTTCACATCTACATTCTTGTATTTTTTCAGGCCAATAGCAATAACAAGGGCGTACGCCAGGCACCTTGAATCTTGATTTTTTACACGTACAATCCCTCGCTTGCAACGTAACAATTCTTCATTTTGAAGTACTCCTTGCCGCAAACCACCGCCATAGCCACGTGGAATATCGACACGATGGAAATGAACAGTGAATGGCTCGTGCAGGAGAAATGCATTGTTACTTTGTAACACTCTTTCAAAGGAGGCCCACATCGTTTCCAGTGTCAAGTTTCGTGCTTGGCGAAAACTCACCCAAAACGGTTTATTCGTGTTGCGTGGTGATATTACCGATAAACCAACCATCGCCTCATCGTCGACATTGGCTAACAAATGGTCCAGCATTGCTTGGAAACTGTTGTGTACATACTGTATGATATCGGTTCCTACGGGCGGTGCGTTGAATTGAATTTCGAGCATTCTGCCCTCAATGTTAAATCGTCTATAATGGCGAGTGATTTCATTGCGAACAGTAAAACCCGATTCGGCCATGGTTAAAAACAGGAGAAAACAAACAAACAGGTACGGTAAAACAAATGTGTAATGGAAAAAGGAATTGTGCAGCGTGAATTTACTACAAAAGAAAAGAAGAAAGAAAAATCTTAATCACCTGATAACATTCATGATAAATTCTTAACTAAACAATTCATGTAAAGGTCCTGAGTTTGATTCCTGGCGGTGGCGTTCAGAATCTCATTATGAAAGCACATGTACTAGAAATCAAAGTTTTTTTAAAAAATAATTATGTTACTGAAATGAGTGTTTTATTGCTGTCAAACTCGAGAGCATTACATCAGCATGTAACTGACCTACCATTCTATAGTGATAAAAAGAATGCATGAAATGAATAAATGTTTCATCAGTGCTGAGATGTGACAAAGTACGCGTAAGCATTTTTTCTACTCACAACGACCTTTAAATGATGCGTTTGCAAGTTGAAGAGATTCATCAAGCATTAGCGTAACACATACGTAATTGTCGAAACAAAATCTGTATAGTGTATTTTTTTTTATTATTATTGTGACTAAGCGGTTAGCGTACATGGTTCGGACGTGGAAGTCCCTGGTTCAAGCCTCGGTGGGTTTGCTTTCCACGTCGGGGGCATGTCAAGCCTATTCTGTAATTTAATATTCTCACGCGTTATCATACATTCTTTTCAAAACTAAGCTAAATGGTTGACGTGCACCCCTCATAATACATAAACGTACATAAATCGTCTATAATGACGAGTGATTTCATTGCGAACAGTAAAACCCGATTGGACCATGATTAAAAATGAAAACAAACAAACAGGTACGGTAAAACAAATATGTAATGGGAAAAAAGGAATTGAGCAGCGTGAATTTGAGTTGATTTTTTTGATTTTTTAGTTTAGCGTCCCTTTCAGCAGCGAGGCTATATGAGACGTGGACCTACTGATTAACGTGGAATCCGAACCACATGAGCTCCCCGCCGGGAATCGAACCCTGGTCTCCCACGCCAAAGGTACGTATGCTAACCGCTTAGTTCGGGAAATCATAACATTCATGATAAATTCTTAACTAAGCAATTCATGTAAAGGTCCTGAGTTTGATTCCTGGCGGTGACGTTCAGAATCTCATTATGAAAGCACGCGTACTAAAAATCAAAGTTTTTTTAAATAATTATGTTACTGAAATGAGTGTTTTATTGCTGTCAAACTCGAGAGCATTACATCAGCATGTAACTGACCTACCATTCTATAGTGATAAAAAGAATGCATGAATGAATGTTTCAACAGTACTGAGATGTGATAAAGCACTCGTAAGCATTTTTTTTCCACTCACAACGACCTTTAAATGATGCGTTTGCAAGTTGAAGAGACTCATCGAACATTAACGATACACATACGTAATTGTCGAAACAAAATCTGTATAGCGTATTTTTTTATTATTATTGTGACTAAGCGGTTAGCGTACATGGTTCGGACGTGGAAGGTCCTGGTTCAAGCCTCGGTGGGTTTGCTTTCCCACATCGGAGCGCTGTCAAGTCTTTTCTGAAATTTAATATTCTCATGCGTTATCATACATTCTTTTCAAAACTAAGCTAAATGGTTGACGTACACGCCTCTGGCCCATGTTCAATCTCGGGCGGTTGCTCGAATATCACGTTAAGCTGAAGGGGCCGCTAATGCTTTTAAAGGGAATCGAACCATATTATTCTCAGACATAGTTTCTGAAATTTTGTAATGCATTCTTTTCAAAACTAAGCGCACACATTTTTCTGGCCATGGTTCAATTCCCGACGGGTGCTCGCTGAAGGGACGCTAAACCATATCATTTATCGTGCTTAGTTTTAATGTGTGGGGGTTCCTGATTCGTACTCCCACTTTCCCATTCCACTAATTTCTTCATAGTCTAAATATTTCGTACTAAAAGTAAAACAGTGTATTCGTGATCCGCCCACAAATATAAAATAAAAATGATTTTGGAATCTTGGGTGAAAAATAAAATCTCACTGAACTTACCTCAAATTCAATGAACAAAAAGTCGGTGTAGTAAAGCTTCTTAAATGAAGACACTTTTCAAGAACAGATCTTCTTCACACGATAGTTGAGAGCGATGTAGGATTTGAAAAATGAAATTTAGATTTTTATTTAGGTCGCTGTGAAAACGACGTCACCGTCAGCCAATCAGAAACGAGGAAATTTATAAAATGACATCACAACGAACCAATCAAAACGCTCGCTGCTTTTCGTCATGAATCACGAACCAAAACGATGTGTAACAATCGATCGTGACGTCATTCAAGTTTCTCAATAGTTACAACATCTAGTATCACAGTTCTGATCCCAAAATGCTTTCTGTCAGGATCATGTCACTACTTGTCGTAACTGTGACGACATTTCATTTTCCTCATATTCCATACGAGAATGTCAATGTTTGCTTTTTTTCCATGAATCATGCTGACACGTTCGTAGTAAAACTAAAGTAATGCGATCCGCTGACGTTTGCATTTTTTCAATCATATGTGCTTCTATGTCGTCACACAAAGAAGTCTATCAGCATTTTATTTTAATCCACGTTACACTGTCAGATTTATTTTCTTAAAGTATATGTGTATCCTTTTCAAGAACCATGGTTCGAAACCCACCAAGCACGATTAAATCCGAATTCATTCATAGCTAAGCGGTTAGGATACACGTCTTTGGTTTGAAAGACCTGAGTTCGATTCCTGGAGAAACATTTCTTAGGATTTTTCAAAAACTTGGTTTCAATTTCTAGTTCGAAAATTTTAAAAGTTTAGTTCGATAAAAAGTTTGATTTGAGAAGCGTTACACTGTCAGATTTATTTTCTTAAAGTATATGTGTATCCTTTTCAAGAACCATGGTTCGAAACCCACCAAGCACGATTAAAACCGAATTCATTCATAGCTAAGCGGTTAGGATACACGTCTTTGGTTTGAAAGACCTGAGTTCGATTCCTGGAGAAACATTTCTTAGGATTTTTCTAAAACTTGGTTTAAATTTCTAGTTCGAAAATTTTAAAAGTTTAGTTCGATAAAAAGTTTGATTTGAGAAGTGTTACACTGTCAGATTTATTTTCTTAAAGTATATGTGTATCCTTTTCAAGGACCATGGTTCGAAACCCACCAAGATCGATTAAAACCGAATTCATTTAAGCGGTTAGCATACACATCTTTGGTTTGAAAGACCTGAGTTCGATTCCTGGAGAAACATTTCTTAGGATTTTTCTAAAACTTGGTTTCAATTTCTAGTTCGAAAATTTTAAAAGTTTAGTTCGATAAAAAGTTTGATTTGAGAAGCGTTACACTGTCAGATTTATTTTCTTAAAGTATATGTGTATCCTTTTCAAGGACCATGGTTCGAAACCCACCAAGATCGATTAAAACCGAATTCATTTAAGCGGTTAGCATACACATCTTTGGTTTGAAAGACCTGAGTTCGATTCCTGGAGAAACATTTCTTAGGATTTTTCTAAAACTTGGTTTCAATTTCTAGTTCGAAAATTTTAAAAGTTTAGTTCGATAAAAAGTTTGATTTGAGAAGCGTTACACTGTCAGATTTATTTTCTTAAAGTATATGTGTATCCTTTTCAAGGACCATGGTTCGAAACCCACCAAGATCGATTAAAACCGAATTCATTTAAGCGGTTAGCATACACATCTTTGGTTTGAAAGACCTGAGTTCGATTCCTGAAAAAAACATTTCTTAGGATTTTTTCTTAAACTTGGTTTAAATTTCTAGTTCGAAAATTTTAAAAGTTTAGTTCGATAAAAAGTTTGATTTGAGAAGCGTTACACTGTCAGATTTATTTTCTTAAAGTATATGTGTATCCTTTTCAAGGACCATGGTTCGAAACCCACCAAGATCGATTAAAACCGAATTCATTTAAGCGGTTAGCATACACATCTTTGGTTTGAAAGACCTGAGTTCGATTCCTGAAAAAAACATTTCTTAGGATTTTTTCTTAAACTTGGTTTAAATTTCTAGTTCGAAAATTTTAAAAGTTTAGTTCGATAAAAAGTTTGATTTGAAAATTTTTAGATGTGATTTACATCTTTAGTTCGAAACTTTTGTTTTTAAAAATGTTTTAGTTCGACAAAATTTTGTTTCAATTTTTTTTAGTTCGAAATTTTTTTTTGGGTTCGAAAATTTTTTGTTTGAAACTTTTTTTTGTTTCAAAATTTTTTTAGTTCGAAATTTTTTTTTGGGTTCGAAAATTTTTTGTTTGAAAACTTTTTGTTTCAAAATTTTTTGTTTGAAAATTTTTGTTTAAAATTTTTTTTAGTTACAAAATTTTTTTAGTTCGAAAAATTTTTTAGTTTAAAATTTCTTGTACTCTGCGGAACCGTTTCGAAAAGAATCGGAGCAGTTTAGGTAGAAAAAAATCTGGCAACGCTGTTTCCATTAATGAAGCGCTTACTGAGCAATAAATCGCTTAAACTCACAACAATGTGTTATAAGAAATCTACAAGCGACACCTCTCTTTCACCATTGTTACTTCCAGAGACATAGGCTACTAATTCAAGGACAGGATCTCCATCAAGGTAAAAAAGCTGGTAATCATCTTATCTGTCAAAGAGAAAGATAATATTTAATGTAAACTTCAGTACAATATCATGATACCAAAAAAAAAAGGGTTATTTAAGGAGGAGGTTGAGCCCTCCATGGGAACTTTAAGGATAACCATAAAAGGGAACAAAATTCTAAAATCCAGGATCACCGACATATCGCTCTATATTTCACTCATGGGGTGTGTGGCGGGTCTAAGATCATGTGACCTCTGTCGGCCAATCAGCATCGAGGTACCAAAACACTCATCTTACTCGTAAAAAAAAGGGAACGAATTTTAAAAATCCCAGGGCTTAAGATCACGTGACCTCTATCAACCAATCAGAATCGAGATACCAAAGTATACATCAGAAAGGACACCCTAATTTCAAAAATCCTAGGACCTAAAATCACGTGATCTCTATCATCCAATCAGAATCAAGGTACCAAAGCACTCATCTTACCCGTAAAAGGAAACGAATTAGTAATGGATTTCCCCGCAAGGGTAAAACATGACGTCATACCATGTGACCTGTTCAGCGTGTAGCGGGTCTAAGATCATGTATCGTAGTACCAAAGTACTCATCAAAGAGGATACCCAAATTTCAAAACCCAGGGTCTAAGATCATGTGACCGCTATCAACCAATCAAATTCAAGGTACAGGATTCATCTTACCCGTAAAAGGGAACGAATTTCAAATATCGCAGGGTCTAAAATCACGTGACAGCTATCAACCAATCAGAAACACACATCTTACCCGTAAAAGGGAACAAATTAGTGAGGGATTTCCCCGCAGGGTGACTCATGACGTCATACCACGTGACCTGAAAATTTGAATTTCCCGCGTGGGCGGGGCCTAACGTCACGTGACCTCTCTCAGCCAATCAGAATCGAGAAATTTTTGCTGACTCGGCGCAATATACGCCGGCCACTACTACTGCATACTATGTAAAGATTTCTCGATTCGGGAAACAGATGACAATTATTAGGTGCCAGATCATAAAGTAAGGAGAATAGTTTGCCGAGTCATATGGGATCTTGTATTGCGTTGTTATAGTAAAGGTCTTGCATGAAGCTTTCCAGGATAATTTTTGACAAGCGTTTCTGGTAATATCAACTTAAAGATTTATAAAGAGTGAGAGTACACAATAACCCAAAAGGTGTCTCGTTAATGTTAAGTTTACTGTCAGGATGGACTAATAGTGTAAGTGACTTCCGAGAAACAAATTTAAAAAAAAAGAAAGGAGAAACAAAAATACAGTTAAAATACATTACCTAAAACATTCAATTCAAAGCTTTTAGATATATTTCCTGCGTCATTTTTTGCTATGCATTTGTAACTTCCAGAATGCTCCGTAGAACTTTGTTGAATATAAAAATGTCGACCTTGAGAATGAGAGCTATCATCAAGTGGTTTACTGTCTTTCACCCAGTAAATGGATGGCGCAGGACTTCCACTGGCAGGACATGACATGATGATAGGTAATCCCTCGAGAGATTCTATTAGTTCCGATTCTCGCCCTCCAGACATCGATGGTGGAACTTAAATAATAAAAAGACGAATGTAAGATTTACGTACTATACGAGGAATAGCCTTGTGTTTCCCAATACTTTTAAATACTTAGTTAGCTCTAGCAATAAAGTATCCGTAATAA
Source organism: Thermobia domestica (assembly GCF_964235325.1). Taxonomy (NCBI): domain Eukaryota; kingdom Metazoa; phylum Arthropoda; class Insecta; order Zygentoma; family Lepismatidae; genus Thermobia; species Thermobia domestica. The sequence continues at coordinate 51,233,765 of NC_137460.1, read as the reverse complement.
ACTAATATTTGCTCGGATATTTAATAATCTAATGCTTTATCAAACATATAAACACTGAAAAAATTAAGAAATTCCATATATGACTTAAAGAATTTGTAACCACCACTACCATTACCACCACCACCACCACCACTACTACTACTACTACTACTACTACTACTACTACTACTACTACTACTAATAATAATAATAATAATAATAATAATAATAATAATAATAATAATAATAATAATAATAAGAAGAAGAAGAAGAAGAAGAAGAAGAAGAAGAACAACAACAACAACAACAACAACAACAAGGATATAAAGTTAGACTTTTATTATTTTCAAAATCATTTTTGCTTGTTGGTTGCTATTACTTAATTTATATTTTCCACTTATATTTTCCTTTCTGAACTCGCGTACTGTGCACACTATTAAAATATTAAGTATTACTTTTACATCAGTAAAAATTAAATTTCGGGAGGGTGATATTACATAGCTGATATACATGTTTATTCAAGTTTCAGCAGGAGGACTGTATTGAATTTATTCTCTCTAAGATAATTTTTAAATTTCTGTATCGCCAACAGAGCACTATCCTTTAATTTTGCTTGGTCATTTTTGACAAATGATGTCATGCATGTAAATTTAGAAATACTCAAAAGCGAAACAAATGCGAAGAGCAAAGCACTTCGTACAACCAAAGACGCTTACTGTCCTAATTTACTTTGTGGTGGTCAATAATAATTTTAAACATAACCAGTAATCATTTGAGAAGATTCTCTCACGGTGAATTTTAATACACTGAGGGAGACAAGTAGTGTTACGAAATTTCCGGGAATCTTCATTGAGCACGACAGGATATGGTCCCGCGGGGAAATTTCCTGGTTCCAGGGGAAAATTCCCTCGGGCCACACCCTGAAATCATCACTGAACACAAAAATTAAAATCTGTTAGCTAGATACAACCTTTTACACTAAGGATTGTGCAGCATGGAGAGAATTGTTTAGTTAGAATTGAGTATAAACATCTCCCATACGAAATGTCATCACTATACATAAAGATAACATAATAACAATTATTACAATTATTATAAAAATCCAGACAGTTACAAATTTTAATAGATAATCCTGCTGAATGGAGAAACATTAATATTTTATAAGAATTATAATAATTTCAGTAATGTTGAAGTATTATTTAATTGATTTAAACACAAGGGGAAATATAAGCGTCAATTGTTATGTACATCTTGTAGTACCTTGTGTGATAAGTTATTGTTGATTGCAGTTTCAAAAAGTATAATTTTCTTGTAACGTAACACCAGTACTTAATATATATATATATATATATATATATATATATATATATATATATATATATATATATATATATATATATATATATATATATATATATATATGTGTGTGTGTGTGTGTGTGTGTGTCTTTTAAGGACAGGATAAGATATTCTTATTAAAAAACACGATGTTTTAAAACGCCATTACACCTGATGCACACTTCATGATTTCGTGAGTTGTCAGAATCCAACTATCTTCCTCATTGGATTTGCTTTATTTCTACATTTTTTTTAAACACACAAAAGATCCCAAAATCTGTTGGTGATCTACATTTTGTAAAAGGATATTGTATGACACATGTTAATATTAACACATTGAAAAATCAATACAATTTTAACTTTTAAAAACTGACAATATACTCACCAAGGACTTTAACTCTGAACTCAATTTCTTCTACTCCAGCTTTGTTTGAGGCTAGACAAACATAACGTCCACCATCAGTAGGTTTTATATTATAAATAGAGAGAAAGTGAGTCGTTGTTTCATTACTTGTATTACTTGTTCGATAACCATGATTTACAAGATGACCATTTCTCAGCCAAATCACATATGGTGTTGGTGTTCCTGTAGTTTCACAAGAGAGTGTTAAGTTTTCTCCTTGAGACAACCTGATATCTTCCAAAAATCCATCGTTTAATATAAGAGGTGGTTCTGAAAAGAAAAAACTGTAAGAAATGTAATGTTTACAGTTTATATTGTTCCTATATTCATATCTGAAATTAATAAGTATACCACATTAAAATGCACAAATTTGCAGCAAATTTGTACAAACATCTTAAAGAATTTTTGTATGTATATAATATGTACATTCATTTATAATATGATGTTATTGATACATATTACATCTTTTAATAATCTTTTCTCAGATTTTAGATTGTTACTTTAATATTTGAGAACAATGACAAAAACATTGCATTAATTGAAATCCATTACTTTGAATAGTCAATCTTCCAATATATGAAATAGAACGAAATGAAATTAAGTCTTTCAGTTAAACGTTCCTCGACTTTCAATATCTGAGTCTTCATTTTATTTTTATAATTAATTTTAATTAAAGTCTGTACTTCTAGTTTAATATAAAATCTAATTAACATTCATTTGTAATATATATAAAATTAATAACTAAGAAAAAATAATAAAATCTAAGCAAGATAACTTGTGTTATAGTTTCGGCAGTTTATTATTGCCGTCATCACACACAATATCTTGGATTGGATTGGTTTAACATCTATTTACAGACTGAGGCTATACGAGACTGGACCTACTATTTAAAGTTAAATCCGAACGAATACCGAGTTTATAATCAAGACAATTACTCCCGCCGAGAATGGAACCCAGGACCACACACTGAGCCATTCAGCCACGAAGAGACATACACATTATTTCTGAATTAATTAATAATTTCCTTTATCATCTTTAGGTATTTGTTAGTAAGATGTTCTAGTATAAATCGTTCTTATTAACTCTCCATCGCACGTCAAATCTAACTGTGGTAGAGTAATAAAATATTAGAACTGTTCAAAGGAGTTTATATTGTAAAATATACGTTGTCAATTGTCAAAAACATTTAAAAGAAAATATTAAACAATTTAAAATCGCTTCAAAACAAAATACACATTAAAAAGAAGATAAATACATATTGCGGTGTGAGACTCCGCGCGCGTGGCTTGATGTTACAATTAAGCACGCGTGCGTCATTTTCATCAGCCGATTGCTCACTTTCAGAATTGTGATTGTTTTCTTCGTCTACGTCTACTTCACTATCATCTGAAGCTCCTATTTCATCTTCTAGTATACGCAGTATCCGTTCTTGTTGTTTTTCGCCCATATTTGTGCACACCGCACGCTGAGTCAAACTCCCCAACTTTGAAAACACTAAAGCACGCGCGCGAAGCGACACTCCGCACTCGAAACTGTTTACTCAGAGCAAACTACCAGCAAACTGCCGATCAAATTCAGTATAGTCAGTGTGCGCGTGATTGTGAAGGGGGAAGCTACACGGCAGGTTACACCTGGCGGTGGCCTATCAACGCGGCGCGTACTACGGAGGGTTAATAGTATGTTACAAGGTTTTATGAAAGTAAATATAATTAGTATTGATTATGAATTTAAAATAATTAATATATTTCTTACAAATTAAAAATATCTGTAAGTAAAAGTCTATTAATTACTGCATATTATGCGTTCTTTCACTCTCATCTGTCGTATGGCATATTATAGGGGGTAATTCTTCCGGAGCACAAACAGTATTTAAGTGGCAAAAAAAGAGCGACAAGAACGATAACAGGAATTCCAGAGAGAGAATCTTGTAGTCTTTTTTTCAAAAAATTTGACATAATAACCATCCCGTCCGTGTACATATTATAGTGCCTTATTATGTATATCAAAGAAAACTGTACAAATTATGCTGCTACTCGAAGTAGTGTTCACTCACACAATACAAGGTGCAAAAATGAAGTAGATATTCCCCATGTGCGGTTGTGCAAAACGCAAAATAGTTATAAATATATAGGGATGAAATTCTATAACCTATTGCCAATTAGAGTGAGAGAAATGGAGATTAAAAATTTTAAATGTTTTTGTAAAAAGTGGCTGTTAGAAAAGTGTATATATAGCATTTTAGAATTTCAGGAAGAAATTCCAAACTAGAATAGAAAAGTAGTCCTAGGTTAAATATAAAGTATTGTATAGATTAATTATATTGTAAATATTATATGTACGCAAACTTAAATTTTGACGTTGTCTTTTACATCATCATGTTGTTTAACGGCAATAAATAATTCTTATTCTTATTCTCATTCTTATTCTTATTCTTAATTAACCTAATTATATTTTTTAATGTTTCAATAACAATAATAATAATACAATAATATAGTAGTTCAAGTAATTATTTATTAGAATTTTGACACTTTTCTTTACGGAATGCGAAATAGAGAAGCAATAAAATTATTGTGCTTTTCGTATATAAAATTAATCATAATATTTTTCAAATCGTTAATGAAGTATAATTATTATTATAATCGAAATACTGTTAAAATCGTTAAAGAAATATAATTCTAGGTAACTAGCAGTTAGTTAAAACAGTTCTTCAAACAAAAACAATGTTTCTTACGTGATATTTTTATATAATATTATAATTACGTTATTATATAATTTAAGTTACGTATACGACAATTAAAACATTTTTCTACGTCGAGGATAAAGCTTTAGTTTTAGGGTAGAGGGGCTAGAACGTCCTTCGGTTAGAATACTTAAAATCTAGGATTAATCAAAGTATTGAAGTCACAATATATTGAGCCCACTAACTGCGTGATCATTTTATTTGTTCTAAATAGTGCCAACAATAATGTTATTGTATTATCTTAACATATAGCACGAAGTGAGAAATTATAAAATGTATATAGACATCAGAAGCAAAAGTGCTAATAGAATATATAGAAGGTTGGCTTCTTGAAGTACTCTGATACTTACAAAGAACAAAAACCGAATTTAACTATAATTTGATGTATATGTATGATGTTTATAAATAAAGCTAAAATGCTTTCTGTAAATCTTAACTAGGTTTCAAACGCCATGTCAACTATGCGTAACTGGAATTATTTAATCCTACATGAATTGGTTTAATATTGTTTGCTTACATTCAGCAAAACATTATTGGAAATCAATATTAACTTGGGTATCTTTGAAATGCATGCATTTTATTACCAAGAACACGCCCTAAACACTGATTATAATACATCTAATGTAATTACATTGTACTTACCTAGAACGGTTACGTTGAATGTTTTCCTACTTAAACCAACAGAATTAGACACTTCACAAGCATAAATTCCACTGTCTTCTCTCTGAACTTCAACTAAATCCAAATTTTCCTTATTTTCGTATAAAATTATATTACTGTTCTGGCTGGAAATTGAAAATGTCTGAATTAATGATTCAACTAGTAAACACGCTTTTTATTCTAATCTTAATATAGTTTATACTGTACGAAGTGAGGTATTTTATTCATAATGAAAGCATGAAGGTCTTGATAAAATTCTAGAATTGGCATAGCTCATAGCTCAATAGTATTGAAAGAAAATGCGAAAATTGAAAGAATATTTTAGACTGTTCTTCTGATTATCTTTTTTATATGATCTTATAAATATTAATACAATATACTATATAAGAAAATATAAAGTATGTGTACATAGTCGTTTTGAGAAACTGCTAGTGTTTAGGTCATTCTCTAACGCCAGATAAAATAAGAAAAAGGATAAAGCTCGAAGAAGGTACAGAATTCAAACAAATACGAAATTTTACGAAAGATAGGTATTGGATGACGTGGCATGGCAGAATGAATTACTAAAATTACTAGATAATTTTAAGAAAGAGTTTCCTTAAGACTGCAGAAAATATTAAGGTCCGCAGAATGTTCAAATTAGCACAAGAGAACAAAATGTAGTGGATTGAGAAGAAGGTGACAAATTTAAATTAAATACAATATAAAGAAGAAGTTTGTAGTGGGATAAGTTGGAATGGAAGTAGGGTAGTGAAAATTGAAATACAGAAGAGAATATATGTAGAACATATAGAAGAAACCTATAATGGTAATATTACTTATTCCTGTATTTAACATTGCTTACTTAAGTCCATCAATTTTCCTCCACGTGATCGTAGGCAAAGGCCATCCACTCAGTGGGCACCTGAGGGAAAGTGATGTTCCTCGTACCACTTCATGCCATTCCTCTGTAGGTCCTTCAAACTCAGGTGGTGCTGTGTAGAAACTAATTTGAATTCACAGAAAAATTGCCATTCGTGTGAATCGTATTGTGGCTCAATATACATACAAGAAGTATTGATTAAAAAAAAAAAAAAGATAAAAGTGAACAGTATTTTTCTACCACACCAATAAACTATATAAAAATTCGGGCTACTTATTTTTGCATTCAGGAAAAAAAATTAATAAGAATTCCTAACAACTAAAATTTGTAAAATTTTAGAAAGTACAAGCAATACAAGCATATAATAACTTTACACACTTTCTTTTCACTAAAATCATTTTATAAATTTAACTGTTTCTTATGTATCCATTTGACTATTTTACTTTTCATTTTTACAACTCAGAATTCTCATCACGTCAGTAAGTTAACTTCTTTGATGGGTTTTATCTATGCTGTAGCTTTCGAAAGTCGAATTCTTATATCCATATGACAGATTTGAGTCACTTATTATTTATATTGTGTATAATAATCTGGTAATAATAATAATAATAATAATAATAATAATAATAATAATAATAATAATAATAATAATAATAATAATAATAATAATAATAATAACTTAGATCTCATACATTTAATTTTCAGGATTAATCGCAATGAAAATTTTCTTCAACATGGAATTCGCTTAGCAGCAAGACTTTACCAGTTACACTGACCAAGAGGATAAGTTGTGCCCTGAAATTGTATGTGAAAACAAGCTTTAATGAATATTAGAAGTAAAAAGTTTATTTATTTATATCTATTTCAAAAATTTAATATATATACAATAGTATCTGTTAGTTGTCATCATAAAATTCATGTGGCAACCCTATTCTATATGGTGATCATGGGTCAGTGATCGGTCAGTGTACGTCGCTTTTGATTTTTTCAGAGAAACTTCCCATTATTAAAATTTATTCTAATGTATTTTACTCTAACTACACTCCTAATTTGAGTCTATCAACGAAATTTACCATATGCAGGTAAAGAATCAGAAAATATTTTCATTGTTGTACACAAAGATTTTATTTCTATAATCCGAGATTTAATAATATATGATAGCATTACATGTTGTAGACAGTATTTATGTGCTCTATTAATGCATTCGTCACTAAATTCATGTCTCTCAAAACGAAAGTGTTAACCGAAAGTCAAAATGAAAGAATTAACATTGTGTGTCCTTTTATTGAACTGAACAAAAATCTTTATTTCGTACATGTGAACTCAGAATTCATACCGATAAAAAAAAACTTTCATTGCTTCAAACTAAGAGAAGAAATTTTATTTTTTACCGATATGACTCCCTCACGAGCCGCTACTATTACGTAGTTAATTTAATTATAAACTAAATTATTTTACTGACAGTATAGCAATGAAGGCTAAAAGTAATACTTACCATGAACATTCACTGTAAAATCTTTCTTTAGTACTCCAACTTTGTTCATTGCTGCACATTCATATACACCTGAATCATAAGGCCGTACCTTAGGTATGTGGAGTATGTGTTCATTGGAAAGTAATACTACTCCAGGAGCAGAATAGGCAGATACGAGAACACCATTCTTCTTCCAGACAACCTTAATAATAATAATTTAAAAAAAAAAAAAACACTTATTAATTTAGGATTAATCATGTACATAGGATTATACATGAAAATATCAAAGTAGACATAAACATTTGCAAAAAATTTCTTCTGATTTCCCACATAAGGTATATTCAACATATGTGCTTATGAGTCTCACATTCAATTCGTAGATTGACAGAAAACGTAAAGAGTTTGTAATACAGGGCGATTCAAAGAAATGAGAAATTTTGAAAGTTGTGTTGGCAACAGTGGGCGTTTGGTAACACTGAATAATGTACGCCAGCCTGTCAACGACATCCTGCCATTTAGTTATTATGAATGCTTGGAGTGGTGCGCAACGTGCTTTCGCGATCAAAGCGTTTTATAGGAACAATGACAGTGTGGAGGAGGCACGTAGAGAATTCCGCCGTCATTTTAATTTAGGACACCATGATCGTGTTCCATCAGCACATGTAATTAAAACATGGATACGTAATTCGTGAAAACTGGTTCAGAAATGAAAAAGAAACCTCCAACTCATGAGAGAACCGTTTGTACACCAGACAATATCTAAGCTGTTCGAGATGTTGTCATAAGAAATCCATTTTGGTTAATCCGTCGTCACTCATCATCTTTACAATTGTATAGTTCAAGTGTTCGAAGACCAAAATCCGAGAAGCATTTGCCTAAATTCTAGTTGAGATGTTACGGCAAACCATGAACAACGTAACGAAGAAACTGCAGGAATATTTAAGTAGAGAAGGCAAAAGCTCATCTGCAAGATGTCATCTTAAAAAAAAAATATATATATATATATATTGTACTGTATGTATTCTAAAATGGCATTATTTTTAATTGTACTGTACTAAAATGGCATTTTTTTTAGTATTAAATGAGATAAATAATTTTTCTTTAAATTTGTTTCCATGAAATTATTCAATTTTCAAAATTTCCCGTTTTTTGAATCACCCTGTATTTAGCATCGAATTTCAATGTTTATATATATTTCAATGAATTCTAATTAGAAAAGATCAATTCCTTTTAATAATGACCAACTTAGAGGAAAGGTGTTCACGCCAAATATTTCTTTCACTGGATACGTAAACTCTAAATTAGTTATCGAATATATTGCACTTAATAGCATTACAGCAATGTTTGGTATCCATAGCATTGTAATAGAATTTTGATGGTTTCATAACATAACTTCTAATCGTAAGTGTCTACTTTTATTTTTTAAGAATTATACATCGATTTTTGTCTATATTGATCTACAATTCAATTTCAGAAATGGGGCGTTCAGAACACAAAGGAAATCAAGTTACATTACGAAAATAATGGGAAAAACAAAAATTTTCCGTAATGTTTAAGTACACGGAAAAGTTTAATTTTGATTTTTTAAGAATTAAGAATTTTTACAACATCTGGACGTGAATCTTTTACATTCTGAAAGGAGCTTATGAGAGGAATTTTGTAGTGCCCCAGCACGTACTCGGTACCGCGTTATAGATTCTACAAGTCAAGAAGAATTTTTTGAGCCAATTTTGATAAAACGAAACGAAGGATGAATAATGAATAAATTTCAAGCTAGGGTAAACAAACATTTATTTGAGTTCATTGACTATTAATTTTGTTCACATTTAAATAGTTAACGATTATAATAATATGTATAACTGCACACTTATTTACTATAACAATACGAGCAATAATTCTAGATTGATTGGTTGATTGGTGTTTGTACGAAGTGTCAGCAATAAGGCTAGGCTATTTGTCACCGTCAAAAATTAATCCTAGAGCTTAGATAGTAGTGTAATAAGACAATTATTATCTCATTAAACCCTCTTGATAGCCTACAAAGACAATTGTTGTTCGACATAAAGTAAAAACTAATTTTACTACTTACATTGGGTTCAGGATCACCTGCAGCTGAGCAATTTAAATTCAGTTCTTGACCAACTTTCATATTGTACTCAGTATTAAAAAACAAATCCAAAATGTGTGGTGGACTTAGCACATCTAGTTCAAAAAGGGCATCAGTTTGACCTCCAATATTTGTAGCTATACATGAGTATATTCCTTCATCAGAGGGCCGGGCTTCAATTATTGTTAAAGTTTTACGGAATGTGTCGAAAGCAAAGTGCACTTCGTCTGCTCGTTCATTTGATTTGAAATTCAGAGGTTCTCCATCCTGATAACAAATAAGAATTAATTTTATATGATAACTCATCTGTCAATAAATATAACATGTCTGATGCGCCACATTATGATACATTACTATGTCTGTCACATGATTTTTTAGTTGGAATAAACACTGCTTGTATATGGATGTTAAGATAAGGTGTAATTCAATTTAATTATTTTGATGTATTTGGTCTAGGAATTAATTCGTGCGGTTGGTACGCACACATTGAAGCTGTAGTACAAACACAAAATACATAAATACCTTAAGAAAAAGATTGTCCATCGCTAGCCACCACTTTCGCCCATCTGTCAGGCAATGTACGGATTCCGTGGCGAAAGAAGTCCTCATCCTTGGAAGCGATCCAGTCAGAGACCCATGTTTCGATATCTTCTGAAGAAGTAAACCGCCAATCAAATCGTTGTTAATGCAATCGAACAAGTAGTAGTCCGAAGGAGCAACGTCTGGTGAATACGGCGGGTGGGGTAAAACTTCCCATCCGACATTTTCTAAATAGGTTTTGACCGGTTTTGCGACATGTGGGCGAGCGTTATCATGTTGAACAATAAGTTTATCATGTCTGTTCTCCCATTCTGGTTGTGTTCTGGCCAGAGCTTGCTTCAAACGCATTAATTGTCGTCGATAACGTTCTCCATTCATAGTTTCACCCGGTTGCAGCAGCTCATAGTACACCACACCTTTCATATCCCACCATATGCACAGCATAACCTTTGCACAGTGAATATCTCGTTTTGGTTGTGATGGACCTGGTTCACCTGGTTTCACCCAGGCCTTTTTTCGTTTAGGGTTCTCGTAATGGATCCACTTCTCATCACCCGTAATAATTCGATACAGAAACCCCTTTCTGCTCTGTCGTTGAAGCAGCAATTCGCAAATGGTTTTTCGTCTTTCAACGTCTCTGTCTTTCAATTCATGTGGAACCCAATGTGACATCTTTTGAATCATTCCCATGGCTTTCAAGCGTTTGGAGACTGTTGTTTGATCAACGCCTAATGCTGCTGCAAGTTGTTCCTACGTTTGACACGAATCCTGCTCGAGCAATGCTGTCAATTCTTCGTCTTGAAATTTTTTTGGCTGTCCAGCTCGCTCTTGGTCTGTCAAGCAGAAATCACCACTTCTAAACCGTGCAAACCACTTCTGACACGTTCGCTCAGCTAGAGCATGGTCACCATACACTTCCACCAAAATACGATGACTTTCAGTCGCACTTTTCTGCATGTTAAAGTAATGCAGCAGGACACCCCGCAAAAACACTTTATCAGGCACAAATTGCGCCATGTTCACTTAACTACAAACTGGTGTTGTTGACGCTTTAATCTACTGCCCTATACTACGAACGATACGCGATGACAGGGGTTTGCAACACATGTATGGATACACGGAACTGTGGGACGCTCCGTTCGTTGCGCCATCTCTTGTCCACCCGCACGAATTAATTCCTAGACCAAATAAATTACGAAACAAAAGTAGATATCTGGTGAATTATTATTCTTTAGAATTTTCTACAAAATGGAGCACAAACTTAAGGATTAGCTATTCATTGATTACTAATTAAAAATTATTTGTAATACATACACGAAGAATATTTACTCGTATGTGTTATGATTTTGTCTAAATCCTGATTGTAATGAACTTGTAAACCTCATGCAGAATTCCTATAAAATTCATGAAGACAGTTAATAACTTAAATACCTAATCAAAAAAAATATACATAACCAGTATACTTATACAGATGTACGTTATACAAACGTTAATATGAGTTGAGAATCTCAGTTACCGTTGTTAAAAGAGAACTTTTTCCTCAAAGGTGAGCAAAAGTCAATTTTCAATCTCTGCTGAAGATTTTACTATTAGAGCTATAATTGAATATACAGTATGTGCTCAATGTTAACTATATATGGTGTAACTTTTTTCCTTAAGATTAAATAGAAACATTTTACATGTATATAGAGCTTCTTAAATAGTATGTTGTTTCAGTTGTAAATAAATTTGAAGTTTAAAATATTATAAGTAAATTTATTTAGATTTAAATAACTTAATTTTCTCACAAAGCGAAAAGTTATGCAGTAGATTAACATTAATTAACAAAAAATTGGCTCTTATCAATGAATCCTCCCTTGAAAAGCCTAAACACTTTTTTTTCTTTTAAAACAACATACACATAATATAAAACAAGTTAAGGTAATAGGTTCAGCAAAAACAAGAAAACAACGGAAGATTAAAGAATCATTCTTTATTCACAAATACAAACTTGCATTGAATCTTGATATTGGCAATATTGATAGAACTTGGATACCTACTTTTGATGCTTACTTTGAATCTGGCAATAGTGACGTAACATAGATACCGTGCTTCCTTTAATTCAATCCACTCCTTTCGCACTTCGCTCTGCTCTTTCATCTCAGAATCTACTCTTTACGTTACATTTATTTATTTACTGGTATGTATTCCTTGTTTTACACCTTTTGTCTCCTATCTGTTTTAATCCCTTTCACTTTGCCACTGAGGAAGGAATCAGCTTTGAAGTGTTTTGGCTTTTCAAGGGAGAATTCATTGGTAAGTAGCCAATTTGTTGTTAATTTGAATCATCCTCTCATGCGCCCATATAATTATAGTAGATTAACATGTTTATAATTTCGAACATATAGAATCGAAGTGAATTAATGACTTTTTAATAAGGATTAATGAAGAATCTAGATTCTTCTGTCTGGAAATCGAAATGAATTAGTGATCTTTTAAAAGAAATTAACAATTTGTATCTCTAATACAGTAATGTGAATACAATATGAGGATATATATCTTTTAGTAAATGTATATGAATGCTTAAAATATATATTTCTGTTCATTTTTTAATATCAACATCACAATGATTTCTTCTGTAGTCTAGAAATCTAATATGTTAGATACTAGTTAGAATTCATCTGATATTAAATGCAGCATTCACTATGACTTTTGTAATACATTAATTGAACGAAAAGAATCCAGATAAACTTATAACAATCGTTTAACTAGATGAAATTCATAATGAGTAAAATTGATTTATATGTTTACCTTTAACCACTGAACAGCTGGAGGTGGAAGAGCGTCAGCTGGACACATGATTGAAATAGTGTCACCTTCTATCACTTCCATTTTCTGGATTCTTCTGTCTGGTATAATTGGAGGCACTGTAAAAAGTATAAGATATAATTAATGCTTAATATATTTCGTATTATACAGAAAACAATATTTTTAAATATTCATCTGATTTTTTTTAAATTAAGAAATTATACTCCTATTTCCAATGTAGAATATAAAAGACATGACCTGGATCTAATATTTGAGCGAAACCTACAGTTAACACTATTGACACCAGCCAACACGATGTATGAAAATGGTGGACATATTTCACAGATATCCAGTACATATAATGACATTTTTAAATCCTGTTTCATCTCAAGTTGATTTGTTGATTTTTAAGTCCTTTCCAGTAAATGATCATGGATTTATAGTTCACAATGTAATTCAAACAACATACGCTTCCATTCGGGATCAACTATGGACACCTATAAACACAGAAAATAAACGTATCTAATGAAACTTGAGCATCACACATTGGCTATAAAATATTTAGGAGTTTTAATTTAATGCTTTTTTTGTTATTGGTCGACATAAATTTGTTTCTAATTGAGACTAATATCATTAAGACACATATTGTATATACAAAAAAGGGAGACGTACTTGTTCTTTAATTACAAAATGATAAATTAAAATGTTGAAGACTCAAATCCTCGTATTGTACGCTCAATGCATAATACCTAAACTTTGTTATTGATACGGACAATGTATTTCGGTCTCCCAAAGTTGTACATCGTATTGCCATCGGATATTTTAATAATAATAATAATAATAATAATAATAATAATAATAATAATAATAATAATAATAATAATAATAATAATAATAATAATAATGTTTAAATGTTTATTCGGCAGCAAACAGCATACAACCACAAGTGCGCCAAAAGAAAGAAAAAAGCACATGCAATACTAATTACATCATAATGTTATACATAGGATTATACATTATAATATAGAGGTACAAATGAAGCACAAATATTAAAAAAAGAACAAAGAATAACAATATATAAATAAAAAACAGATAATTACTGGATATAAAGATGAAGGTTATAGTAAAAAAGAGACATATGATTGTCCCATGACACTCATAAAAAAACAAAACTCGTAAAATAATACTTTACAAAAATAACCTCCAGAAATACCAAAAAATAAGAAACAAACATGACTATCTGTTCAGAATTAAAAAGGTTCTTACAATTTGATAAAAAAATACAATATATATACATATATATAAAACAAATCCATACAGTAGTGAAAATACAAAACAAAATTAAGACAATCAGTTGCAAGCCTAAAAATATTGAGAAATTTCATACTTTATTTAATAAATTAAAAAATAATTTACGCACCTTCTTGAAATTCTTATAAAACAAATCGAGAATAGGATTAAAGTTATTAGCTGTTTCTATACTTTTATATATTGAAGATCTAGTTAAATATTTACTAATAAACGGAACAAATTTCCTAATATTTCTGTGAGGAATTTTTAAGAAGAAAAAGTTCTCCAGAACAAAATCTCCATGCAGAATTACATGAAAAAATTTCAAGTCAAAGAGCCGACGCCTGTCAGCCAGAAGGGTAAGATTAAGATTCGCCCATATGTCTGAAAAGCTCGCCCCTCCTATTTCTTTAAACTTCCATTTTAACCAGTCTAGGAATGAATTTTGAACTGATTCAATCGAAAAACTAAAATATTTTGCTTCACTATTCCAAATTACAGTACAATATTCAAGATGAGACCTAACATTGCCCATATAGAGAATTTTGCAGGTGTTAATATTAGTAAAGTTTCGACATAATCATTTGAGCATTGTTAACTTTCTCCTAGCTTTGGAGATTGCAACCTGAAGATTTTTCTGAAAAAGCAATTTTTCCTCTAATATTACTGCCAAATCTCTAACATGCTTAACGAATTGGATATGTTGATTTCCTATCCCGTATTTGTAGATTGAAGGGTTAACTTTCCTCGAAAATGTTATTCCTTGCGTTTTATTGAAGTTCAGGGATAGGGAATTCTCTTCGGACCATTTCACTATGATATCTATATTTTTTTTGCAAGGTATCTTGATCTTGTTTGGACTTAATTTGACTTAATTTGAAAATTTTTATATCATCAACATATTACAGATATTTACAAGTTAAATCAACACAAATGTCATTAATACACAGCAAAAACAATAAAGGACCAAGATTAGAACCCTGGGGTACCCCGGAGGTATTACTATGAATAGCAGACAATTTCCCTCTATATTTTATCACAAATTTCCTTTCATTTAAATATGAAGTCAACCAATCAATAATACAGTTAGGCAAGTTATATCTTTTCAATTTGTTTATCAAAAAGTGATGTGGTAATTTATCAAATGCCTTAACCAAGTCCAAGTAAATAGCGTCAACTTGACGACCAGCCGAAATAACTGGAAGCGTATAATGCATAAGACTTGCTAAATTAGTTATTACAGATTTACCAGTCATAAATCCATGTTGGTTTATATTGATTTCATTCTTTACTTTATTATAAACATATTTATAGATTATTTTCTCAAAGATTTCTGAATTAGTTTCATTACAGAGATTGGTCAAAAATCATTAATAGACTTTCCATTAGTTTTAGGTATAGGTGTTATAGAAATCACTTTCCATACATCAGGATAATTACAAGTGGATAAACTCCAATTGAACAAAGAAGACAATATTGGTGCAATTATTTCACCTATTTTCTTAATAATGAAGGCTGGAATACCGTCTATCCCACTTGACGATTTAATCTTTAAAGTTCTCATAGCTTCCAATACATGTTGAGTAGTAATTTCTGGGGGTTTAACTTGACCAAGTTCTACAGATGAAAATTGATTTTTAGTAGCACAAACCGAGAAAATTTGAAAAACTGATCAAAAATAGTTTGCAAACTTTTCAGCCAACATACTGTCATTAGTCAACAAAACATCATTGTCAATAATACCAGATATTATTTTATTTTTTGAACCATTTACATATTTCCAAACTTTTTCAGGGGCAGTTGTAAGATCATTTTCTATTTTACTAAAATAAATTTGCCTATCCACATTTAATCGAGTTTTAAAAGCTCTTCTACAATTAGAAAATACTACGTAATCATTTTCACATTGAGAAGTTTTGTACTTTTTTTTATGACCCTGACTTTTAACTTTCCATAAAGAAATCAATTTTTTTGAATACCATAAGGGAAATTTAGATCTTTTAGGCCTAGATTTAGGAATATTACACTCCATTGCAGATTTAATAATTACCTCTAGTTTGCAAGCTACTAAATTGAGATTATTACCCAACAATATATTACACCAATAATAATAATAATAATAATAATAATAATAATAATAATAATAATAATAATAATAATAATAATAATAATAATAATAATAGCAGATTATGATGAAGATAATTTGAAAGTTGGTTTAGTCACGCCCGTTTATATAATACATAAAAATTTAATTTTTTCAGTTCCAAACATAATCTACATCTAGAAGTGGAGAAAAGAAATATTAAAAGAACATCAATGATATAGGTTAGCTACATCATTAAATCGGGGGACACCGTAATCTAGTGGTTAGAGCGTTAGACCATGCCCACGTAGTCCCGGGTTCGATTCCCGGCAAGTGCTTCCCCAATTTTCGGCGTCCATCCAGCGTCGTGAGGCAAAACTGAGGAGCTACGTGAATAAAAAAAACGTGACGGCCACTAGATCTATTAAGCTTCCGATATGCCTGTTAGCGATAGAGCGACGCGGCGCGTTGACCATGTGTTCGTCGCTACGTTGGACGTAGTTCCACCAATCGCTAACAGATGGCGTGGAGCGGCTCAAATCGGGTCGTTGCACCAAGTAGTTATGTGGTTACATCATTAAATCATCAATGAATTTATTAGTGTATTATCATTTAATATGCATAATTACCTATTATCTCCACATCAAATATCTTTTCGTCATAACCTTCTTCATTCTCTGCTACGCAAATGTAACTTCCTGTACTATCAACAGAGGCCGCACGGACAGTTAATGTCCCGTTCTCTAAGATAAAGTCTGAAATTAAGAAACAATATTAGTACTGAACCAAAGATATAATGAAATTATAATTTTGTTACAGTAACATACATTTATAGATTATAAAAACTATTATATCATAAAACCATATCCTATTCTTTCAATTTGTACATATTTATTTTTTGTGCAATTAATATTATATGAAAATGAAATCAATTATTTAAAGTTATGACATTTCTTAATGAAGTAAAATATAATACAGCATGTCCATAAAAATACTATCATATTTTAAAGTGGTATTACGTCGCTTTGAATAATCGTATTTAAATGAAATTGCTCACGTTTGAAAGAAAAACTCAAATATTTTTGTGCATGTTAACAGTGGACAACAATGAACAACAATGTCAAAATGGACCGGATCAAACACAGAAAAAGTAAATTCACTCATGTTTACTTTGTGATTAGTCGGTATGGATATTTAGCCAGCAGTTGCTGTTTCTGCTGGAGGTCACTTGGGAAGCTTTTATGTTTCTGTACTGTTATGCCTTAATGTGCTAACGAAAATTCATTTTGTTTCGTTGTATCGTGTTGTTATTAAAGAATAACTTTTAAGGAGTTATGGCTAACCCACAAGAATGAAGTTATTATCTTTTGAAATATCACAGCACGCAGAGTCTGGTGCAGGTTCAGCATGCTTTTAGGCGAAAGTTTCAACATCAGGCGCCTATACGCACACTTCAATTTTGAAGTCATACCGTGATTTTATAGATCGTGGCTGCATATGCCATCTGTCAATGCGGGAATATTGTCTTGATGTCTGCATCGCCACTCGTGGCGCCCACATTCAATGTCTATGAAGTACAGTAAAAATATTTGAGCTCTTCTTTCAGATGTGACCAATTTCATTTAAATACGATTATCCAAAGCAATACTATCGCACTTAAAATTATGACAGTATTTTTATGTACACGCTGTATTAAAGTTAGCTAAATATTTCATTGGGTACATAGGCATTTACCGAACATTAAATTATTATTACTCAAATTCCTTTTGATCACCTCTCTTCAAACTGTAATCGAAAACAAGCTCTAATTTTGCGAGAAAAAAAAATAATTTAACTTATCTTACTTCTTTCGGTTCCTGATAATGATTGATCATCTTTCATCCATCTTATTGTAGGCGTTGGAATACCAGAAGCTGAACACTGAAGAACAAAATCTTCTCCCTCTATAATAGTAACATTCGTGTTGTTCTTATCTCCTCTGATCTCTGGCGGAACTACGAAATGAGTAATATTTTGCACTATTATTACCACATTATTTTAAAATCATTAAGATGTTTTTTTAACAGAGTTTATTACATAGATTACATATACGTATATTGAATTTCACATATCATCGAGTATCAGAATAACCCAATAACATTAATTGTAGTTATATATAAACTATTTTTACACATTGAATTTTACACCAACATTTTTTACTGTATGTTCCAAAGTTGATTTTTTTACCTAAATAATTTTGATAACTTTATCTTCTGCTGAGGGTAATGAAAATTGTTAGTAGACTCTCATGCCTATCATCAGTATTTCATTAAACAGGGCCTTATTCTTTATGAACTAAATACTATAATATTTCGATTATTAAGTTGGCAAGCTCCTTTTCTGCGACAATCACATGCTGGAATTTCCCTTAAACTTTAAATATTTACACTTAAAATAGCGAGAACACTAACTACTCCAGTAATGCAACCATAAACTTGAAGTAACGGTCACTTTGGAACACGCAGTATCAAAAGTCAGTATAAAATTTGATATAATGTGTTTCTTATGTTAGCTTTCAAACTATTCTACACATCTTCAAAATCAAGCAAAAAACTCATCTTATGCGGAAGGGTGGTAACTGTTTAGCGTCAGTGAGTTCTCTATTTTGTTTCCTGTATATAGAGCTTAAGTAAAGTCTGTAAAGTTGAGAGATTTAAAATCAGGGAAAATTTGATATTTATTTCATATTATATCGGAGCATGACATATGTTCTAACTGAATTCAGAATTAAAACAAGAGGGTGTTAGTCCTTAGAAATTTACAAAGCATAGGCAAATTAGAACCATATTTCGTTGTTTTAAATTGAACAAACACAAATAGATATGTTTCATTTCGAAAAGATCTCAATGTAATTATATTTCCCTTTATATTAACATTAATTGATAAGAATAATTGGTCATAAGAGGAGTACTGAAATGAAACGAAATGAAATCTTTGAGTTTTACGTCCCACGCTTATGCCGGTGAGGCTAAAGGAGACGGTGATGATGAGTAATGAATGAAATGATGGAACGAAGAAAGGGGAGGAAACGGGAGAACTTCCTGAAAACCCACGCACACGGTGTTTGTCTACCACAAAGTTCACTTGGCGGGGGCTGGGATCGAACCCGGGACCCCAAGCACCAGAGGTGAACGCTCTACCACTGAGCCAGCGCGGCCCCAAAGAGGAGTACTTCAGATCGTTTTAATATTTTTAGTTATTAATCCAATATACAGTATGTATTATGTAAGTATTCGGTACAGTATGTGGTATGAATTAGATACCAATTTAAGACATTTTTTAGAACAGAGATTTAGGAGCAACTGCTATTCTAAACTTTTTATCTTTGCATCTTTGCACCGATTTTCATGAGTTCTATTCATCATAGACCAGAGACAAAATATTTTCATCTTAAATTTTAAGAAAGTGTGAAGATGCTTATCCAACTAATTAGATTTCTCTCGAAAAGGGAGAAAATCCTCTCCGCTGGTTTAGTTGCTAGCGCGCGTAACTTAGTCCACGTAATCCTGCGTTCGAAACCCGATGGAAAAGCATTGTTAAATTGAACGCATCACGGTTGGAATTCCACCTTAAAATATTATTTTTGAATATTATTTTTTTTTATAAATTCTAATTTTCTACAGCTTTTTTCTTAAGTGCATTTAAAATCATAAACTAGTTATATCTTTTTCGCTCAGCACGTAAACAACAAAGGACACAAATTAATTTCTTTAGTTAGTAAATTTGTAATTAATTTTAACGTGACAAATTAGAATGTTACTAATATAAAGTAAAATATATAATAGTTAATTCACACACTGCTAAATAATATCGACATTGGAAAGTAAACGTACGGTTGGAAACGAGAGACTCACAAGTCCAATATGCATTATACACAAATAGTCACTGAATACTTACTATTCACAATTACGTCATATCTTTTGTCTGTTATTCCAGCTTCATTTTCTGCATGACACATATATTTTCCAGTATATTCTGTGTCAATGTCGTAAATGAAAAGCGCATCCTGTGTTACCCTAGGAATGTAAAAGATTTTTAAAAATCAAATCACTGATTTGAAATACATAACACAATATACTTTAGACAATATATGTAGGAAATCTACAATTTAAGCATTATTAGAGCTTCCTTATTCTAGACTGAAAAAAAATTGGGATACATTATGAAAATTTACAGTATATTCATAATTATGCAATTTATATCTTGCTGAAATGTAAGAACTAAATAAATAACAGATCAACACTACCAGAAGTAAGTAACAGAGATTGGATTATTTCTATCAGTTGAGTATCGATGACTAATAAAAGAGTAGGTGATTCCTATCAGTTGAGTATCGATGACTAATAAAAGGTAGATGATTCATATCAGTTGAGTATCGATGACTAATAAAAGAGTAGATGATTCCTATCAGTTGAGTATCGATGACTAATAAAAGAGTAAATGATTCCTATCAGTTGAGTATCGATGACTAATAAAATAGTAGATGATTCCTATCAGTTGAGTATCGATGACTAATAAAAAAGTAGATGATTCCTATCAGTTGAGTATTGATGACTAATAAAAGCTGATTTTTTAAAATATCGCATGAATGATATTAGCGTATGTTTCGGACATAAACTGAGGCATTTGGGGTTTCGAACAATTCCTGGGCGGACAGATAATATAAATCCTAGATTGTCCCGGCTGGATTGGGAAGTCTGGGAGCCCTAAGCATTACTCATATTAGTTGTAAAAATACCTTATATAACTCACTTTGATCCCAAGCAAAAGTATGTTCGTCTTGGTCTACTTTCAAGATACCAACTCGGAATCGGAGAAGTAATTGCATGTATTAAAACTTCGTAAAATAGTAATAATAACACTAACAATAACATAAGTAATAAATGGAATTACGTTCGGTCATTAATTACGCGTTCAAAACAAGATGATTTTTGAGCTTCAGTTTCTCCCAAAATGTTACAATGATAGAAACGGAAAAACAGTGGTATTACTATGAACAGTAGACAATGGACCGCGGGATTTTTCTTGATTATGCACTATGTAATCTAAATAGTCTGATCAGCTATTAGTTTAATTGTTTATTAGAAAGAAGATGTTGTGCATAAATTGCATATATTTTAAATATAAACATTTGTACGTGAATAAAGTCACACATATGAAATTAGTGTGGAAATAGTGTGTTTCATATGTTATGTTATGTCATAACGCCAGGATCAAGAATTTAGAAATAAATAGGCTACATAAAAACCGTTACTTATGAACTGCTTTCCTTTTCTACTTATTGATGGACAGATATTAATCAAGCTATGTAGATGATTGTTAAACAGTGATGTAATACGTTTTTTTTAATACTTTGAGGTCTTTTTTTTTTTTTTGTTTGTTTGTTGTTGTTGTTGTTGTTGAAGAGTACAGTAAGTCATACCAACGGGTAGCAAAGTAATTAGGTTTCCAGCAAAGCCTACAGAACTGACGCAAACAAGATCACCGTGCTGATCGAAATATTGGGGATACTTCATGCATAGACAAGAAAACCGCGCGGCACAAAGGTGAGTCTATTGTTCTTATACATAGTGTACACAATATTATGTACCGTATAGCTTCTATTGGTATTTATAATGGCATTATTAGGTCACGTTACTATACGTCATTGCTATAATATTTATATATGCTATACGAGCATGCTACCAATAGGACCTTTTTTGCTTATCTCGGTATCAGGAATCACCTCCCGCGTTTGCTACAATAATTAAGTTACTCTGTCTCTCTCTCGATATATATACTCTTCTGTCTGAGACCTCCCCTTGAGGACTTTCTTGCTACACCACTGCTTTAGTACAGGGTTTTCATAAAGTATGGACGGATTTAATTCGCTTATAATTTACATAAAAATGCTCATATTGAAATCAAATAAAGTGCAAACGGTAGCGGAAGGATTAAATTTTTACCTGTAATCTGCACCAGCTCAGTTCATTCACCGCCACACCTCCAACTGGGCGCCATTTACGTCCACACATTCGCGTAGGCGGCGCTGGAATCCACTCACAGCGTTCCGCCGTGTTTGATCCGAAATACCAAACGTTCACTTTAGGGCTATCTCTCTCATGTGTCTCAAATTCCTTTGGGTTTTCCGTGCCCCAAACGCCACAGTTGTGTCGGTTAACCTTCCCGGAGACATGGAAGGTTGCCTCATCTGAGAACATGATGGCTGAAAGGAGAACGTCGCCATGTTCCAATTGCTTGAGCATGGCGTCACAGAAGTTGAACCGGATGTCTAAATCTTCATCATGCAGATCCTGGACTATCTTGATTTTGTAACCTTTGGCCTTGATCGTCTTCTTGGCTATCTTAAACACGGTTGTCTGTGGAATTCCGAGTTCCATGGACCGTCTAGGAGTCGACTTCTGTGGGCTGTTGATGATGCTTTCCCTTACCCTGCTCACTGTTGCAGGCGATGTTGGCGGCCTCCCACTTCGAGGACGGTCCAGGACGCTTCCTGTCTCCAAGAACTTAGCATGCCACTTTCGGATTGCACTCTCAGTCGGTGCCGGTTTTTTGAACTCTTTGGTGAACTTTCGACACACCAGAATTGGTGACTTTAGCTCTGCGTACCACAGAACACATTGCGCTTTCTCTTTCACCGACGCCATCTTTGATACGGTAAAAAAAAAAAAATAGTCTTCTCAGAGGAGTTTTTCATTTATTTATTTCTTTAAAAGACACACACACCAATACAGCTTACAACTTACTTTTAACAGTCAACATTGAAAGAACAATGAAAACAACAATGGATGGAATTTGGTAAGAAACTGACCCTTGCCCTCCCTCTCCCTCTCTCAACGTGTTCAGACTTGCCGCTTATCTAACAGTGTTGCCAACTAAAAATTTAATCCTTCCGCTACCGTTTGCACTTTATTTGATTTCATTATGAGCATTTTTATGAAAATTATAAGCAAATTAAATCCGTCCAGACTTTATGAAAACCCTGTATATTCCCTCTAGTGATTCGTGAGTAACGGTAACGTTTGCATTGTTTTAAGAAAAATTTACGTATACTAGTTCGATGAAGAAATCACAGAATCAACATGTAAATAATTAGCAACTCAACATGCGACTTCAAGGTTTTGTTCGTCTAGTAAAAGATATCAGTAGACACTGTAATCACTAGCGCCTTATAAAATAAATAAATAAAAAAAATACACTGAGGTATATGATTTTATTTCGTTATTACTTTACATAATTGCGTATTATACACAAAATGAAACCTTAACTTGTTACTTAAAGATTAGTTCAGATTTCAAATGTTTTACTGTACATATGGTTTTCTGACATTATCTTTCTTTTAATATCGTCACACAATTCAGTTGATACAGTTTAGATGGAAGTTAATTTGATTAAAACGATCATTTCACCCATAGTTAATAATTACGGATGCCCTGAAAATATGTGAATGCTTATCTCATTGAAACGTATTGAATTCACATTTTCACTCTAAAAATACACTTCCTATATTTCAAACAGTGTTCTTCCATCCCATCCTTGTGACCTGAGCAGTAGAGTATTTAACCCCTGTTGCCACGTCCTAAATAGACATTTGTAATCCAAATACATTTATAGCAAACTTCTTGTGACCATCTGCTTACTATTTTTCATTTTTCATTTTAAAGCATTACTTTATACGACAGAAAATGTATATTTTTACTCAATCAGTAAAAACCTTATGTCGTACTTCTTGATATGACATAGCGTTGAAGTTTGAGTTCTTAGCAAATAAACTTAGAATTAATTAGAATATATTCTAGATAAAACGTTTTCATGTTTATATCAGTCATTAAAGTACATTTCTGGAAATATTACAAAAAGTAAGCAAATATTACTAGTTTAATTTAATTTCTAATGTAATGCAATTACTGATGCGATGTTTCAAAATTTTTAAAAGACATTACAATATTTACAAAAGATTATCATAGTAATTAATCTAATTTACTCTCACCTGATATTGATGTAGTTGGATATATTATATCCATCCTTTGTCCACTTGACATTAGGACGTGGATATCCAGAAACAAAACAGGAGAGCCTAACTTCATCACCAATTGATGCCTTGATCAACTCATCATCACGAGGATGGATAGTTGGAGCAACTGAAAATAAAAACTTCTAACTTAGCTGAACAATTTGAATCCTCTCACATTTTCGCAGTGTTTTCTACATACTACGCTGTCAAAGGTATTTAATTACATATTAACCTGCAAAACATAGTTATCCATTAATATTTATTTATAAATCCAATTATTGTATGTATAAGGGTTGAAACTAGAAGGCTATGGAATGTGTGACGTGGAAGTTCATCAATCCTTCCAATGAATTTATTGGAGTTATAAATTAACTGTTTTATTCCTTAGTTAACGAAGTATAATAGTATTTTTTTTTCCCAAGAACTGAAAAAAAAATATCATTATGTGAGTCCACGAACCAATGTAAAATTTCCCTAACAGTCAGGTATCGATGATGATGATACAGAATCATCGAAACGTATACGACCAAGTTTATAAAACGAGTGCTTAAGTGGAGTTCTAGGTTAATACTTTATTAATTACTAATGCTATTGTATGTAACCTCTGAGAGTATGTGTGGTTCAGATCTCACAGTAAGATGTTGGTATACGTATCATGTAGCTCGATACTCGAAATGGACATTATACTCTGAGAAAACAAAAAATTAGTGATTTTAAAATTTAAATAATATATTTCGAATATTTTAATTGAATTTTCGAACAAAATAATTATTATTTAGGAAGCTAATAATTTTTCTACTAAACGAATATCCGAATACTGGTATAGTACTCATTGAATAACGAATATTAGAATGGTTTCAATGCCTTATTTAATGTAATTAAAAGCTTATAGGTATCACATATTTAATTTACTATTTATTTATTTATGTATTTATTTATTTATTTATTGGAAGTCACATCAATAAGCTAAAAACATTAACAAATTGGAAAACATAGTAATATGTTTTTAAAATATTACGAAATAAAGTAACCAATGTCCTGGAGATATGTATCACTGAATTTCATGTCAGTCAGTAAATTATACTGCTTTCAGTCATAGACCAGAGTTAGTAATTTCTCTTGGACAGCTGAAGGTATTGGATGTCATATTTTCCAAACTAAATGTTATTCTTTTTACTTTAAAAAATTCTTTTTAACTCAAAAATTAAAAAAAAAAAGAATAAACCAAGATAGCCTTTTTAATATTAAAACTACATTAAAATATACTTATTTCTTATTAAAATTATGTAGGCGCGTGAGAGGATGATTCAAATTAATAAAAAATCGGTTACTCGCCAATAAATCCTGTCTGAATAATGTTCCTATAGCTTTTTCTCTCTAGATATTAATTAATTTGTAGGTCTCACTAGATCACTGAATTATATCAATAGTCACTCTTCTAAGACTTAAAATATAATGCCATAAGATATACATAGCATCGATGATTCGGTTTCCAATTTCGTGATACAGTTGTTATAACATTTCTTTATTTTTTAAAATTCTATATCATAAAATATATACTCTGTTATTTACAATTGAATTTATATATATATATATATTACCAATAACAGTCAAGTTTGTTTCCTTTCTATCAGCTCCCATTGTATTTGAAGCTATGCACTCATAGACTCCTGAATCTGTGAAGTTGGCTAGAAATCTAAAAAATAATAAATAAATAAATAAAAAGTAACATAATAATAAAAAAAATATTAATAAACTTATAAAAACAATAATGAAATATTGTACTGTTAAGCAGGCAAAATGGCTATAATACGAACTCTGACTGATTCCTTCTTTCAATGTTGCAAAATAATTTTGATAAATTATAATAAGATTCTTTCAAATGCTGTGGGTTTACCATTTTGTGTTTATAGGTAATATTCAAAGCTCTCCTTTTTAAACTTGTTAGAGATATTATGTGTTAATAATTCGTAAACAGCTATAACCAATTTATTATTATAACCAATTTATTAATGTTCAAATAGGCAGAACAAATTGATCAATTGTGTCAAATGGGAATTAATCTCTAAGAAACGCTGTAGTTCAAAAGTATTATATGACACAATGGGAAATGGTAAAAAAAATCTTCCTTAAACTGTTAGGCTTAATAAACCTTATTAATTACAGCTACTACATATTTACTTTATCAGAAGATTCAGGAGAGGAGGAAATACGTTGTTCTCTTATAATATTCACTTTAACAATGTGTTATTGAGGAAATTCATGAACATACATTAGGACAACCAACATAAAGAATCAAATTGAAGATTTATTAACTATGATGTAACAAGCTATTATTTATATAATTGCATTTGGTAAATTGATATTATTTTTGAGTATAAAGCATACACAAACACATACACACAAAATGATAAATGAAGTTCAATACAGTTGTACACATATATTAAATAATTTCGAAACATTACTAAAAGTGAAATAACGTTCATATCATTTTGAAACCAAAGTGTATATAAAACTCAGCATTCACCAAGCCATTAAAAGTATTTTGTTTACATGTATGTCAATACATGTAATTTCTTTCTTTTTTTTAATCATGTTCCAAATGTATGCCTTTGTAACATAGAATCTATTGTGATAATTAAAATCTACCTTTTTCATTTTAAAGAAGATAGATAATGTTTTCATCCCATATAATTTAAGAAATGTTGAGTTGAGTTGATTTTAGTTTAGCGTCCCTTTCAGCAGCGAGGCTATATGAGACGTGGACCTACTGATTAACGTGAAATCCGAACCACATGAGCTCCCGCCGGGAATCAAGCCCGGGTCTCCCACGCCAAAGGCGCGTACGCTAACCGCTTAGCCACGAAGGAGCTCAATTTAAGAAATGTATATAAACTATCGAAATGTATATAAACTATTGATATATGTATCAAAGACGTAATACTTTTATTAGTTCTAAAATTAAACATAGGGTCAGAATCGTAATCGTAAAGTATACTGTTCATTTCAGGCTCATTCAACTGCAAATTTCTCATGCGTTACAAATCAAATTAAAACAAATAAAAGCAATAACAACGCTCATTTGATTGTTTACCTTAAATCTCCATTATCCAAGAAAACAAATTCTTCTTGTTCTGGTGATAGAGGAGTTCTGTTTTTAGACCACCTGATGGTAGCTGGAGGAACTGCATGCACTCTACATGGAATGGTTACGATTGTGCCTTCTATAACATGTACTTGTTCAGGACTCTCACCAATTTTAGGAGGCACTATCACAGAATGAACAGATTTTGATTATTATAGGATACTGCTATTAAATCTTAAGTATGTAGTACCAAATATAAAAGCCTATTGTAACTATCTTACGATTTTTCTTCACTATACTTAATAATATTTACTTCTTGTAACGAATTTTAAAAATTTTATCAGACAACTTGGATTTTGTAATACATAGATAAATGTCTTTAGGATACGAAATTGAACTGAGAAGGTAAATCTCGCTTCCCGCCATCGCAATACATAGATAAATGTACAAGAAGAAAAAAGTAAAGGGACTTTTGCAATTTCTCGCACTAGGGTTTGGTAACACTACTAGTATCCAGCGCTGAATTTGTGTCGTCTGCAACACTTCTATGCAACGTGTCACTTTTATTCCCGCGTTAGTCGTTGGAGTGTAGCAGACCTTTAAACACGGCGACTCCATCGTTGATCTGCACCAAGGAGGAAATGAGGGCAGTGATTCGCTTTTTCTTTGCGGATGGTATTCAACTTGCGGAAATTATTCGTCGAATGCAAGCGCAATATGGTGACAGCTGTGTATCGCGAAGCATAAGGCACAAAGGTTGGACAGCTCTCGTAAACATTTGGCCCGTTATTATCGCAAGGGAGATGGAATTTTACAGCAAATCGTTACAGTGGATGACGCTTGGGTACATCATCACGAACCGGAAAGTAAGGCTGCGAGCATGGTTTGGAATACTCATCATCACCAGAAGTTAAGAAATTTAAACATCAACTATCAGCTAGTCATTGATGTGGTGCAAAATTGGTTACAGATGCAACCGATTTTTTCTCTCGATGAAATCAAAAAAAAAAAACTTGTGAAACGTTGGGAAAAGTGCGTTGAAGTGTAGGGAGATAACGTAGAAAAATAATTTATGTTTCAGTTTTCTATCATTAGAAATGTACCTTTTCTCGAAAGTCCCCTTTTTTTTTGACTGCTCCTCGTATTTAGAATACAAAATTGAACTGAGAAGGTGAATCTTGCTTTCCGCCATCGTCACCGTTTTCTCAATGTGGCTCAAGTCGTCTCGGACTAGTACAATCAGGAAGAATATATACAGCGTGTCCGTAAATTACTGTGCACTATGAATGCTTACTTTTGTTTAAGTGAACCTCGTATAAAAGCACTCTTAAGAATTTTTCTCTCAGCAAACAGACGAATATACATACAGTATATGTATGTGCGTCGCGTCTGCACCCTCTCGTCTCTCCAAATACGATGCTAAAATTCAACACAGGGAGCAAACTTCGTTTCCAAAAATTCCTGCCTATAGGTTGTTATAGTTATTTTTAGGTTGCATGGCGAGCCTCTCTGCTAAGCACGGAGAGGCGGGGAGAAATGTCAAGTCAGTCTGACAATTGTTTCTGGTGCGATAACAGCATGTAACTACGCAGTATCCAAAAAAAAAAAAAAAAAAAAAAAACTATGTGAATTCACAAAAAGCACAATCAACAGTTTGAATGATGGAACGATGAACCAATACTAAATATATAGTGCGTTAATTATAATGAAAATGTTGTCTCAAAAAAAAAATGTAGGTCTTAAAACATTTGTTCGTAATTGTTGCTTTTAAAATCGTCTTGACGGCAAGGAGCTAGCTGCGCAATGGAGAAACTTCAAGACCACCCGAAAGAAGATAAAATGGAAAGTAAGGAAATTCATTCCTCCAACCTTAAGGACGTCCCTCTGGAACCGCCAGAAATCATTTTTCTCCAGCATGAAAGTGAGTGAGAAGTGAAAGTGAGAAATAATAAAAAACGTACGATGTAGTGAAGTTCAATCGGTGGCTCGCGACTACCGTGTCTTCCGCGATTGTAATAAAATAATTGGGCCAAGTGTTAAGTTTCATTATTATATTCAATTACGGTATTCGAATCAAAGTGCCAAAGTGTAATTTATTTTGTATTAGTGAAGTTTCAGTGTTATTGATTAAAATCAAGAAAATATAATTACACGTATCCTTTCATCATAATTTATCTAAATTATAACTATGATTTCAATTTTTATGTTAGAGTTTAAAATAACCTAATTTACTTTTCTTTCCAGCATAAATAACTAATGCCTATACAACATAATAGTTTTTGCATTATTAAATTGTATCGGCATTGAGAATACAATTAAAATCAGTCTTTATGTCAGTTTCCCAGAATGTTCTGACCCGAACTCTGAACCGTGTTGTCCAGTGATTATATGATCGGCTTTGGTAGAAAGACCGAGCTGCTATTGAAGTCTAAAAAAGACGTCCAAAACATAGAGGATCGAATCCCGGACTGTCATAAATGCCTAAGCTCTCCGAGGGAACTGCAGGACACGAACCCAACACAGTAATTATATATATCCCGTTTTTAACATCTCTTATACAAAGCTTTCAAAATGGTATTACTTTCAGTACATAAAAGCTTTCCGATACACTGTGTAACATGTTGATGCTAAGTATGTAGGAATTTTTCAACCACAATTCTTCAAGAATATGATCAATCAAAACATATTGATTTAAAACCATCTACATCACAACCACTTTCAACGTAAAAAATTTGCTCATTAAAGCTCAAAGCATCTCGGACTAGTTCGGTTACGAGAGAGTGATTATTAAAACTAATACAGCTACTGATCAATTTGATGAAATACTTGAAAAAAGTGCCACTTACGAGATTATATGACGTTGGACCATCTTTTGCCCTCAGAACAGCTCTGATACAAAATCAAATAGAGTCATAGAGGTCATGAATGGTAGCAAGTGCAATTTTACACCATTTCGCGTGCAGCACATCACTCAGTTTCTTGAGAGAGGGGGGAGGTGGAAATCTGTGTCAGATTCGTGCCTCAAAAAGGATCACAAGTGTTCAATTATGTTCAGGTTCAGGAATTGAGCAGACGTGGGGAGGTATTCAACTTCGTCCCGATGTTCCTCAAGCCATGGTGCAACAGCTCCAACAGTGTAAATGAGCATATTATCACCCTGGAATATAGTGTCTTGTCAGGAAAGGATATCTGAATTATAGAATGCACATGATCTCCCTAACTAAGGTCTTAATCATGAGTAGGGAGGTGACTGGTAAGTGTCAGCACAGGATTCACTGAAAACCAGTATGTTGCGGCCTAGAGCATCACAAAGCCACCAGCATGTTTCACGGTTGAGCGGAGGGACTGCGGATCGTGTGCTTCTTTGAGCGTCCGCCATACATAAACACGGCCGTGGTATGAAATAAAAAAAAATGATGTCTCATTTGTCCATATCACCGTTTCCAGTCATCAGCGGTTCATGTTGAATTTTGTGGCACCATTGGCGTCGTATTAAAGTATTACAATCCCTTATCAGCGGTTTTGCCCATGCAATCCGACCCCATATTTCAATGTCATGTAACTCACGGTGAACTGTGATTATCAACACAGGCTGTGGGAAGTTCTGCTTAAGTTCTCTGTCACTTGCATCATAGTCATAGTCAACAGTTCTCAATGAGAGTTCGCTTTAACGCTCAACAAGCCACTGAGGAATCTCTTCCGACCACTGTTTCTCTTGGCCGATGTGCACCTTGGATAATGTTTCTGGTGACGCACCCAACACACTTCTCACTTTCATCACACTTACACCACATAACTGAACACCGAGAATTTGCCCTCTTTGAAAATCAGAGAGGTCACTACCACTGTTTATTGAGTTCACTACACACTGTCACTCTACTGCTCCTCACGTAGTACGAAGTTTGCTCTAACACATTACCACCAACAGCACAATCGCTACTGTTGCCGCCTGATCTTTGCCAGCCCAGACATCTGATGTGTTTCCAACTCTAGATGTTTCCATTAAATTGATAAATATCTATATACTTGGGACAGTCTTTTTCGGCTACCATTCAGTGTTTTCCTGTATCACTTTCTTTAGCTCCCTTCAAGGAGAAGTTCAGAGTCTGGGTAAGATACCTCAAACAGTCTTAGTAAAATCAGCTTGCGAAGTAACGCAAAATGAATATATAAGAGTTACAGTACTTTATCAGATCAACAGTGTAATTGAAGTATGTAGAAATTGGATTAAATCACATGATCTAGGAAACATGGATAATATATTGTATGCACATTGTGGCCGTTCTCGGTAGATGTAAGGATTTGAACTATAATAAATTGAACACTTCTTTAGCTTGACCATCTTAATTTGGCATCATGATTCACGAAACAATCATTCTTGGTATAATTGCTAGCATACCTGTCTTTGGTCCACGAGGTTACACACACACACACACACACACACACACACACATATATATATATAGATATAGATATAGATATAGATATAGATATAGATATAGATATAGATATAGATATAGATATAGATATAGATATAGATATAGATATAGATATATATACTTGTAGCTTATAAAAGACGTAAATTCAATTCAATTAATCAGTTAAGAAGACATATAACCATATAGCATGTGCTATTATTGCTTTTCAAATTTGTAATTAGTGTAACTTTCAGTGGGACTATCATTTTCAGTGGGGAAAAAAAAACGAATGAACATATTTTAAGTACTTTAATTTCAATAAACTATTCGACCATTGAAGCCTTAAAGCATTTCTTAGAATTTACGAGTATAAAGTTAATAATTTTATTATATCTTACCTCCTACAAATAAGGCCAAAGCTTTATTATTGAATCCCGCAACGTTAACGGCAGTGCAGATATAAGTTCCTGTATCACTTTCTTTAGCTTCCTTTATCACCAAAGTGAAGTCTCCTCTTATCTTATACCTAAAATAAAATTGTACTTTAATACTTTTTGTAAAAGATAGTAAATGATGCTTACTAAACTAGGATATTAAATATTTATTTTATAAAAAAGTAAACTCTTGGTACTAAAGTCCATGATGCCTGTTAAGGCAAAATAGCATATGCTCAAATGAGTGATGTTCGGTGAACTCATCGACTCCTGTTTACCGCTATTTTTCTAAACCCGAAGTTCTACTTCTTACTTCAGGTACTTCCCAGCAGAAATCGAACTTCGGGTCACACTCAGTATAAGGAACAAGGGAAGATTTCCAGCGATATAGAACAAAACGTTCAGTGCCGAAACTAAGCAGGTGTTAACACAAAACCAATTAATTTCCTTTTTTTAAAAAATTTCATGCTATACGAATTAAAATGTCGCCTAAAAACACGAATGGTTTATTATCAGAATCGGAATAATTAATCATGCATTGGAGTCCTATCCAAATAGTTAAAGCTGTAAACCAGTACTGTAAATAGTGAGAGTAAAACACTTTAACAAATATATTTAAGCAATGTATGGTGTTCAAATTAAATCAAACTCACTATAAAAGTTTTAAACAATAACGTCTAAAGGCATATAAAAGTAATTTTAACACTCTTATATATACACATTCATCCCTAATAGAAAAAAAAGTGCAACATAAAATGGCACTGTATGTCAAATGGAATATACATATTTTTATAGACTGTAGGCTATGGAAAAGTCTCACCATAGATAGAGATTCAAAAGCACTACTCCAGAGTTAATCATTTTATATTAACATACAGAAATTCATTTTTGCTGCCCTATGCCCCTCAGCTTAATTCAGCTAATTTATTGTATTCATGTGGTCCCGTGTCACAATTACCTAGGAGTATGGCGTAGAGTGTTGGGCAGAAAGTATATGGTAGAAGTGCACATGCCTATGTTAGCTTGTTTATCAGAAGTTAGTCTGTGGAATTCCGAAATATGATTAGACTAAAGATACTTTCTACTTTCATTACATACATTTACATTTACACCAAATTCATTTACACTCATCCACAAATACTCTACTCATCTATATTTAATTTATTTTTCACCTTTTCCCACTTTTACACCCTGACCACCTGGGTAGCTGGCCCTCTTCGTCCCGCTGGACCCCCTTCCCGATTTTGACTTTAATTATTACCTAATAATGACAATTCTAAGCTTTACCTGATTTTGACATATTCTTTATTTATTTCATACTTATACTGAATTCTATTCTTTAACTCTTATCAATTTCTTAACAATCTAATTCAGGCACTTCGACTTTCACGTCGGCCAATAATTGTAAATGGTGACGTCCGCCATTTGTAAACTTTTTATACATTTTCTTATACAAATAATTCGTTTTCTACATAAATAATTTAATCCTATTTTCATTTTTAGCACACTTGACCTTAGTAGTTGGTGCACCAAATAATTAAATACCATTACCGGTGGAGAAGACAAGACAAGACGTATATAAAATTACTTATGTCGTAAGGACAAAGAACATAAATAATTAAGATTGTTGGTAATTGTAGTGAATGTAAGAACTCTCTAATCATAAATAGTAAAAGAAGATATTTATCAAAGTACTGTTAATTATTAGACATACTCCAATTTACAATACAGAGTACATCTAAAGCTGAGAAAAACTATAATGACTAATGGTACTGGTCGTTACATAATGATCACTTTGTTAATTAAAAATATGCTCTTTGTGGAAATATCGATTCTTGTTCTAACCAAGTTCAAAATACATTAAGAGATTTTCAAATACTCACTCTATGTGTTTTGGCAAAATTGGAACTCCATTTTTTTGCCATGAAACAATAGGTCTTGGTTTTGCTTCTACTTCACAAGGAAGGTAAACAGTATCTCCTTCCCGCGCTCTTATTTCCTTAGCTTGCCCATCAATAAATTTAGGAGGAACTGAAATATATATAGATGATACACTTTATTTTCAGGGTGAATAGTCAAGAAAATTCACAATGTAAACAACATTTATTTAAGCGTACTTCAAAACTATTAACAGAACCAACTTTCAAACTATTATTTCTCATTACAAAAACGAAGACATAAAGTTATTTTGCAATATCTTATTTGTAATTTATAAACAAACTATTAAATAAAGATTAGAATAGGATTGCAGATCTAGAATATTCGATAATTAATATGATGAACTTTTCATAAATTAATTTTAATATATTGATGAACATTATTAGTATCAACCTTACTTGAATTTCAAAATAAACACCTATAATCAGCGTAATGCTTACTTTAATATACATCTCTAATTCGTAATATTAATAGAAAATCATGCAAGAAATTATAGTAGATACTGTGGAGTATAATTATAGTAGATAAATTTGTGGTCCGCTGCTACTATCGCTTTATGCAGTTTTGAATTTTCTTGTTTTTCATATAAATAATTTCTTTTGTCCGTAAGAAAGATTTCGGATGCTGATTAGTCCTCGTCCTCCTTTATTTCTTAGTAATTACACTCTTTCTTTAGCAGCTCGTGGATGTAATATTCTGCAATATTCTGTAGTATTCAAGAGTGTATTATTATTATTATTATTATTATTATTATTATTATTATTATTATTATTATTATTATTATTATTATTATTAAAGATAGTCTGAAATCATTGATATCTTACCAAAAACATTAAGTTTAACTTTTTGCGAACTTTCGCCTCCGACATTTGAAGCTAGACATTCATACATTCCTTCATGATCTGTTTGCGTATATGGAATGACCAACGATCCATTTTCTTTTATGATGATTCCGTTTCCTGTTATAATTATTCGATCATCCTTACTCCATCTTATCGTGGGCGGGGGATAGCCCAGTACAATTGTACAGTCCAATTCGGTCGATTCTCCTTGCCGAACGTTTACTATGGGACTGGTGCTGGAAATAGCAGGTCTTACTGAAATTTTAAAATAACAGTAAATTTCATCAAGTACAAAATACTTAATAGTGGGATAATCGAATTTTGAACAATATATGCAATACTACATAACAGCTTACATAAAATTGTATATCGAGTAAAAACTAGTTTATTCTACAGTGCAAATGACGCATATATCAAATTTGATTTCTAATTATATTATTTTACTACTACTTTTTTCCGAAAAATATTACTTAAGAATAATATTTATTTTAATATAATATGTATTAACAGCGTATATTATATTAAAACAAATAAAGCTTTATAAAAATACCCATCAAATATGATTTTATGAAACACCTTAAGTCAATCATTTGCACGGTGAATTAAATAGCTAAAAACTTGCCAATTTTTATAATCTTATTAAAGCAGCATTGAGAAGTTACTGTGTGAAAATAATTATATATTTCTTCACACAAAGTGGTGAAAACAACTGAAAGCTTTCGAAATGTGG
Organism: Thermobia domestica; assembly: GCF_964235325.1. NCBI lineage: Eukaryota > Metazoa > Arthropoda > Insecta > Zygentoma > Lepismatidae > Thermobia > Thermobia domestica. Next base: position 51,198,003 of record NC_137460.1, on the reverse strand, counting down.
GTGTGGAGAAGAATGGATGGAATTAGTTGGGTCGAGCTGAAAACGAAAGAGAGGGTGTTAGAAATGGTGGGGGAGAAAATAACACTTTTAGATATTATTTTGAAGAGGAAAAGAAATTGGTTGGAACATTGCCTAAGAAGAAATTGTATCATGTGGGACGTGCTAGAGGTTATGGTGGCAGGAAAGAGAGGGAGGGGGCGAAGGAGGCTACAATTAATGGACGATATAAAAGCAGAAAGATCATACGTGAAGACGAAGACGTTAGCTTAGGACCGTGAGGCATGGAAGCTTTTCAGCTGCGGCAAGTGACCTGACAATAAGGGTAGAATACTTATGATGATCTTTATATTTGCTCTGGTTATACAAACAACAATGTATTCTTTAATCCTACGAATCCATTAAAAATATTATAAAAATTTAATGTACAATATATACAATATTTGTGCAAATTACATGCTCATATATATCCACTTAGCAGATGAAAAACGTTATTTTTAAAAAAGGAATTACGAAATAGAATGGATATATTTTTAAAAAATCATGTATATAATGTACTTTATATGCTAATTTTTGCTTGAATTGTATGCTGAAACTAAATGATATTTTTAAGTCCCACGTTTATGACCTGTAGGGTAAAGGAAACAGATGATTAATTAAAGTGAATTATAGTGAAATTAAAATTTTTGTGCTGTTCCATCGGTAATCGAACCTAGTACGACGTACGCCAAAGGTACAAGCCCTAGCCACTAGACCAGCGGTGAAGGCCTAGAATACTACGTGTATACAACTACTTTACAATGTCTGTTTAAAATTATTTATACTTCAATTTATTCTATACTAAGTGTATAAAAGAAATAAACAGGTAGAATTAGCCATTACTTTCTTATATTTAATAATATTACTACTTTCATTTTAATATTTAATTTATTCGATCATCTTATTTTCTACCAAATAATCTTGAAAAAGTTACGACTTGATATATTTGTTTCGATATTGTAATTTATGCTACTTATATGACAATCGTAGTGACCACTAATTTACTTATAATAACTTGAATAAATCTTATAACAGCTTGTTTTACTTATCACTTACCAATTCCAGTTATATTAATATTTGCTTCCAGGGTCATTTTGCCAAAAGTATTCTCAACCAGACATAAATACTTTCCACCGTCTGTAACTTGAGCCTCTACAACAAAAATACTAAATTAATTATTAAATAAATTGAATATCTAAACTCATATATACTTACTTATAACATGAAATAAAATGTATTTTATTCCTATTGCAAAAGGCTGTCCAAATGTGTGGAATCGTTAGAATAATGCTGGAATTTACTTATATTGGATAATGTTTTGACCGTGCATATATTTTGAGGTCGAGTAAACTATTTTGTCGAAATCGTTCCCATGACTGCCATTTTCAAGTGAGAAAAATGCTCAAGAACATTATGGTAGCATTTGTTTCATACCGGTATTTATTATTAAGTCACTAATAAGATTTTCCCTTATTTATAGGTGCAATGAACACTGAAGTTGAAGAAAGAAGGAAATATGAAGAGTATTCCGATGGTCGGTGAAACAACTGAAGGGTTATCGCCATTAATTTTAATCAGGGCTTTTATTCTTGACAGTATTATGTGAAAACTCATAACGATATATAGTGAAATTGGATCAGCTGCGAATAAGCCAAAACCAGGCAGAGTTAAGAATGCTGCAAGTAAAGCAACTTTAACGGCTTGTTGGTGGCAGTTCTTAAGTCCACACCTTACTATCTGTAGTTATATTTCTGATTCAGGGGTCAGTCGCTCATGAATTATGGGGATCCAGTCAGTAATAAATAGCACCCGTATAAATTAGAATTGATGAAACAACCCAGTGAATATGATCCTAGTCACATGGTTCAATTGCAGGATAAATGAATGAGCCAGAATGTGATAGTAGATCTTAGCTTCCAGCATAAAATGTTATTCAATGATGAGATGGTCTTTTACGTTAATGGAAAAGTGAACTTGCAAAATGTCAGATACTGCTCTGCATCTAATCTGCATTAGGTGCATGAGGTTGCTTATGCTTAAAGAGGTGTGTCACATGAGGAAACTTGTAGAACCATTCTTTATCCATAGCTCACCCAACTTCGATGGTCCCACAGTATTATTCCGGTGGTTCCAGTTTTGGACCTCAATGTCAGCAAAAATCTCTGTGAAACAAATACTCTATTTATCTTATAATTTCTTACGCATTATTAATAACTATATTACCTCACCAACTATTATCGCTTGTTTTAGCTTGAGATATTGGTATTGTTTAATTTTTAACTATAGTAATTTATTACATCACAAGAAAAATCTTGACTCCTAGAAAGTACGAACTTTCATGCGCAATCAGAGGTACGAATTATAAGATGAATCTTACTTGAATTAAACAACATAGAAAACTAAAAAAAAATCTTTTCAGTGTACTAGCAGCGTTCACCCCGCTTCGCTGCGGTCACCCCGGAACGCAATAAACTTTGTTACTTATGCAGTAAATCTTAACATTATATCGCCTGTCATTTATGTTAACCCGCCCCGCTTCGCTGCGGTCATCCCGGTGCTGGCATATTGTAAAAGTGTCTGTAAAAATAAGCAAATCAATTAAAAATTTTTAAACAGAAGATTCAAGCTATTTTCCGCTGTATATCGCCTGTCATTTATGTTAACCCGCCGAGTGACACGGTCATGCGGGTTGCATATAAATACGTTTATTTTTACCTATGATGAACTAATAACAAAGGATTTCTACGTTATGGACACCTGAATGGTCAATTATCTCAAGACACTGGTAATTAAAAATTAAAGTGATATGATAAAAACCATCTAGGGTCCAAATCCTAATAACCCCCCAAAAATGAAAGAAATTGGTTCAGCCGTATTAGCGTGATGAGCGGACAAAAAATTGTACGTTCTCTTTTATATATATAGATTAAATGACTTACTTTCTAAAATTACCGTATTGTTTATTGCTTTCTTAGTTATTTACAAACAAACAATAGTGAGTAGAGTAGTAAGGAACACTCTAGAAGTGTTTTATTAATACATGTACTAGTTGGTGCAGGTTGTTTGAGTAATGTTTAGGTAATTAGAGAATATCAAAGTTGTCTCTGGCATTAATATTTACCTCGAATTGCATTAATTTCGTCAAACAACTATATAGCAGTCAAAACACTATATTTGACAACTAAAACAACAAACAATAACATAGACTGATGTGAATGGTCGCTGTTACACAGTTAAGGAACAATTAGTGGTATGTGTATGGGTGCACGAAGGATCATACAGAGACCAAAACAATAGCACAGGCAATGACAGTGTTTAGACATCGCTTTGGCAAAAGCCTAATGCTCGTAATGCAACCTTATTTGGGTTGGGAGAAGCATTCATTTGCTTCAGGATATGTCGAATACAAGCATCGTAGTGGATGAGGGAAGACACGTAAGAAAACATGTGCTTCCGTCGCTTGGTCAATTGCGATGTCTCCAACCAGATCGCTTCGCAAAAGAGCAGCTAGACTGAATATACCGCGTTTAACAATGCAGAGAGACATTAATAAAGATTGCTGTCTGTGATATTCAAATCTAGGGGTAAGGGGACTTCTTGGATACCGTGTAAGATTGAGATAGATTCATGATAAGAGTATTTAAACAACATTCGAAGAGATAAGGGGGGGGGGGGGGAATCAGCTTGTTCTTGTCTTCAAATCTTGAATATCCACTCCAATATATTTGATTATCATTAACTTATGTGGAAACCAATTTCTAATCTTGAGTATTACCTTTACATTTGATATCTTAATTAATAGTCTGTGCTATACCAGTTTCAATGAATGCAAATCCATACATGATTAGAAACCCAAGCAATCAGTTAATCCCATCTTTCATAACTTCGGTATTTGATAAAGTACATGAAAAATAAAATCAATCAATTAATTAATGTTACCTTTGATGTGTAAAGTTCCCTCATTGGTTACAGAAAACCGAAGAGGATCTAGCTGTTCTTCGTTCTCCTTTTTCCATGTCACAGTTGGCGCTGGAGAACCTATTGCAACACATGGAATACTACCATCTGTTCCTATGTCAATACCTAAATCTGTTAAGTAAAAAATATATTAATATCAATAACATAAGACGGGTTAAATATTTCTACTACTAAACAACAAAGGTATTTACAACTTATCTTGTATTATTCTTGTATTATAAATAAGAACATTTACAAGAATACAATGCACGTTTATCTTGGTGCTTTCTTTTAAGTTAATTTGTTAATACTTATAACTAGAAGAAATATATTTACTTTTCTAAAAACATGAACGAAACATAATATACCATATATATAAGTTAATACATGTATATGTGTAATACAACAGAATAGGAAGAGATAATAAAATATATTATCTTCCGTGAACTGTATATAATCTTTAGAGATATAAAGTGAAAACTCTGAAATTCGTCGTCTTAAACTAATAACATAAATAATGCCTTTCAAATTAATTTTCACTAAGTACCATGAGGAGTATACTACAAATTTTGTATGCAAGTATATATGTATATATATATATATATATATATATATATATATATATATATATATATATATATATATATATATATATATATATATATATATATATATATATATATATATATATATATATATATACTACCGCTCAAAAGTTTTCGAACACTCCGGATTTTTGTAAGCATCTACTGTGATCCTATTATTTTGGCACAAGAACTTTACCACCCTGCATCAGAGATACTCCTGCTTATAGCATCAAATTTGACGACAGTTGAATCGAGGTCTGAGAGGTACTGCAGATGATATTTCAAATTATAATTCTTAAAATTGAAACCAAAAAAAGACAATTTGATATAGATATTGCATAGCATAAACAAAAGTGTAGAAGGTGAGGCAATATATTAGTTTTGTTTGGAAAGTGTAGACATAGAGGGTAAATGCAGTGACAAAAATTTGAAAGAGAAAGTAGTTTTCTAAATTTTGTAGTTCTTTATAGCTTGTTGATATGCTAACGTTAAAACGCCAAAAACACCTTACTTTGAAAATTGCTTACGATGGTATCGAATGCTACATTGTTGGTCGTTGAAACAGTAGCGACGAGAATTACATATATGCTTCACTGAGCGACAATTGAGCAGAGAAGGATGTATATTGACTGTCGTAAACATTTTTCAGAGAATAGCGTTTTTAGTTTATTTAAAGCCAGCATATCCATAAAGTATACAAAGCTGCAAAAATTTGGAAAATTGATTTTTCTTTTAGACTTTTGTCACTACATTTTCTCAGTATATTTACATCGTTCAACAAAACGAATTTGTTGCCTCGCCTTGCACAGTTTTGTTTATTCTATGTAATATCTATATGAAATATCCTTTTTTGGCCTCAGTTTTGAGAATTATAATTTGACATATCATCTGCAGTACCTCTCAGACCACGATTCAACTACCGTCAAATTCAATGTTTAGACAGAAGTACATCTGATGCAGGACGGTAAAGTTCTCGTGCAAAAACAATAGGATCACAGTAGATGCTTACAAAACTCCGGGATGTTCGAAAACTTTTGAACGGTAGTGTACATATATATATATATATATATATATATATATATATATATATATATATATATATATATATATATATATATATATATATATATATATATATATATATATATATATATATATATATATATATTTAATACCAACGTATCTCCTACGAAATGTCTCGCTGCGCTGTATCAAACAAGTGCAATATGATCATCATTGCCGGCTTAGTGGGAAAATTTGAACAGAAATACCTGTTCTAAGTCATCGGTATTACAGACATGCTAATTTATGTTCTTTATATATAGTTATACGTTACAGACGCATTTTATGTTACCGAAAAGCATTAAATAATAGACCAAAAGGGACAAGTACTGCAAAAATATTAGTTACTGAATACATATATTAGATAAAGCAAAAAGCAAACATTGAAATTTTATTCATAAATACATTTCTAAGAGTCAATAGCTTGTGGCGAGGGCATGTGTTAATATTTAAGTTAAAACTGTGTGGAAGATTACTTGCAAAACTTTGCTTGTAATACCATAACCAACTTTTGCAATTATCTATCTAAGCGGATGTAGAACTTCGTTCCTAACATGTTCTTCAAAAACTGGTTCTCAAATTTTTAGTAAAATTGCTTTTTTAAGAATAACACTTTCCTAAAGGAGCTTGCACAATCTGAGGACGTTTTCCCACTTGTAAAACAACTGAGTCTTCTGATTTTCCCAGAGTATTCTCAGCTGAACAGATATACCTTCCAGCGTCTAGTGGACTTACATCATTTATAGATAACGTGTCCTTGTTTACTATCTGAAATGAATGCAAATTATTCATATAATACAACACGATATAAAATGTCAAACATAGAAAACTTCAAAGCAAAAACAGTAAGGAAAGGAACTGAAAGGTTTAGAGAAAAAGTCTGATTTATTAAAGGGAAATTTCAGAAGTGAGGCCTTAATATTCATGAATATAACAGTTCCACAATTTGAATATTATATTTTAAGATATAAGCTTATACCAATACTACTACTAATAATAATAATGTTACTGTGGCGTAAAGTTTCTTAAGTAATAATATTATAGTATTTTAGTAGATACACATTGCATATAAACATAGAAACATATACAGAAGTAAAAGATTCATAAATGCTTGCTAATATAAATATTACTAAGAAAAAAATAAGTTTATGAAATTGGAAGTAAGAATGAGATATTATTTCTACAAATCGATTGGTTCCTTTTAGTTCTTGTACCTATTACTACTTTGCAGATGTGCAGGACTAGCATAAATAATTCATTCATTTTGAAAAAGCTATATTTTCAAAAGCGTTACGGTACACACATGAAAGATATATGAAAAGAACCACACACTCACCAAGTTTACACACTCTCTACAAATGTTCATCAATATGTTCCCTTTTGGTGACACGACACACGTTCCGACGATACTCGACGTCTTTTTTCTTGCTTTATCTCCATTTTCGACAGGTACTAATCTCGTACTGTCATACTGCCACACCTGATCGGAAAGATAATGGACTCGTGCTGCCAAACACACTTGGTGAGTTTGTGGTTCTTTTCATATATCTTTCATGTGTGTATGTGTAATAGTCGTACTTTCGAAAATATAGCTTTTTCAAAGCGAATGAATCAAAACCCTGTATTAAAAGAAGCTAGTTAAATATAGAACTGTAAGATAGTATTTCTAAGCTCTCCTAATATAATATTTCATCGCAATAGATAACAATTGAGCAGGATACAAAGTCATTAAGATACTTAATATAGTCTTTAATGTATTTGAGTGTATGTGGGGGGGCGCGGTGGCTCAGTGGTAGAGCGTTCACCTCTGGTGCTTGGGGTCCCGGGTTCGATCCCAGCCCCCGCCAAGTGAACTTTGTGGTGGACGAACACCGTGCTCGTGGGTTTTCTCGGGGTTCTCCCGTTTCCTCCCACTTTCTTCATTCCACCATTTCACTCATCTCTCATTATCACCGTCTCCTTTAGCCTAACCGGCATAACCGTGGGACGTAAAACTTAAAGATTTCATTTGAGTGTATGTGTCTTCAGCATTTAACACTTACCTGAATTCTTGAATCTGGTGTTATTATATCTCCATCTTTGACCCATTTTACGGTTGGAGAAGGTATACCAGACGAGTAACATCTTAATGTAGCTCTTCTTCCATTCTCCACCAGTAACTCTTTCCGTTTTGCTTCTATATGAGGCTTTTCTACATAGGTTCCTTTTGCGTGTGCTACAGCTGTTTTAATTGTTCAACAAATATTTCTAATATTATATGTATATAAAAATAAATTACTCAGCAATAGAAATATACTTACACAAATATTACTATTTTTCATTATTTAATATCAATAGTAATAAATTAGTGTACACGTGACTGATAAAAGCAAGTTTAAAATAGTCAACTATTCTAAGGAAAGTACGTTATAAAGCAAATAGATAAAAACATAAGAATTTTCAAAATATTTGAAGGTTAAGAAGTGTGTCTTTTCATTTTAGGAGTTTGTGTTTTATTTCTATAAAATCCAATGTATTTTAAAATTTAATCACACAAAGGCAAGACAACTTGTAAAATCCACATAAAATAATTATTACTGTTAATAATTGAATGACTGGCTATTCAGCATTATATATATATATATATATATATATATATATATATATATATATATATATGTTTCGGGATTGACTGTGTAAAACTTTTCCCATATACAATGTATATTTTTACCACACTTCCCTATACGAAATACACGCATTTTTTAATCGAAAAAAAAATCAAAGTGCAATAGGATGTTGTACATTCAGTCATTTAGTTTTCGTTTATAGTCAAAGATAATTTCTGCATAAGTAGGTAGTAAAAGTCTGAAGTTATAGGTATCGCAAAGTAGATAGGAAGTTCTTTGTGTTGACATTGTAAATCAACGAATTTGATTGTATAAATGTAAATGTTATTTCTTTAAAGATGATTTATTTTACATTCAACGGGACTTGAAATTTCTCGCACTAGGGTTCGGTAACACTATCCAGCGTTGAATTAGTGTCGTCTGCAACAATTCTATGCAACTTGCCACTCTTACTCTCGCATTAAGCGTTGGAGTGAAGCAGACTGTTGAACATGGCGGCAGCTCCATTGTCGGTCTGCACCAAGGAGGAAATTAGGGCAGCGATTCTCTCTCTCTCAGTCTCTCTCTCTATCTTTCTTTTTTTTTAAGATGTTAAACTTGCTGAAATTATTCGTCGAATGTATGATGACAGCTGTTTATCGCGAAGCAATATCTACGAATGGATAGAGCGTTTCAAACAGAGAAGAACTTCTTTATGTGACGAGGAAAGATCAGCTCGTAAGATTATGTTAACTATTCTGGGACTGTGTGATAGTCATTCATTTCACACCAAGAAACGAAACTGTGAACAGTGAGAACTATTGTGATGTGTTACGAACTCAACTGAAAAGTGCAATCACATCCAAACGTCGTGGAAAACTGCGAAAATGTGTCATCCTCCAGCAAGATAACGTTCGGCCACATTCTGTTAAGCGGACGGCCGAAACAGTAAAGGAATTCGGATTCGAATTGCTGGAACATCCGCCATACAGTCGAGACGATTTTCATATGTTTGGACATACACTCCAAGCGATTTTCCTATGTTTGGACTATTGAAGGAAATGCTCGGAGGAAGAAGATTTGCAACCGATGCAGATGTCATTGATGCGGTGCAAAATTGGTTACAGGTGCAACCGAAAAACTTTTTTTCGACGGAATCAAAAAAACGTGAAACGTTGAGAAAAGTGCGTTGAAGTGCAGGTAAATTATGTAGAAAAATAATGTTTCAGTTTTCTATCATTAGAATAAATGTACCTTTTCTCAAGTCCCTTTACTTTTTGACTTTCTCTGGTATATTGGAATTGTACTCAGGGGAAAATTAAGGTTTCTGGCGCCCCTAGGCACTCAGACATAAAACTCTCTCTCCCCAACGTATACCTACGCACTTCTCGTAAAACACCAGCACAATTCATGTCTAAAATATATACATACCAGTATAAAAAAAACTCCAACACAGTATATAAAATAAACATTTATGACGCTTTGAGTCTTAGTAGTTATAATCTACATCTTTACATGTCATAATTTGGATGGTAACACTGTCTTTTTATCTTTAAACATCAACAGTTACTGGAAATAGTACGATATTTGTTAGAGAGTAAAACTCTTCTTTCTGGCTTTAGCGTCTGCAAATAAACTAACAACTGGTTCAAAATCTAGTTTTCTTAACAGTTCGCTTTCAATACACATTTTACTAAGAGCTCAAAGTTTTTTTTTTTTGTGCATTCTGGACTGTAAATGATTCTTAACGCGTTTTAATACAGAAAAAGATATTTCCCCTGAACAGTTCGAAGTTGGCGCAGATACAAACATTCGTAGGCAAATATCTACATTGGGAAAGATGGTTTCGAGTTTTCTGTCCGAATGTACTTCAACATTTCAGATGCAGTTTTGATGGCTACATCACACGCTTTCAAGTGAACTTTGAAATGAATACATTCATTCGAAAAACTGTCAATTAAGGCATCTTTGTAATGGAGAACCAATGCATTCGCTTTTGCTCGGATGGTTTCACAGTCCACACTATCCAGTTTTGCGAGGAAATTAAATTTTTCATTTATCATGTTGTATGCCTTTTTCCTTCTGCACAATTCAGAGATGAGGGAATCCACAATTGTGCTAAATGTCTCCATACGAAATCGTTCTCTTCCTGTAAATACGTTCTCCCTCTTTTGTTTCATCGGAAGCAGTTTTTCTACTTTTTTCCGTCCCTTGTCCTGCAGATATTCCTGACATCCATTTATGTTTTTCGCTTCCTCTTTGTATGCATCGAACTCCGTACGAACAATTTGCAAATATGCTTCCATTCCTGCAATTACTTCTGTTGCTTCATTCACATCAATATCTGTTGCGTGTAGTTTTTAACTCTGTATTGGCTGCACCGAATCGCTCCATGATCTTTGCCCAGATAGTACACATCAATGCCGACTCTAACTGTTGTGGTTTTCGCCAGTAATCATCAACATCACTACCAGTTTCTAGTTTTTCATTGTTGTCATTTGCAATTTGCTGTAGAGCTACACAAATTTCACTGTAGCTTGTGGAAAGTGCTTTACACGCATCTTCCTTTGCTGACCATCGAGTTGCTGATAAGCTTTTCAGAACAATTGATCCTGGCTTCAAATGCTGTAGTAGAATTACCCACCTTCTGTCTGAGGCTGAGAAGAAGTTATATAGGTTCTGCAGTAAACCAAACAAACGAAATAGCGTCAGGACAAGACTCAGTGGTTCAAGTTCCTACAAGATTTAAGGAATGCGCAAAACAGGGTATGTATTCTGCCAAAGGACTACACAAAACGGAGTATGTATACTGCCAAAGGACTAACATCTTTAATTCTTGCCTGTAATCTAGTGTAAGCTCCTGACATGTTGTTAGCATTATCGTAGCTTTGTCCCCTACAGTATTTTATATCAAGTCCGAAATTTACAAACTATGAGACGCGAACTAACTGAGAATTGGGAGATCCAGTAGACAGGTATGGCGCCAGGATCGCTTGAGGGCGTGGGCAGAGGGCCCTATTTTCTGAGTGGGTCAGTACAATTGAAACTACAAATTATTTATTTCGAAGTATAGGATACTGCATACATTATTCTGTTAGAGTGGCGGATGGGTGGGCAAGGGCATCTACCGGGTGGGTGGTCGCCCATCTGCGCCCACTTTTGGCACCGTGCCTGCCAGTAGAGACTGAATTAGAGTTCATATTTGACCTTACTCATATTCTACTGTGAATAGTTTTATTGTTATTTTTATAATAGGGTCTATAAAATTATAAGTAGCCTATAAGACACCGGATGACTGAATCTAAACATGGAAGATGAGAAGACATACAAATAAATTTGCAAAATTTTGATGTGCAGGTCTATTGTACGAACAAGTCATAAGTGGATCAGATTATCAATAATTTTCTTACCTTCCTTTCTGTAGTAGTACAGTGAGCTGCAGCATGGGTATCGGTATGTATACTCTCAAAATCTGTGATCACAATTCCGTTTATAACTTTTTCTGTGAGTCCAAACTGTCGTTTCTTTTAAAGGCCATCTCAGTCGAACTTTCGGATTTTTTAGTCACTGGAGTTACTGCAGACTTGCAAGCATTAACCTCATCTGTGCCACTGTCATTGATGTTCACGTTGAATTTTTGCTGGATACCATCCGCGACTCTATCATGTGCTGACGTGTTTGTTGTCTTATCATTTTCCTTGCCACCAAAAAACGTGTCGAGTTTAGGAATTTTCTTCAGTTTCTCTCTTTCGTTTTCCTCCTCCTCTCTGTTTAACTTGCGTCTTTCTACACCTAATAATTTCTTTCTTAAACCACTCATATTGAGTCAATTATCCACTCATACTAACAACGTAAAAAATTCAAGTAGACAGCGCCCTCTGTTTAATTTTTAATGTGCTAGAGAACATAAAGGAAACGAATACGATGTGCCTACACAGGTGGGTGCTTCAGCAAATGAAATCGATGTCTTATTCCTACCGAAACTGCACAGCGCTTTTAAAAAATAAAGTGCAAGTGTAACATTAGATTATTGTTTTAATCTAAAATTATAAAATAAGCCTATCAAGTGATTTTTGTAAACAAAGACCGATTTCTCCATAACTGAGTTTTTAAATATATTTTTCTTGGGCGCCCCTTCAGCGCTGGCGTCCTAGGCACGTGCCTACTGTGCCTATGCGTTAATCCGCCATTGATTGTACTGAAGTGTAACTGTGGTTGAATAATGTTAGGATCAAAGATTACGATTCGAACAACTAGAAGTTGACTAGGAATAGAAAAATATAGCATTCGAAGGGGAAATAGGAAAAAATGGATTTGACATCTATCTTTTGTGCTAAACATTATTTAAAGGGCTTCATAATTACGATACTAGAATAATGTATTAATTATAATTATAGTATCGACTGACATATTTCTTATAATTTTGTCTTAATTTAGGCATATATCAAACAATATAATCATGGACAGATTAAAAAAAATAGCTTACCACTTCCAATTTCGTTCTCCACGATACATTCATAAATTCCTTCATTAAATTTTGTTGCAGAATCAACTAATAGTTCTGATCTATCTCCAAAATTTATTGCATGTATTTTCGGATAACTAATCTGTAAAATATGAAATTGAATTTCTTATTACTGAAATAATTTTTGTTTTCTCAATCATAATATACTATATGATTTCTGTCCATAAATTTTCTAAAACGTTTATTTCATTAATATTCATTTTCCATAGAGAAACCATGAAATATATTATGCGCTTTTATAGAAATGTGCACTTGGTTTAAATTACAAAGTTTATTCAGAATTCTTATTGCAACTATTTTTTATAGATCACTAAACTGCATAAGAGTAATATTTATGCACTCTTATGTTCCCTATAAAAAAACTATAGTTGCATTGTGCGTTGTTTACTTCAAAGAATGTTAAGTTATTCATACTGTAAAATATCTAACCGCGTGGCATAGTCGAACGCCTTAAGAGATTAGGCTAACGATTGAAAGACTTTTCTATCGTAGGTTCGAATTCCATTCACGGCATGAATTTTATGTTAACTTCCCACAATTCATTTCATCATATTAATTAATTTTCCATAATCGTTTTTAGCCTAAAGAGCATTACTATGAGTTGTAGAAACAACTTATATATGTACAATGTAATATATATATATATATATGATGTAATATACAAAATTGTTCCACGTTTAAGAAAATAAATTCTTTCTTCTCTTTAGAGAATGTATTTTCTTAAAATCCAATACAATCTTATATCTTTTCTTCATGAATTAATTTGGATAATATTTAATCACCACTGGACAATATTCAGCCTATTGGATATAACCATTAAGCGTAACACAAAATAAATAGTTTTAAGTATTCCATTAAAACCGATAGGTAATTTGCAACAAATTTAGAAACTCCCATGCGCTACGGTCCTTCGCTAATCTCTTCATCTGATGTTATAATAATTATCTTTAATAATCTTCATTCAATAGGAATCGTCTTTTTCCTTTCCTCTTTTCATTCTACCATTCCTTCTTTCACATCCTTAAGATTGCTTTCTCTAAAATAATATTCTAATCATATAGCGTAGTGTCTACGTAGTTAAAAAGAGTAAGTGAGGAAAACAAATTTGAAAAATGTTTTACGTAAGAAAAATTTTACATATTTTTGATTATTCTATCTGAAAACGATACTGTCCTGTTGAGTTTGAAAACCGTGTCTTTTGTAGATCTTGAATATTTTATATCTTCCCATATATTTATTCCAAATATTTATTTAATCACTTAAATTTCTTCTCTTATCGCATAATTAATGTTCTAGTGTTTAACAATATTTTTTTTTTTAAATTTATCTACAACAACAAAATATTTATCCACTTATCGATGGCATATTCAAACTATTAATGCTCAGGGGCATGTTTTAAGTTTTATAATAATGCATACTCAATTTTTCTGGTTGAACATGTAACTAAGAAATATACTTACATCTACGGGTTCACCATTTAAAGCCCACTTTATATCTGGTATCGGATATCCAGTTACGTAACAAGTTATCTTAAATTCCTGGTTTTCTGTGAATTCGAACTCACTAGGAGTTACTGATGCAAGCGGTGGGTCTTCAATATTTAAAAATATCTTCTTTTCCGTTTGACCAGCTACAAAAGGCAAATACATAGCAATATCATGCGATAACATACACAGCATAAAATAATATTAATATCTTATTAATACTCTTACAATTATATATATATATATATATATATATATATATATATATTAAATTCAAATCATTCAGCGTACAATCGCTTTCAATAATATTGCAATTATCGTCCATTTTTACTCTGGTCTGAAGATCTAGAATGTAACTTAAACATTTTTAATAAAGATTTTAGAAATACAAGAAACAAAATCACTGTATTTTGTAAGTTCACATAAAGGTATGTGCACAGTCAGCGACAATTTTTTTTTCAGTTTGGTAAAATTTATTTTGGAAATAACGGTGGTATGACTGGAACATAGAATGGTGGCATGGTAGAACATATAGAAAATTAAATTCTTTTTAATTTACTAAAAACTGTACTCAAATTGTTTTTCCATCCTGAAGTTATATACGAAACTAATTTCATCAAATGAAAAGAATTTTTGTCGTTGAATGTACAATATTCTTAAAAGATAATAATTGCAATAATTTTGAATATGACTGTATACCAACTTTTATTATCGTAATCTAGACAGTCTAGAATTAATAGCTAAATGTTTCAACAATATTCCTGCATTTATATCTATTATTTTTCTGAGTGTCATTAAATAAATAAATAAATAAAAAGAGCATAAATTGAGTCCGTATCCATTCATTAACTGAACAAATAAACAAATTTGTTTGTGAGAACTCACCATCATTTTTCACTATACACATGTACCATCCTTCATCATGTTCTCTCACTGGATCCAATATTAACGTATCTCCTTGTTGTGTGATTCTTCGGTCTTCAGGCACTTTTTTAAAAGAATAAATATTACAAAAAATTATCATTATTTAACCACAGGCCACACGAAACTAACACCTATCACACATAAGGTGAAAGCTAATTTACGATCACGTTATGATAACAAGAAATCTTAATATTTAGGCTAACCATACTCCGTAAATAGGGGAAAATATGAGAATGTATTATTAACTTAAGGCATTATGTTAGATACCAGAATATTTATTTCATCTTTGTTCCTCACGCTCATTCTGTAGTTAAGTCTCAACATAAAAACTATAGAATATTGTTTTCGTAGTGAAAATTTATGTTCAAAATTAAATTTATACCACTCTCATCGTTACACAATAAAATTATTTTGTTTTTATTAAAAAACAATTTTAATGTGACTATACTTTGCAACGCTTTTTCGAGAAAAATGTGATTTCTTACTTGGTTCTCATCATTATACAGTAAAAAAAGGATTGATTTGTTTTCGTTTCATTAATATAAGTCTTGACAAGTAAGCATATCATATTTTATCTGTTATTGTATTTTAAGTGCGTGCTGGGATTGGTTTCAAAAATTGGTGCAAAGCAACTCATATCAGCATGTAACTTTGCACCAGTACAAATTTGTAATGTTTGTACTGTTATGTACTGCTTGGTGTGAAGCTACGAAAGGTAGGAGCTATAAACACACAAATAATTCTAAGAGAAATACATAAATTGTGCGTGTCATACTAAAAAGATATGGTTTATTACAGGAAACTTTGTATTAAGGCGCCATAACACAAATTTAACTAACGACTATCTCTAATATGACGTTACAGGGCTATTACGGTACAGAAAGTATACAAGCTTCTTTTGAAATTGCACCCACTTCATATATCATATCAAATAAACCCATTATACAGAACAAGTGGTCTTTAGTTCTGCAATTGAACACCTCAGATTAAGTTTTAGATTGCCGATAACATCCTCCTAGAAATATTCCAAAATATCTTTACGGTCTGTTCGCTTTCAATAAGTCTCAATTTTGCCATGGGCTTAATAATAGCTTATCTGTCCTTTACTTGTAAATTTATTATTTGATAGTTTTGTTTCATCTTCGTTTTTCACGCTCATTCTGCAGTAAATGCTCAACATGCAAACTATAGAATAGTTCTCATAGTGAAAATTCATATGAAAATACAACATATTCAAATAAAGATGTAACATATTTAGCTGCAGCTTTCTTCTAAGTTTTCCAGTTGCAGAATTATCCGCATAATCTTCATCTTCAGACATCCTCAAACTTAAGCATATGAAGAACTTATATGTGTTACCTGTTTGATTCTTTATCTGAATCACTAGTGTCCAAAACTTAATTGATATTACTACTGTTATTCTTTTACGTTTGGAACTAGAATCGCATATTTTCGACATACCGGTACTAGAAGAGGGTCATACCAGCATATCCAACTCTTGTTTATCATCATAAGCCACTTTCTCGCCAGGTTCTGTTCTTAGCTTCCTTCGATCCCCATTCTTGTTCTATTGTTACCGATCTAAGTACTTCTAGTAACTCGTATTGGTAATATGTAATCACTTTTCTACATTTCGACATGCTGCAAAATAACCCCATTCTGAATTCTTAACTGAACTGTAGAGCAATGGTGTTTCGCTCTTTTATTACTTGAATCAAAGTAGAACTACTCATTCTAATATCATCATCTCAGACATCGAAATCATATTTAATATAATTTACTTCATAGTACAAAGAGATTAAAGTGAACATAGATTTAACTTTACTTCTGGACATAGATTTAATTTTACTTATCTTTTGATAAATCTTTGCAGTAAATTTCTCTGTCTTTTCATGGAGCAAGCATCAGCACAATTGCACCTACATTCCTTGTAGGATTTACGTTACTATCTGCGGTATCGTGTCATTCTACGTCATAATATACAACAATTTGAAAACACACTCGAAAGAAACACTTTTCTATGTAGTGCAAAGTATACCCAGGATACAGTACAAAATTTGTTTTAAAAATGCAATTCAAATACTTCAGTAAATTATGAAATGTATTCAATATACTTTTTTTCAAGTATTTTCAGAATACTACCTGTACATTGAAAATCAGATTTTAGTTTGGAAAGATGTATAGGAAAATGATGCAATAAAACTTTAAGCTTCTAACATCAGACTAGAGTTTTTAAGGTTCAAAATTATAATTTCTTAATAATAATAATAATAATAATAATAATAATAATAATAATAATAATAATAATAATAATAATAATAATAATAATAATAATAATAATAATAATAATAATAACAATAATAATTAGAAGAAGAAGAAGAAGAATACTCTTATGTAATAAAACAATAGCATTAGCATAGATATTATAATAATAATAAATAGTAAATATATATTGACTTAACAAAGAATTTCGGAATCATGGAAGACAAATTATTTACCAGAAAATGAGATAGAAACACTCATAAATAAAAGTTAATCATAAGTAATAATTTTCCACTGATGCTTCGTCAGTTAAAAGAGGTAGAAGTAGGAACAAAGAAATATTGAAAGAGAAAGCAGTATCTGAGGAATGCCATACAGCGACATATTAGCTTCTAGAATCCAATTTAACGCCTGACTTCATGTTTCTTAGTTATTTTGTTTTCTTTAATATGGTAGATAACATTGGTATGTGGATTTTCTTGGATATTCCCGCGTTTCCTCTACTATCCTTAAGTCACCAATTATTTCATAATCATTCACTTTCATCAATCATTCGAGTCATTTAGCCTGCAGAGCATAATCAAGCGACAGTAAATTAAAGAATTCATTTCGTTTCATTTTTAATTTAATACGTGTACTTCTTAACTTTCGTCACTCCCTGTCTCATGACCAATCAGCTGAACTTTTTTTTTTTTTTAATACAGAAAGCTTATTTATTATTTGTTTAAGTAATAACGTTTCTATGTAATTTCTAGTACGGAATTTGTATACTTCAAGGACGTAAAATTATACTCACAAAGAACAGCTCTCCCGTTAATAATACGTATCCAGCTAACATTGTATGGAAGTTCACTTTGCACCTGACATAGTAAAATTGCTGGTTGTGATGACCTGCTGGTAAAATTCGTTTGATGAGGAGAAATGACTGGTGGATCGCCTAAAAAATATATTTCAGAAATCATCAGTATTATGTGAGCAAGTTCAAGATGTTTTTAATTATTGAAAATTAGATTTTAAAATAATATTTTAAACAAACAAACAAACTAACTAACTAACAAATATAGTTTTGTAGGTTCAAAAGTATTTTTTCGTTTCTTAAAATTGTTTCTCTTTCACACGTGTATTTCTTTCTTTTGATTGTGGTTTATGTTACAGAGCTTTTAAAACATATATAATAATTGGAAATATTTAAGACATTAAAATACATAACCTTTGTTGATAATGTACACAGACGGTTGTTTATGAATGGAACAAGAACTAGCTTGAAAATTGTTTACAGAATCAAATCTGACAACATCGTAGAACATAAATACAACTAGTGTACTTAATCTTCGTTATACCAGTTATTTCTAAATTACAAGAGATTGAAACTTTGATTAATGAAAATTAATAATAACTTTACAATTCATTATATTCAAGGAAATAGAAATTATTTCACAACACCATTCCTATGGTATTTAAAATACCTCTCGTATGAAATTAAGCCTTGATAGATAAATGTTTACAATGAAGTGAACTTTTCACAGCATATGTAAAATGAGTTAACACATTTTAATTAGTTTGCATTAGGAAATAATGAGTTAATCATATGGCAAAATCAAAATATAGCTCCATTTCTTTAGCTTATTTTGATTATAAATTTCTGTATTCATTCATTACCACTAATTGACCACCTCGATTACAATTTATACAATAGTATTAATTATAACACTAATACAATATTATACTGTGATAAGAGCTATGAATATTTTATATAATTTGAGTTCTCTGTTGAATTTACTCTTATTCATCAGCAGTAGAGATTCAATTTATTTCCATGAATGATTCAACTCCATGAATTTCTAAATTATTGTTTAAAGATGAAGCTTGTGATAATTTATTTTTATTTGTTTTTATTTATATGTATAGTTTCAGATACAGCGCGTCGACCATTTTACAATGAAACATGAAATAACAGTTTAAAAAAACCAAAGAAAACAGAATTCAATCATAAAATGTATCAACATTAATTCAAAAGGTAATAGTATATAAAGAAAATAATTAACAAATATTTACATAACAATATTTACAAATGAATTTTGCTCAAAATGCGGACCGAAAACTTCTTTCAGAGGTAAAGATATCTAAGGTAGGTAGAAGTCTGTTGAAAAGAGTAGGAAACCTGTACATGAGCAACCTTTGGACTAATCACAAATCTAAGTTTTGAGACATAGAATAGATTCGTATTCGATTTTGTGACAATATTACTTTAAAATTAAGTGTGGGAACTACAGATTGACAGTTTAATTTTTCATTTACTATTTTATATAGAAACAGAACATCAGCTTTTTTTGTGACGAGTATGCACAATACTATGTTGAGTGTTCTCATTATAGTTTCATTACTTGACCCACGTAGCTCTGGAATTCTGTGACGAACTCTGGAAAATAACTTATATCTTTCAGAATAAAATATTTATTAAGCTATTATCGAAAAGGCTGAAGGTAAAGGATTTGAGGCGATAATGAAATAAGATATCTTATTTTATACTTTTTAATGCTTCATTTGATATCTACATATTTCAGTTCCCAACAGAAGGGTATTCTAATACCTTAAAAATAATAGCATTGAGTACATCTAAAAACAACTTTTTAAATAAATTTGTACAATGTATGTCTTTGAATATTATGTGATTAGTAATATAATAGCTAAGGAATCTAACTTGCCGAATTTATTTCATCAAATAGTTATTGGCACCAAATTTTAGGAACAAATAAATGAGTTTAAGTTACATCAAGATATCGAAAAAATGAAACCGATAATTATATTAGATTTTTTTAAAAAAAAATAAGAAGAAAATTTTAATTTTATCAATTAATTCACACATTTTAAAAATAAATTATGACATAATTCTTACCTGTTACAGTTAGGAAAGTGACTTGTGACTGATTTCCAGCAATGTTGACTGCTACACACCGATATTTGCCCTCATCGTTCTTTGTTACTTCTTTTAGATGCAAGAATACTTCAGAAGTTTGACTGAAAAAGGAAAATGAAAATTAGTAGTGCGTAGTGAAGCCTGGTTAGTTTATTTATTAATGATGCATGCACAATAGATTGGAACGAATGATTCCAAACCGGAAAGTGACTTCATACTCTTACTCGTGATGGAATTGAACTTCAAACTATACGGATAATTTTTAAATAAAACGCGCGTCTTGTTTGAAGAAAATCAGAATTTTCTACGAAAGTTATGTTTAAAAGCGTTTATAAAATTAAACAAAGGGAATTTGCTTCTAATTCTTGACCTATTTCGACCTCCAAATATGGAAAATTCTTAATCTTCAAAGAAAACACCTTCCTCTAAAATCACCTTCTATTCAAATATTATCTAGGACTATTTTGTTTGCGTTATTAGGTGGATCTATCCCTTTTTCTTGACTAAAATCAACCCCACGTGATGAGAAGCATTACAGAAACACACATCAAGTTTCATATAAATCAGTAAAAGTTTACGAAAATTACTGTAAAACAAACACACACATATATATATTTTATTGAATAGTTGAATCTCCTTTTCGTTCACTTCGATAAATGTATACTGTTACGAGTAAAAGACAGGTACTCGCTTAAAATCTTTCTTCCTTACAAAATTATAATAATAATAAAATTAATTTTAAATTAAAGGAACGAACTGAATTGAAATTTAATTTTTCAAGAAGTTTAACACTGAGGACAAAATAAAAGCGTTAATTATAATAATTACCTTTACCACATAACAAACCAGAGGGTTATTCGTAGTTCGTAAACAGATTATAATAAACAAAATTAACGCTTACCGATGCTAGTTCTTTGTTACATTTCCAATTTGTAATATGTCTTTAATACTTGCTAAACTTTTCGTTTCATCTTTCAAACTTTACTGCTATTAAACAGTGTGTTACATGAAATTTTCATCCTCCTGTACTAATTTATTTTAATGATACTTCAGAATCATTTCATTACTTATGTTTAAAATGCAAAATACTTATAATGAAAACCTAATTATACGTATTCAATGTATATAACTAAGGAAATGTAGTATAACATAGAAATAAAACTATTGGCTACTTACAGGTATTCTTGTTCCTGACTTATTGCACTTTCACCCTTATACCACTTCACGCTAAATGGTACAAGTGATTCCACGTTACATTTTAGTGTAACAGGCCTATTAATCCAAGCTGTCACGGTAGGTTTCATAGATACGAAAGGTAAATCTGTGAAGTGAGTAAATAAAAATGTTATGATACTGAAATTTTTCTAGAATTTCAACCAATACTGCATTATTGTATCTTAAATAACAGGGTCATGTCATAATTACAGCTCACTAATAAATAAAATCACGTAAGTTGTAGTCAGAATATTTCTATTGGAAAATAAAACTCAAAAATTATTTTCAATTTATGGACAGAGCATGCATGCGCTCGCTCTTAAGACAATGGTAAGTAGCAAGAATGCTCAATTCCTTGAATCCGATTCGTTGGATTCCGGTCTAACAAGTAAAGGGTCCAAAATGGATGAATCGAGTTGCGGGACATAGTGCGTCTTATAGAGGATGTAGAAATATGTGTATGTGCAAAGTTATAGCGGCTGAGTGCCATAAGAAACGGAGGGGGAGGGGTCAAATTTGGAGGGAGAAGGCCTATGCTATGATATAGAAATACATCAAATAAAGTGTTGAGTAGTAAAAATAGTGAAAGATGGACAATGCAAAAAGTAGTAGTTGCACATATTGGCAAAAGAAGAATGAGCAGAGTAGATCATGAACCTCTGCCGCCATCTTGAAATCCGCCATTTTGAAATCTGTGATATTTTTTAAAATGGAAAGGTAGTCATGTGATATATCAATTAGGGCCCACATGTTCTCAAAAAGTCAATTATGGATTTTGGTGATCGTTATCTGTAATTTTTTTGGAAGTTTGTGGTGATAATCCAGTTCCTCTTGAGCGAAGGAATTCAGCAGTTTCTTATAGTAAAGCATTGCTGATTATTGCCTAAGATTACTATGGCATTATTCTCACACATACTGTGTATGACACCAGTTAATGTACAATATTACAAGAACTTTCTGGAAAACAATCTATGACCTATACTTCGATCAAAGAAATAATAATAATAATGATAATAATAATAATAATAATAATAATAATAATAATAATAATAATAATAAAGTTCTT
Source organism: Thermobia domestica (assembly GCF_964235325.1). Classification (NCBI taxonomy): domain Eukaryota; kingdom Metazoa; phylum Arthropoda; class Insecta; order Zygentoma; family Lepismatidae; genus Thermobia; species Thermobia domestica. The sequence continues at coordinate 51,175,383 of NC_137460.1, read as the reverse complement.
GCCTTCTTAGAATTCATTTAGGTCGCTAAATCGGAAAAACAAACTTATTTCAAAATCCTCTACACGTATTGTCAATTGTTTAAAATATTACTTTGCCTGTAGCTACCAGCTTTGTTCAGAAAGAAGTGGTTGAGATTTCAAAATGAGTATAATGATCGTAAAAGGAAATAAGAATCGTCTTATATACAGATTTCCGAACATGTATCAACCTGCATTGCCAAAACTGTAACCTATAAATTTTGAAACATAACTTATGGATCCTTTTAGAGATCATGATCAAGCGCAAAATATTGAATTCAAATATTGATAATTTTGAAAGAGTTTATCATAATAATAATAATAATAATAATAATAATAATAATAATAATAATAATAATAATAATAATAATAATAATAATAATAATAATAATAATAATAATAATAATAATAATGTTGTAACCATTTATTTGTTTAAGTATGAATTATTTTGTACCTGGAAGCTGTGAGCTAATAGCAGTTGGTGTAATTCTCTTTAAAGGAAATCCGTCCTTGTCGAAACCATTCATCTAGAAAGAAGCAAAAAATAAACTTTAGCTTTAGTAAAACAATTCACGTATAAGTATACGAAAGCCGTTATACGTTTAATAACCCGTTATATGTTTTATAAGTAATAAGCACCCCGCAGAAAATGTTACGAAGCGTGGGCATTCTAGGGACTTGTGGAAAGTGGTCTGGCATAGTAATATGCTTGTAGATACCTTGAATATGCATGTTGTATGTTATTTGTGACAATTTGCGGCTGGTAAGACGTGCATGCTGATACGGTATCGTTTTATTACAGATTGAACCATTGACTGAAGAAAGGGTGTGACCGAGTGGGAAAAGAAAACCATTGTCATCGGATGTGAACATAGTCATATCCTGCGGGAGGTGGCGCAGTTAGTTGGCGTGCCCGAACTCACAGTTAGTACTGTCCATGCAGAGCGGAGGACGTCTGGTAGAAACCAATTCTTTCGGAGTAACAGTGACAGTAAATATATCATGTCCGAGCGCGACTGTAGACATCTGGAAAGATTAGCGACCTCTAAACGATATCAAAACTGGCAAGAACTGCTCCAAGAGTACAAACAGAACCCAATCGTCAAGTCTCTGAGCGAAACCTGCGACGAAAACTGCATGGTGTACTCATATTCAATCGCGTTGCCAGAGTACTCCCAGGATGATTTTCCATACAGAATAAAATTCGCCTGTCGTGGGCGAGGGAACACCGCCATTGGATTAGAGACCAGTGGCGACGCATCCTCTGGTCAGGCGAATCCCGGTTCTGCCTCTATTCCAATGACGGCCGCTCTAGGGTGATGCGGTGGGCCGGAAAAGCCTACAAAGCTGAGTGTATGCAAAGGGCTGTACAGAATGAAGTGGTAGTATCATGTTATGAGGATGTATTTCGAGTGCTGGTGTGTGATAGAGGGCCGAACTGCATAAAGGCCGTGGATTACGTATCCATTCTGGATAATGAGATGTTGCAATTTGTCCAGTTTCTGCGAGATGGTCACATCCCAGAATCCCAGTATCAAAACAACAGCTCCACCGTTTACCGAGCTAGGATTGTGCGGAAATGATTTGCTAAACATAATCCCAGCATATCCTGCATTTCACCTGGTCTGCTAATTCACCTCATCTCAACGTTATCGAGAAAATTTGGAACATGTTGGAATGGGCTGTGAAGAAGAAACATTAACATATCGCCACGTTGGGCGCTTTACGGGGTCAGTTGTTCCAGGAATGGGCCAAACTTGAACGTCATCCTCCCCACATTGACAACATACCATAGAAAAAGCAAATCCTCGCCCGTGATGATATAACGTCTTATTGTCTAACAAAGTAAGCACTTCGTAATTTTTTGTCCGGGGTGCTTATTTAAAAAATGCAACATTCTGGTCAATTAGTTCTTCATAACAATGGATTGTCATTCATTACTAAACACTGAAGTTTCATATAATCTAAAACCCACTTTCATAACATGGCTAAGTCCCAAAAATATACAGAAGACTCTTACTAGTTACGAAAGGTACTTCAATAAGATTCATTGATTGTAGCATAAGAATATTTATGTGAATGCTAAGATTCTTATATGGGCATGAAAAAGTGTAACCTTGTAGGAGAAAGAATACTAAAAAATTTAAAGAGGACCACTTTTCTCTTCATTCGGGTTTTCAAAATACCTAGAAAGGCATAAGAGTAATACAGTGAAATCCAAGTTCTTTCACAATTTTGCATCGAATTCAGAAAAGAACGCTTATGAATTGAAATTACAGCTTCTGAAAACATGAATATTTATAATGGTAGAAAGTAGTCTAAAATTAGGACTAGCCCAACAATGAAGGATAGCATGGTTTTATGGATACTTTTAATAAGCAAAGAATATACTGTACTTGCTTATATGAACATAAATATAATGTACATCTGGAAACATCCTTTCCTATTTATCCACTTTGTACTTTAATGAATGTTATTCTTCTTTTTCTTGGTGAGTTCTTTCCCTGTTTTTACCAATTTAGCACTTTTTTAACTCCTTAGCATCCTGAATTACACAATTCCTTTTAGTGTATCCGGGAAATTGCTAGCTGTTAAATATATCTTCCTCTTTTATATGCAGTGTTTTGTCTCCAGATGCTATGAAATATCGAAGTTATTTAAAAGCATGTATTAAAGATATAAAGATTATTCCTTGAGCGGTTAATGCTTAAAAAAGATAGTAAGAAAGAAATATCCTAATACATCAATATTTTTCTTCAGTTGCAGAGGATTACGCAATCGGATGAAATATATAAATATTTCCCACAGTATTTATTATTATTTTTTTATCAAACAGAATTTTATTTCAAATTTTTAATACTTACATAAGAATATTAGAATATACAGATGGTGATCAGAAAAATGGAAACACCTGTAGTTGGCAACACGTCAGATGTATGGGTTGGCAGTGGTGTCGTGGCGCCCGCAGCGCCGGACCGCTGGTGGTGGTGTGTTAGGTCGGTCTCCATACTACGTCAGACGCAGTAGAACAGCAGTGTCCAGTGGCTGCAGCAGACGAAGGTAGTGTAAAATGGGAGACCTCTCCGATTTTCAAAGAGGGCAAATTGTTGGTGCGCAGTTATGTGGAGTGAGTGTGACGGCAGTGGCTACTGTGTTAGGTGTGTTGCGTGGGACAGTGTCGAAGGTGATGACGGCCTACACAACACACGGGAAAACCACATCGGGGAAGCGGAACAGTGGGCGGAAGAAAATCATGAGTGACAGGTCACGCCGGATATTAAAGCGCATTGTCACGCAGAACCGTCGTGCCACTGCGGAGCAAGTGACGAAGGAACTCAATCAGTACCTCCCCCACCCTGTTTCGACAATCACACTCCGCCGCGAATTACATGACATGAACTTACGGGGTCGTGTTGCACGGGCCAAACCGCTCATTATGGACTATAACGCTTTCGCACACCGCAAATGGTGCCGCGACCATGCAACTTGGACCGTTGAGGACTGGAAACGTGTGATATGGTCGGGTGAGTCATCCTTCACCCTATTCCCAACCACGGGCCGGGTTTATGTGTGGAGAACGCCCAAAGAAGCTTATGATCTGCAGTGTCTCCGCCCAACTGTGAAACATGGCGGCGGCTCGGTGATGCTGTGGGCCGCCGTATCATGGTTTTCATTGGATCCTGTGGTCACACTTAGCGGACGAATCACTGCCAACGATTATGTCGCAATTTTAGAAGATCATTTGCATCCTATGGTCCGGGTGTTGTTCCCGGACAATGACGCCATCTTCCAGGATGATAATGCACCCATTCACACAGCTGGCGTTGTTGCAGCGTGGTTTGAGGAACATCGGGATGAAGTTCAACACCTCCCCTGGCCCGCCCAATCCCCAGATCTCAACATAATTGAACATCTGTGGTCCGTCTTGGAAACACGACTCCGGCGACGATTTCCACCTCCATCCTCTCTCACAGAACTGGCCGATGCCCTGCACGAGAAATGGTGTAAAATTCCACTTGCTATCATTCACGACCTCTATGCCTCCATCCCACGTCGCATCAAGGCTGTTCTAAAGGCGAAAGGTGGCCCGACACCATATTAATCTGGTAAGTTGCAATTTCGTTCAGGTGTTTCCATTTTTCTGATCACCATCTGTATATTACTAAACAAAATTCCAAAGTTTAATTTTATTAACTTTAACATATAACAACTCATTGACTCCATTCGTTGTACTTTAAGTTATTATCACCATATACGGTATATCTAAATTAAGGGTACAGAGGAAAAGTCAACAGAGTGCATTCTAGCAAAGTTTTAGGAACTAAAGTTTACATAACATACACTTGTAATATTAAAATAAATAACTTCTGTAGTATTTCACTTCATATCTTGGAAAATATTGGTTTCTCCCTAGTACTGATTTCATAAAAAAAAAAAATATGTTAAAATAACTAAATAAGAGGCGTGATGCGATACTATAATCTATTTTCTATATTATTTGAACTCTATTGGCTTGTCCTCTTATCTTTCAAATGTTTTTATCACACAAAATGGTTGCTTCTCACCCTTAGGTAGAAAAAATCTATAGGAGGAATAAACATTTCTCCGCGATATATTCCTGGTTGTTCGGGTAGTGGATGCAAAGTTACTTCCTGAATAAGATTATTGTGCATTCCTAGCACTTCTAACACAGTCATGTTTCCTAATTCTTCGACATCAGTGGCTTTGACAAGAATATAATTTGGAGCTCCTATTGAAATAAACAAGTACAAAATAAATTCTTTAATTTTTGTTCAATAGTTATGCTTTGTAGACAAAAATAAATTGTATGATAAGTCCATGCAAATTATGATATAGTTGGTAGAATGAATGTAGAAGAAACAACCACTGGGAGACAATATTTTCATTCACCTTACATTTAATGAAACCAAACTAGAATATCTTTACGCCAGAGACGAGACATAGACATAAAAATCGTAATGTCTTTTACACCAATTCGATATCCCAACTGTTCGGGAGGTATGGAAAAACATAGTGCAGATTGCTATACTCCTTAAAATGGCATACTTGTGGCAACTTTTTAAAACAATTGTTGCATTTCTTTGCTTCTAAAATATTACAGTAACAGTTTATGGTAGTTATAATTACAGAAAATTATCAGAATTATATAACTTTAAGCATTGTTGCAAACTTTATTAATTTTTACCATCTCTGCGGAACGGTTTGAGTTATCAAATTGTTTATGATCTCTAGTTCTATTAAATACGATCTACGTAATTGATTGTGATACTTATCTGAGCATATTTTTTTAAATAAAGCCTTTTGAAGAAAGTTAATTTCTTGTAACTTTATGTCTATTTATTCGAAATACATGAAATTGATTCTTCATATCATGTCCATTGTATTCGACACTAAAATAGTTTCGGTAAGCTGTGCAACGTACGTCTCACTTGTGTGAGTTGTAAGTATTACTGTTGTAGAAGTTTCCGAAATTTGATTGTTCGTCAATATTTGTGATACTGTGGCGTGCTTCGTTTTGTAACACTGACTGCTTTTTATCCATTAATTTACAAGAGTGATTCAAGATAAATGGTCCACCATACTCGTCTTGTAAACACTTTTAAATACAATGTTTCAAAAACTAACTATTGTAAATTTAGGTAGACTGAATATTGTAAATAAGCTTTATATTTGTTTTATGGTTTCAAACAAATATAACAGAATATTCTTCACACGTTTGCTACAATATATGTATTTCATCTTAATTTGTTTAACTATAAATATAATGTTTGAATATGCATATTTATAATAAATACCTTTTAAGGGGCGATGGTAAGTTTCCTTTATATGGTCTGTAACTTTTGCAGAAAATCCATAAATAAAATCAATTGCACTAAGTCCCGTTGATCTCACCGTGTGTTCAGAATCACTGCCCACAAACAAACTCCATTCCCCTGGATCTGGCTCCTGAACATTCACTACACGGACATTCTCTAAAGTAAGAAGGGGGTTAAGCTGCGGAGGACCAAGTACAGCCTGACCCTCTGGATCAACAACATTTATTTTTGGATTTACACCAGAAACTGAAACAGTGAATTCACGCAACGTCTCATCTACATATATTTCATGCTTTTCGTTGGCAGCTTTGTCCTTGTTCAGAGCCAATAGGTTCACTTTCCTTGCTTGCAAAGATACTCGTACAAAGCTCAGCACCTGCAGAAAGACAATTTAGCATGTTTTAACTTTTTTATATATATAACAGAAAATTTTGTTAGATTAGAAAATAATAACAAGAATTTTAGGAATGATCCAAAAATGGATCAAAAGATTGCGATCTTGGCCAATGATTAAATGTCGGGACATGGGCCACAAAATTTTTGAATGGCCTCTAAATCGACTTTCCGTATATTTTACAGAATAAGCATATTATAGTGAGTTAAGTGGTAGTTTTGGTTTGGATACACTATATGCAGTTCTCCAGATATAAGACGTACAAGAAAACGTTTGGCTGAATGAAATATATATATATAGGATCAGAGGCCTCAAAAATTTTGAATGGACCCTAAATCGAGATTTCATATTTTTTACGGAATAAGCTCATCGTACTGAGTTAAGTGGTAGTTTTGCTTTGGCTACAGTATATGTAGTTATCGAGATATAAGGCGCACAAGAAAATTTGTAACTGAATGAAAAACATTGAATTTTTTGGACCAGGGGCCACAAAAATTTTGGATGGCCTCTAAATCAAGTTTTCTTATTTTTTACGGAATAAGCACATCATACTGAGTTAAGTGGTGGTTTTGGTTTGGATACACTATATGCAGTTCCCCACATATAAGACATACAAGAAAACGTTTGGTTGAATGAAATATGTTGAATTGTTTGGATCAGGGGCCACAAAAATTTTGAATGGCCCCTAAATCGAGATTTTGTATCTTTTACGGAATAAGGACATCATACTGAGTTAAGTGGTAGTTTTGGTTTGGTTGCACTATATGTAGTTCTCGAGATATAAGGCGTACAAGAAAATATTTGATTGAATGAAATATATTGGATTTTTTGGATGAGGGACCACAAAAATTTTGAATAGACCCTAAATCGAGATTTCATATTTTTTACGAAACAAGCATATCATACTGAGTTAATTGGTGGTTTTAGTTTGGCTACAGTATATGTAGTTCTCCAGATATAAGGCTTACAAGAAAATATTTGATAGAATGAAATATATTGGATTTTTTGGATGAGGGACTACAAAAATTTTGAATAGACCCTAAATCGAGATTACATATTTTTTACGGAACAAGTACATCATACTGAGTTAATTGGTGGTTTTTGTTTGACTACAGTATATGTAGTTCTCCAGATATAAGGCTTACAAGAAAATTTATAATTGAATGAAAAACATTGGATTTTTTGGATCAGGGCCCACAGAAATTTTGAATGGCGCCTAAATCGAGTTTTCATATTTTTTACGGAATAATCACATCATACTGAGTTAAGTGGTAGTTTTGGTTTGGATGTAGTTCTCCAGATATAAGGCCTACAAGAACATTTCTGCCTAAAATATATTGGATCTTTTGATCCAAAAAGAAGTCCTATGCTACAACACTTTCGCTCATATTGACGTACTGGTAAGTAATTTTATCTTGATTTTTACGTGTTTATGATGACATTGTTTTGTTTTGTTTTCAACCTGTCTTTTCTTCCATTTTTCGCTCTAATTTATTTCTTCTCATTTTTCGTAATCACTATCTTTTTTTTTTATTTTATCTCTTGTAAATTTACTATATTTTATTCTATTTTTATTTAATTTTGTTCGATTTTATTTCCTACTTGCTATACCATGATAATTTATAACGTCAATTGTTGGTTCTTCTGCCTCCATAATCATACGAATTTGAATGACAGTGACACAAGAGCGATTTGTTTTCTTTTCTCTTGCCTTCACGTTGGTGATGTGACTCTCAGTTTCAAAATTTGAATCCATATAGTTTCTTCAGAATGTTTTTATTCAAACATTCATCTTTAAAGATCAGATGTCTTTCTATTAGATCGAGGAAAGAGTGAAAAAAGAAGAAATTAAATATGAGGAAGAATATAGAGATAAAAATATGTTCGTTCAAGTATCACTGTCGATCATACTGAAAGTTTTTCATTTCTCTTGCCGTCATACCTATTACATTAGGGTTACCATACGTCAGCATTATCAGGAGTATTTTGAGAGTAAAAATTTCAGTCCATATAGAATTTCCGAAATTCCCTGATTTCTTCGCTTTTCCTAAAATTCCCTGATTTGTTTGCATTTTCAAGCTCGAGTGTATTACCAACTTAATTTCAAACATTTCACATGTAAAGACATGTTTGACTCATTATATTCAAAGGAGGAATTGTCAAAAGATATCTGATCTACTGAACAATACGAATACACCAAAACACTATGATGCTGTGATAAGTACTCTTGTTTACTTATTTTTCATACATTTCAATATATTTTTCACAATTGTTTGAAAGTAAAGTTGAAAATAAAAGATAAATCTTAGCATTCCTGTCTGGAAACTTAAAGTTTCCATGACAAGTTTACCAGATGAAACTGCATCCGCATTTTGACATTTCAAAACATGGTAGCCCCATATTACATCATAACGATTTTTTTTTAAATGTTGTTTCAAAGCATATATTGTGTATAAATATAACTTCTATAGTTTTTCTTTCCCATCCTAGAGGTTATTTTACTCCTACTTATAGAATTTTCTCTTGATTATCTCTTTTACACTCAATGATACTGATAGTTAGGTTGACAAAAATACTTCGATTTTGAGGGACTGAAATAGTTTTTTTTCGGCATTATAAGAAAACCATTTAAGAAACATACAGTGTATTATATTTTGACCGATTCTCACTACTAAAACTTTTCGCTTTCTTGTGAAAAATTAAAAACTTCCTTTAGAATTTTATATATTTTTTTAACAAAATGTATTGTTGTTTTATTAAAAAAGTCTACGTTAATGTGATAACTCACGAGTTGTCTAGTTTGACATTTTTAGGTAACCAAAAATAAATGTTTTATCAAAATCTTGAAACCAATTTAAAAAATATCCTTATTTAAACTCTGTGAAAACACAACGATATTGTTAGATGATAATAATATTCAGTATTTTATGGTAAAATGAAAAAGAAAAACAAATTATGAAGTATTGTGCAATATTCTTCCACCTGACATATAAATTGTTCACGAAAATATAAGGTGTATTATTATGATGAATAGTATATTTGAACTAACATTCTTGTATCTTTTTTTTTTTTTTAAACTCTTTTCTTCACTCTTTCCTCACTCTGATGACTAGACATTCTATCTTGAAATCTAAACTGCGTTTTTCTCTATAACAGTTACGATAATACATTTATTTTATATTCGATAAGTGCAGATCAAAATTTTGTACTCCATTCTTGTTATTATTATCAGAGCGCGAATTACCAGGCAGATAAGGTAGATTTCCCCCTCAATCTAATTTTAATCCATCCAAATAAACTAACTGAAGCATCCCTACCCAAAGTGCTAGTATTCTCCCCTCAAACCATGTTCAGTGATAGAAAGTTCGAGTATATTGTCGAATCTCACTGGTTTTGTTCTTTTATGCAATTTTTATCTGTTAGCTCTATTCCGAAAAAAAAAAATATATACTACCGGTATCCACTTTTGGCTTCTAATTTTATATTGATAGCTACCATAATATACATTATATTCTCTTCGTTGTTTCTACCGTCACCCAGTTTAACTATTTCATTGTGTCTATAGTTGTCACTTGCATTCAAATCCTCATACCCTTCAGTTGAGTATTTGTCGGAGGTGAATTTGGATGATAATGTTATAGTATTTACGAATAACGAAGTCATGTATGGATTAGCAAATGTCTTACACGTACTTACGCATATACAATGTGAGACAGTTTCAATCTTATACACATTTGGTAAGATTAGATGCGAGTATCTCTGGCTATGCACACTTAATTTAGTTGTTGTTGCTTAGTTGATTGATATGATAATTTTTTTGTTTATTACTGTTGTCAGATAATGATATTTGTGTATATGTGTTGGGAGAAGAGGATTCAATGTCTCATTTGGAATTATTGCATCATAAGATTTCTGTGCCCTGGTAGGTCTCATTTTGTTCTCCCGTTAATTTACATATATTACTAAGTGCAATTTTTGTATATTGTAGATTCCTTTGCACTTAAATTATTTATAAACATATGTAAGAAACTAAGTGTGCTGTATTTTTACTCTTAGAGTAGTCATGGAAACTTATTATTATTAATTACATTCTGTTATTTTTATAGTAACTTTTCCACTGTTTCCGACCATAAGTTTTTATTTTTCTCTTTCATCAATAAGAGAATTAGTTGAGAATAAACTGCGGATAGGTAAAAAATAAATAAATAAATACATAAACAATAATAATATTCACATGTACTTCATACTTCTCACTAAAAAGACGAGGTTGCAAATAACTACTTGATTTTTTTAATCAAATATATTTCGTATAAAAAGCGACAAATTTGTAGAAGTTTTCAGAATAATGACAATATGAAACAACATTTCTCACCTCTTCAACATCTGTTTTATTGAGATGAAATACTTGACCTGAGCTCGTAGCTGCAATTTTTTCGTACGCCTGATAACCAGGCTCATTTCTCTTCTTACAATCTCCCGTCAACACAAATACTACCTGTAAAAATAAAATCATCTTTTTTATTAAACAATTATTATTATTATTATTATTCAGTTGTTATAATCAATTATTTCCTGGATATTTATCTCGAATATATAAGCTAAAAATATAGTATTCTACCAGGATTTACTGAAAAAAGTTAACATTCTCGAGGTGTGTTCTATGGCCTTATTTTACTTATAGCCCCACAATGTATGTTTACTGCCGCTTTTGGTCGGGAAAATGTTTCTGAATACGTGATTATATTTTCAGGCAGTTTCCTAGAGCCATTGTGATTGTTACGTAGCTACAAATTAGGCTTCAACCCCTTATTGTACCGAAGGAAATCACGCCTACAGCTCTCTTTAATTTACCGTCAATATCTTTTTTATCTTTTTTTTAATTCACCAGTACAGCCAATTGTGATTTGTTTACACTGGATTACTTAAATACACTGAAAAAAACATCTCCAGTTGTTTTCAATGTATGAGAGTAATCCTAATATTTCTATGTGACATTTTGAGAAATTTTTTTCTCTACATAATGGAAGTGGCAAGAGAAAGCTGATTTCTGTATACACATAACTGTGATTTATTTCTAGATAATTTTCCAGAATTATCTATTTATTTTAAAATAGATCTATGGTGTGCCAAAGGACATATAAACTTGATACATTGATAATAACACTTTTACAGTTACTCTCTTACCTCTCCACACAAGAAAAGTTAATAAAATTTTTATTCTGTTGATTTCAGAGTGCATTATATGTGTTCAGATTCATTGCTTTAGGAATATCTAAAGACTATATCTCGAAGAAGCAAACATAGTATCAAGAGTCTTTCCTCATAAGTGTAAAAAGCAGTACAAATTGATGCAGGGAAAAGAGTAAATAAATAGAGATAGATATAGATACAAGTATATCAAATAATATCAGTACTTTTGAATGATATCAATTGACATCAGTGCGTGTGATATCGATGTTTATTTCAACATAACATCAACTTCAGTGAATAGTTTTATGACTTAAATATTTTCTTGAGTACACTGCGAATTCCGATGAAGTTTAATCGAAGTTGATCGAATAATTCTAGATATAATCTCGAAATATTGTCATACATTGGAATTTCCACTATCTTTTATTTATTTTAATTTAAAAGAGCAGCTTGTGGAATAAGCATATATATATATATATATCTTTTATACGTGTAATATTAACTAATCAAATGGACCTGGAGAAGTCCTTTAAGGTACTGAAAACGACCTCACGCCATGTTCTGTGGAAATGACGTAAGAGATACTCAAGAGTCTATTGGAAGTCTAAGGAGTTATCTGGATTTCGAGCAAATTGAAGGAATTTGAATGTAAAGCTGGGCGTATCATAATTTGCTTCCTACCATCTACAATAAAGCAAAATCATTCTTGCCGTAAAAAATTTAATTAAAGCACCCATGGTTGAACCGGGTGAGTTTGATAGAATTGTTCTCCAAATTTACAATTATAGAGACAAACCAATTATATTACTATATTAGTTATCAAAACTTCTCATTGTATGAAATATTTAATCATTCCAGGTGCAAACTGTAAAGATACCGAATCAAATTTATTATGAAATATTTATTAACAAATTAGCTTTTATCTTCCACAGATAATTTACATCTAGACTACTACTTTAAGCTGTTGTTTCATGAAATATAATTTAAATAATGAAGACCACAGTTACTACTAGTATATATCAGTTTACAATATACATAAAATGTACAGGAGAAATATCCTATTTCACTTTCACATCACGCATATCTTTCAAGTTTGAAAATATATATATTAAATTCTCGTAAAATCAACCAAATTCAGTAATCAAACAAAAACAGATTTATCCTCAAATATCTATTACCTCAGAGATTCGAAATAAAGAAAGTAGATAATTAAATAGTAACTAATAATACATATTTGAATTGTCTTTGAACAAATTCTTCTATAATTATATAGTTGACAGTTGAATTACAGTTTTCAGAAATACTTCTTTTATAACTACATATCGTTCTCTACGATATTGTAAAACTATAATAAAGTATTCCACATTATCTATGCTGGGCAAAGACAGTTATTTGTAGACACATCTATGACGTGAACCAATTTTTTGTGTGGAAGATTCAGACGGTATTTCTGATATCTCCAAATATTAAAAAGTGTTCGAAGAAATATTTTAAGATAAATTTTATACCAATGTTCTACATTTACTTTTAAATTTAAATAATTAATCTATGTTTTAGTGAAGATTTCCATTATACAGAGTGATTTACGGCTTTAGTTTCTAATGAACACTTTATAACTGAGCCATGTCCAACGTGATTGCTCTTCTTGTACCTTGCTCTCATCAAATAAATGACACACGTGTGACAACTAATACAAATACTTCGACAAAAATCATAAATAATGGCCACTATTTAATTTAAAGTGGCCATAATCTTCTCACATTTTAAAGCTATTTTTTTTTTTTAAATATTGCATTTCTACAAGACAGTTATACCTCCAATAATTGTCTGATTAATTAAAAAATAAGAATGTTCATATTCTATTCGTATTTATTATTGCCGTTTCAAATGTACTGACTACGCTAATACCATGTGAATGTGAACTAACATACACTGGACAAAAAGAACGGATAATTAAAGACGAGATGTGAGGAGCACATAAGGTATACAGTATACAATTAAATCAACTAGAGAGAGTCAGCATTATTTCAACATGCAATAGAAGAGAAGCATAAAATTTTGTTTGAAAAGGCGTCGATCATATGTACAGTAGAGTAATTCATGGATATAAAAAGTTATTAAGAGAAGCAACAGAAATAAAATTATACGATAACATATTGAATAGAGAAAATTTGAAATCAACTGAAATTTGGAATAGTTTATTACCATATTGAAAAAAATTAATAATATTAAGAAAACATTGAATCAAGCTGTAACTTGCAATAGTATTTAATTGTTACATATAATTATAACAATGTAAAAATTAAAATTATATCACAATAATTGTGCAATAAGTCCCCGAATTAGTACAGCTCAAATCAAGACCTACCAATTCACCTATTTTTCTCTAAGCATTTTTACTGGACACAATAAAAATCATAAAAATATAAAAATCATCATTTAATAATACCAGGTGATCCACTATTATGTCCCTATTTTTATTTTACCGTTATTTTATCACAAACGGTGTAATATAAATAACTCTAGCGTTATATTATTCTCTATTCTATGCCTTTAAGTGTCATTATGTAATTGTTACGTTATTATTGTTTGTTAACCAGTAATTAAATGAAGATGGCGCAGAGACTGAACATTGCCAACCGTGCTCGGATTGCAGCGAGGATGGAAGTATGGCGGTCGACTGTAATGTTGCAAAGATGGTGGAGACGAGAGAAAGGAAGACACGCGACTCTGGACATGAACACAATAAAGAGATTGCATGCGAATTTGTTGCGTACGGGTTCGGTTACTCATCAAAAGAGTGCTGGGCTCCCAAAAAGAATTGTCACTGAAGAGGCTAAAACGACGCTGCTGAGGTATTTGCGCTAAGTCCCACAAAGTCCCTGAGACAATATCATAGGGAACCTGGTTTATCTTGTGGTTCGGTCGAACGACTAATGAAGGAAACCATGGAAACCATGGAAACCACATTTTGTACAGGCATTGTCCCTGGAAAACTGTGATGTTAGAATGGAGTTTGCTGAATCCACATTACAATGGATGGAAGAAGAACCATATATCCTGAGTAACATTCTGTGGTCAGACGAACCAGTGTTCCATGTGGGTGGGTTCATAAATCGTCATAACTACCATTACTGGGCCCCTAGTAACAACAGTCCTGGAGCTACAATTGAAAAATTGCAGTCACGTCCTTCGCTGATTGTGTAGTGTGATATTCGTGATGACACTCTTATCGGTCTTTACAGTCTTCGCGAAACAATGAATGCGGAAAGGTATGTGCACGTGCTACAAACGTGTTTTTATCCCATTGTCTCAACCTGGGACGTAGTGGACAAGTTGTAGGTCTACATTATGCATGATGGGTCACCTCCTCACTATTTTACGTTGATTTCGCGAGAATGTCCTGACAATGCTTTTTCAGGCCGCGTTACTGGACGTCGCGGAAAAGTTGAGTGGCCACCGAGAAGTCCAGACTTGACCCATTGGATTTTTTCCTCTGAGGATATTTGAAAAAGAAAGTGTATGCCAGAAAACCGCGTGACTTGGACACTTTGGAAGCAGTCATTAAGGAAGAGAGTGCGCGGGTACCAAACGACATGTTGCAACGGTCTGTAAGGAACGTTGGGTCCCGATTGCAACAGTGTGCTACTAATGCTGGTTGATTGAAATGGCAAGGACCATAGTACATAATAGAATTGACAGCAACCATGTAACATTGTTAATGACATAATAATAGTGAAGTGAAAATAGGGATATAATTGTGGATCACCCTGTATATTCTTATCTATATCACTTATAACAACCAAAGGGTAATAGAGGATTTCAGCTTAATAAGGCTCCCTCATAATAATAGATAAATCCTTACGACTGGATCCAAGATCAAGATCAAGGTCAAAATGAACATAGTCAATGTGTTTGAAAGGTCTGTTAAATAAAATAAGCATGGATGGAATGTCAAAAGTCTTGTGAAAATTATGTAGAATATATATGATTATCCGATTAGTTTATTATTATTATTATTATTATTATTATTATTATTATTATTATTATTATTATTATTATTATTATTATTATTATTATTATTATTTGCCTGCAGAAGTCATTTATCAAACTTCACAAAGCTCTTTAAAAATCACTAAATGTTTCACTTGAATTATTGTACAGTTCAGAACGATGCCAAAAAACTATCAGATGCCTTCGAAATGTCGATGTAGAGAAGAATGGAATAAATTAGCTTAGTGGAAGCGAAAATCAATTATGAAAATAGAGCAGTATGGAGATAACTGTGAGGAGAGAAAAGTGAATTGGTAAAGACATAGATAAAAATGTAGTGAAAGGGATGTAATAAGATATGGTAAAGGGAAACAATGGAGAAAAAGTAAATAACAATTGGGTGGTTTCATGCTAAAACGGACTAACTATATTTTTTATGAAATTGAAATAGTGTTATATTTGTGTTGAGAACTGAAAAACTTATCACTCGCCATAGATTTCACTCACCACCACGACTTACCTTAACCCTGGCAAACTAAAGAAGCTATAACCTCCGTTCATTCTGGCATGATAAAACTATTAGTTCACAAAATGTCACTCCATCTCAATTTCATTACAAATGTAGTTAGTCCGTTTTGGCATGGGTGGGACCACCCAATTAACGAACGATATTAAAGCAGTCAACCTACATCAAGATGGAGAAGGTAGCAGAAGATCATTACATATGAAACCTCTTTAAGTAAAGACTACAAATAGCAAATTATTATTGTTATTATCTTAAATATTAATAAATCTTACCTGACTCTGTTTTCTTTGAATTAGAGCTAAAACTTCGTCTAGTTTGTAGTAATCTTTTGCATCAGCGTCTGTAAACACATATATATACGAATTGGGAAGACTTGCTTCCAGTGCTAACTTGATGGCTCCTATTGACATTTCCGGGCAATCTCCTCCTCCTTGCACATAAATATCTCTTAACTTGTCTTGAAAATACTTATGACTAGTAGTTACAGTAACATTACCAATTTCTGAAATAAAGAATACAAGTTAATATTTGAAAGACATTGCAATCTTAGAAGTTGCTTCTTAGTACACAATGATATAATACATATTTTATTATAATCTGAAGAGATCAGATTATTTAACCCTGATTACGAAATCTGCTGCTCAGTGTTCGAAGTGAAGAAAAAACAGAGAAGGTATGTTTTATTACGATTTTGACTTGACATACCAGCTTCCTAAATGTTGAAATCCAGTGAGGGTATGTTGCCTAAAAGATTGTATTTCTATTTACATAATGACTGAAAACTATTGGAGACCTTCTCTGTAGTAATACGGGAAAGGGGGCATGGAGAGACTTTGATCCCCTCCAACTTTCTGAAAAAAATATCCCCTGATGTTGTATTATAGAGAATTATACACAAAAATGCTCAAAAACCGAATGAAGATATTAGTAATTTCCTGTGAGAAAACTCCCGGTCCCCCACTCGAAAGTGGGGTCCGCTTCCACAGCAGACAGCTCCTAAACCTTCCATGCTCAAAGCACGGCATTTATATGCATTAAAGCAAGAAGACACACTCATACACACATACATAACAAAGAAAAATGCAATATGGCACATCGAAATATAAACTAGATGACTTCTTTGCAGACACCTCATTTTAAAAACAAAAGGTAGGAAAAAGATAAGAAAAATGTCGCTGTTGTCAACTTTTCGACATAAGAAATAAAACCTTTTTAAGTTCAAAGCTATTCGTCACTTACTGTGTATAAAATGGATTTATTAAAGGTATTTAGCATTTGTACTTTCCAGTGACGGTAAGTTTTATTCATTGGAAAGCCAGAGACGGTATGCCTTCATCACTGAAAAACGAGAGGCGGTATGGCATACCACCGCATACCGTCTCACTTCGACCACTGCTGGTGCTTTCAAAGATTGGTTTGAAGAGTTCCTAGGGTGGTTTCACCTCCATTTTGTCTTTGATACATTCTTCTAATAAGTATTTTACCTCTTCTAGTAGTAGTAAAATATTTCATATTATATTAAAAAAATACGAATCAAGTTACAGTAATAACTGTCACTTTAGTTCTACTTGTCAATAAAGTAACTTATCATTTTATAATTATAGTTCCCAGAAATGTTTCTTAAAACTCGGAGGAATAAGCTTGCTAAGGAAACCCTCCAGTTTGTGATTTAAATGAAGAGTACTGTCTACTTAACGCTAATATATGACAAAGACAATATAATACTGACGATATCCTCTAATGAAAATGTTAGTCGTTTAAACAAAGACTGAAGAGATCTCGAAAAGGAAGTATTGAGATCATTTCGGAGGAGAAACATATGAACTAAGAGAATGAGGTCGCGGTACCCCAGCGGTAGAACGCTCACCAATGGTTCGTGGGATCCCTGACTCGATTTCAGCTCTAGTCAATTGGCCTTTGTGGTGGACAAATATTGTGTATATGAATTTTCTCAGGATTCTTATGTTTCCTTCCACTTTTCTCATTCCATCATTTCATTTATCATCACCAAGT
Source organism: Thermobia domestica (assembly GCF_964235325.1). Lineage (NCBI taxonomy): Eukaryota > Metazoa > Arthropoda > Insecta > Zygentoma > Lepismatidae > Thermobia > Thermobia domestica. The sequence continues at coordinate 51,157,412 of NC_137460.1, read as the reverse complement.
TTCCCTTATCCTCGAAGCAGAACTACAGGAATCTTCTCGTGGCTAAGCGGTAGCGTGCGCGTCTTTGGTGTGGGAGACATGGTTTCGATACCCGGCAGATCAGCCACGCATCCATGTTAACCTGTAGATCCACGTCTCATAAAGCTTCGCTGCTGAAAGGGACGCTACACTGAAAATCAAATGAAATCAAATCATGGCATGCTTAATAATAATAATAATAATAATAATAATAATAATAATAATAATAATAATAATAATAATAATAATAATAATAATAATAAACCTAGACCAAGAGAAGAATGAAGACTACATAATATGGAACTTCATAACGGAGAAGAATGAAGACTACATAATATGGAACTTCATAACGGAGAAGAATGAAAACTACATAATATGGAACTTCATAACGGAGAAGAATGAAGATTACATAATATGCAACTTCATAACGGAGAAGAATGAAGATTACATAATATGGAACTTCATAACGGAGAAGAATGAAGACTACATAATATGGAACTTCATAACGGAGAAGAATGAAGACGACTACATAATATGGAACTTCATAACGGAAAAATATAATCAAATGTATCATGATATAATTGGATGAAGATACAGCGCCGATTTTCAATGTTTTTAATGGGTAGTCACGCTTCGGTACTTACAAGATAAATCACAATGTTTCAGTTTTTATTATTATTATTATTATTATTATTATTATTATTATTATTATTATTATTATTATTATTATTATTATTATTATTATTATTACTTAAACGTTGTGTTGAAGAATGTCAAACTAAATATTGAGATTTTGTTTTCTATTTAAAAAGTACTGAATAATATTGGGTTTGTTGTTATTAATATGATATCGCTCGATCCTTGATATGACGTAAACCGTAAGAGCCTAAAATAGACATTGATAAATAGCTATATAATGCATATGCATTTTTTTTCTGAAATCATACTTTGAATCACGCTCTAATTCTCTTTCATTACATGACAGTGTAATTTTGAAATCAATTTGAAAGCAAAAATCCAATAACACCCATTAAAAAATTTCCAATGGGTACTTGAGACCCGGAGCACCCATGTGCAAGGCGAATTCTTTTCAACCTCTACTAAGCCACCAGAGAGCAACCACTTGAAACACAAAAATGGGATAGGAGAAATGGTTCATTGGATGTCACCCATCCGTTACACCGATAGACAGCCTTTGTCGTTCAATCACTGTGGAATAGCGAGTGTGGAAACATATTGAGTGCAATCGAAGCGCCCATCAAGTATGAACTACATGATATAATACGATTTCTTGTGGTGGATGCTGAGTTCCCTGAAATTCTAAGATCAGACATTTCAGAAATCATAACGTACGCTTTTCACGAACCAAATGATTCACGCGTTCATCAAGGTTGTCTGCATGTCTGCCGTAGATGTCCAACTCTGGCTACTCTCGTCACGTACGTCGGTCAGTCCTTTAAAGTCTGTGTTCACTGGTGCAGACAACTATCATTAATCAAGTTCCCACAATAATAATTATTCGACGATGAACTGCGGCTGCATTATGCCCTTCAGCCCGTTTCGACACACACGTTGTTCTGCTCTGGAACCTTACTCTATAACGGTTTGCGTAAATGCAACACAAAACCTGTATTTTTGGTTTGCGATAATTGGCATAAGTTATATATATATATATATATATATATATATATATATATATATATATATATATATATATTGCGCTTCATTACGCTCTGTAATTTTGGCGAAGGTTGGTACGGAATAAAGACCCTGGTGGCTTAACAGAGGTTGAACACAAATAGTCCTCGTAGTCGTTGTCTATGTAAAGAATAATATAGAGTTGAATCTTGAGGAGGTGTATGAGTAATGTAAATTCGATTAGATTGAGAGAATAAAATCTACCGCAATATTTGTTTCTGCACGAATAAACTTTCAAATTTTCTTTCCTAGACTAAGCAAGTGAACGAGTCAAGATGAAGATTTATTTTTGCCAGAACGTCACAATATGAGATAGAAAATCAATAACCAATAATAGAAAATCAATAAAACAGTATATTGTCTGGAAAATGAGATATTTTGTTTCACATCCAATGAGCTAAAAAGAACAAATGATAAGTACACGGCCTTCTTCAACACAATTTTACTGGCCTGGTATCGAGCAGGGTCCTTCACACAAGAGGGATAACTTTTGCTGTTGACTCAACACACCTTTTGTATTATCTGGAGATGATAAGATAGACTACAGAGACATTGAGAAACTATCAGTGAGGATAGTTGTCATACATAGATATCAAACTTTATTGGAACATTTTAGTGCTATTAAAATGTATTCATCTGATCAGATAATTGGAAAAAGGAACTTAACTAGCAACTGCACATATACATGACTAACCAACTCAACGATTTCTTTATCTAAACTGAAGGATCTATTCATACAAATTACGTACATAGAAAGGGAAGAAGAGCAAGAAAACGTTAGGATGCACTATGCATCAACGATGTTAAATACTGTAATGAAACTTTTCTGTAGCTTATGTGGAACTGTATTACTTACAAAGGAACCTTTCATAGGAAATATAAGATATTGCAGTGGCCTGAAAAATCATTAGTTTTTCTAATGATGATGTGGATTCGTTCTCGGAAAACTGATACGTACTGCCTACGACCTTACAACTGACCTTGGATCATTTTATTTATTTGCTTCAAAATAAATCATTGCATAGAGCTGCTTATGATTTAAATTACATAGCTACCATTCAGTGGATAAAATTATCACATTAAATCATCTTGTAAGTCATATAAATTTTCACTAAGATTTTTTTGTCCATCTTTCAGATTTATTGGTATTTTGTATAACTTGCTGGTGTACTAGAAGACAACATTTATTTTCAGCGAGGATACAATAAGAAAACCATCTGATGCAGTTTGTTTTTAAAAATGTAGAAATGAATGTTGAATGGTAAAATAAAGTAGAACACGATGTATTAAAGGTAAAGTGCTCACCTCTGATGTGACGAGTTCCTGGTTCCATTCGAGGCCATATGGGTTTCTGGTGGACAAAGTTCTCATTTAACCAATTATCTTACAATCATTTATTTAGATCAATTATCTGTCCACTTCAGCGTGAATAGGATAACTGTGGGACGTTAAATTATAAAAATGAAAGGAAATTAAATATTTAAGTTTTACGCCCCGCTGTTATGAAAGTTAGGCTAAAGGAGACGGTAATGATAAAGAATGAAATGGTGGAATGAAGAAAGTGGGAGGAAACGGAAGAACGCCGAGAAAACCAACACACACGGTGTTTGTCCACTACAAAGTTCACTTGGCGCAAGCTGGGATCGTACCGAGGACCCCATGCACCAGAGGTGAATGCTCTACTACTGAGCCACCGCGGCTCCCTTTAAATTATAAAAAGAATGGTTAGGTAAGGTAGTTCACACTTTTTCTCTTCTTTTCTTTTCTTTCCTTTCCTTCTATTTCAAAGACGGCGTGCGTCAATGAAAACTTGACACATGACCACTGATCCACCATCCACCGTAATCTACGACCCACTGGATCCACCCTGACTCACTCCGACCCACCACGACCCACTCTCACCCACCACCCACCAAAACACATCGTCATCATCTCTGACTCATGATCCACACTATCCTCTCCACTGACTAAAGAGTTTACACTTGCAATAAACCAAGGCTGTGAAATTATCACTAATCCGAGCTCGAATTTCTACTGCCAACCGTTCAAACAGAGCTCTGTTACAATACCATCTGACCTTTACGATATAAAATGGTAAAGTGTTTATCGTGGGCCATATTACGATGAATTTCAATATAATTATTATATATAATTATTTCCTTGTTGAATTACAGATACTTTTCAGTGGAAAATAGCATGAAATTCGAAAGTCTCAGGCCAACCTAAAGGGAAAAAAAGGGTAAAATTCGACTTGACTTGAAAGCTAAGTACAGCTCACAGATGACAAGAAGAACCCAAGCAGTAGTGTGACGTAGGTACGGGCTCGCCCACTTTTCGCACGGGGGTTTCAAATGACACTACGGAATATCACACAGATAACTATTCGAAGTAGCAGACGACATCTAAGTATAGGCCACACCTCAAACACCGAAAATGGACTTGACCGTGTCGTTGACCTTTCCCCGCTTCCCCTGTTTTAGGGTTCTTCTCGTCATCTGTGAGCTGTAGTAAGTCCTATTGTTACTATTACAATTACAAATATCAATATCCAAAAGTGCCTGAATTTTTTTTTCTACTTAGACATATTCACCTCAGATAAGTAAATCGAAACAAAATGAGAAAGGAAGAAAAATGGAGGTCTTGAAAGTAAATCGTAAGACAAATTCACCAGTGTTCAGAAAATGCTGTCTGCAATGCACTGAACAGAGTGCGTTGGTAAATCGTAGTAGGTCGGTGGGTCGTAGTGGGTCAGTGGGTCAGAGTGAATCACGTCGTGTTGAGCCACCATCCATTGATCCACTCACAAATCTTGACACACTTATCCATGACCCACTGACCCACTCCATCTCTGTTCTGTTTCTTTCTTATTGTAAATTAGCAACAGGCAAGTACTAACTAACTCACTAACTCTATGGCCTATGGAACCCGGAGGTTCAATACCGCATTCACAAAAGCTCTCCACTGACTTCTGTCCTTAGCCAACTGGATCCAGTTTTTACTTTGTATTCCTATTTCTGCGAGATCCATCTTAATATTGTCCTCCCATCTGCGCCTAGGTCTTCCTAATGGTCGTTTTCCGGTTGGTCTTCCAGTTAAGACTTTGCAAGCGTTCCTACTTTCTTTCATTCTGGCTACATGACCTGTCCACCTGAGCCTCCTAGATTTGATGACGCTAACAATGTTCGGTAAACCGTATAAATTATGTAGTTCCTCGTTATGAAGTTTCTGCTATTCCCCATTCCCGTTCCTCTTGGATCCGAATATTTGTCTCAGGATCTTGTTCTCAAATACTTTCAATATGTATCAACAGGCACAATCGCGCCTAATTAGACTAAAGATACAGAAAAGTCGGAATTTATGGGACCCGGACCCTCAGGACCCACTGCTGCGTATGCCATCCCTGATTAAGAAGTTTATTGTAAATTAACAATATGAATGCAAAGTAAGGACAAAATAATTATCATCAGTAGCGTATTTGATTCCTTAGTAGAGAACACAATTACAGTTAATTACAGTAAACGTTAATAATTACCCAGACTTTTCCCAAGAAACTTTTTGGTATTCGGGAAATTTCTAGTAGTGTTTGGACAATCACTCAGAGTTTTTCCAGGAAACTTGCTACTATTGCGATCATTTCCGAATACAACTCCTAAGTTACTGTTGAAATTCAGCCAACACTAAAAGTTTTGTCTGTGAAATGAACCAAAGAAAGTTGTGATAGTTACTTGTAGTATCCATATTTGAGTAATTTTAAAAAATCAAGACATTATTTTGCTTTAGTTGTTAACAGCATTTTTCAACCTGTTTTGATGTCTTTAATTTGATAATAATAATAATAATAATAATAATAATAATAATAATAATAATAATAATAATAATAATAATAATAATAATAATAATAATAATAATAATAATAATAATAATGAGAATCTTATTTTCACTGAAATTATTGAGTATTTAAAATTTAGGAAAAATGACATTTTGATACATGCTTAAAGCAGGAGCGTATCCAAAAATGTTTCCTTGGAGGGTTCCTCTACTACAAACCACTACGTCTAACTGTAAGTAGTACTGAACGGGCATTATTCTGCACCCGAAAAGACGATAAGTAACTGTAAAATACTTCCACCTATATTTTCAAAATAAATAAATGATAGAACTAGATTGTTTTTATAAGAGGAAGAGTACATGTGCAATGTACGAGTACATTTTCATGCTACATCAATCATTTCCTTTTTAAACAATTATAATTTTATTAAGAAAATGTACGTTGAGGCAGGACGTGGGCCTTTTGGGGGGCGGACCCTGTAGATCTCCTAGCTTAAAGTAATTACAATTCTAAGGGAGCAAACAGCCTCGCTGCTGACGTTCTTATTAAACATCCGGTTTTGTTAAATTCTAACCCTTATATTGCATTGTTCTCTTAGTTTTACACGCATTCCACTTATATTACAGTATACCAGGTCATTTTACACCACTATAAGCGGTTTGAAAGACCCTCGAAAGAACAGAAAACATAATTTGCTTTATGAGTCTTTTAACAACGGGATACATGGAAAAGACATTCACAATTTCCTGTAATTTCTTTTTAAATCACAACATATTTTGTCATTAGGAACGGAGGACACGTGCGCCTCATAACCAGATTTTAACGCCGACCATGCTTTTGCGCGAGTACTAAATGTACATTTTAGTTGGTCCATAGACGTCTATACTAGTATATGCAGCATTTTGTTTTTCGGAGTACTTACCAGAATTCTAAAGTACATAGTTAGTTCAACTTCATCAAATTCTTTATCATAACGCATTTTAAATCTTTCATTAAGCCAGGGGTGCCCACAAGGGGGGGCTATGACGCAGACTGCGTCATTGAAATATTTGGGGGGGTTAAAATCTATATAAATATGTTTGATGAGGGGGGGTAAAATTAATCGAAAAGAAGTTTTTTTCATGGAAGAACACCTATGAATAGACAATTGGGGGGGTGCGTCATAGACATAAGGGGGGTGGGCACCACTGATTAAGCTAAGAAATAATGTCGTCTGACTTTGCGTAAGAAGACATTTCGGGGAATTGGACGAGTTATTAAATCCATTCTGATACCATAGGTTTTAAGAAAATATGAATGTGTTTCACAAATGTACTTTCGTTCAAACTGTAGTTTTAAAAACTTTTTTCTTTTTCTGCGAAGCACAAGTATCATCATATTAGAATTGCTTTTGTTCTGAAGTTACACAAGTTTCGCCTATATTTCACAATGAATAACTCGACCATTTTTTTTTCTTTTCTAATGACTCGTGTTTCTACAATAGCATCCAAGAAAACAAATTTTCTCAAATAGCTAGTTTTAATGCAGCTGTAGGAATACAGTAATAAAGAAAAGATTAATTTTATGATATAAATGTTCGTAATTTTTAGTAATATTTTACGTAACTAGTTGTAGTCGTCTTACGAACTTTTTTTTTTTAAAATTATGATTGATCGTATGTAATATCTGAAACCAAAACTCTATAAATAAAAAGAAAATCAAGTCTATTCAACCTATTTTCACTTTGTGTGTTCCTCAAATATGATTTTAGAGCGGTCCTAAGTTCGATTTCCAGTGGGGACACTCGGTCGAAAGAGCTTTCCGACCAGTCATCCTGAGTGAGGTTTTCCTGAATCAGCCATCCTACATTGACACCAGACAAATGCCGGGATGGTACCTAACATATAGGTCTCAGGCCGCTTCCTTCCTTATCCTCGGATAGTGTGATCGCCGAGGGATGCTATCCCTCATACGTGACGGACTGACATGGCCATAGATGCCAAAAGCCCAGAAATCTAATTCCTAAATCTTTTTTTTTTTTTCTTTCTTTAATAAATTTCAGCTATGGAAAGCTTTGTTCTACCGAAGCTTGTGGAATGGGAAGTACAGCGAACATTTAAATAGTGTTTAGTATATACTTGGGAAAATGTTTTCATCCCATTCGCCTAATAGAAAGAGAACATTTACAGTTTTTTTTTCTTGATATCCTCATAAAGACCAATTCAAGTATATATATTGTACTTGCCTTAAAAAAAAAAAATATGTATAATGAAGTAGGAACATTTCAGCCAACTTCCAGGAAAGAAGCGACATATTGCGGGGCTTCAAGTTCGGAACAATCTCCCCCCCCCCAGAAGAGGAAACTTTCTTATTTTATATATATAAATAAAACCCATCCCGAAGTTTGGAGCCCTTAAAAGTAGCAGTATGACAACCCACCGCCCCCCCCAGAAGTCGGTCCTGGATCCGCCCCTGACTTCGCGTCACCTGAATTGCCGTGTGACGTCAGCCAATAAGCTCGCGGTGCGCTGTTGCAATTATGAATGATTGGATTCCTTCCTGAAGGTTTAGTAACAGCGCACTGCGAGCTTATTGGCTGATGCCATATGCCAATTTAGGTGACGCGGAGTATAACAATTTCTTCCAGCAAAATAAAAACTGCCAATTATTATCGGCATTGAACGTCATATTTTTCTAGACGTTCGTTTTAATTTTCTCGAAAACTACGCATGATACGTTTACCCATAACCACGTTATTTTGTTCAGTTGGGTGTGATCTATTGACTATTGTTGACAATACGTTAGTTAAACAGAAATTGACAATTTTTAGAGTTACTGACAATCTTAGACTTGTAAATGTCAGTAATCACGCTAGGTACTGTCGTCTCGTTCAGGGCTGGATTAACCCATTTGGAGGCCCAGGGCTAGAAAAAAAAAACATGTGGCCCCTGCTGACTTCACCTAATACATTATTGTGAAAGTACAGTAGAAAATTTAAGGGAATATGGTTCATATTTTTGGTCATATTTTATTTTATGATGATGATTGTATCTTGTATGATTCTTTTTAGACAGCTAGTTGAGATTTTGATCAGAGTGGATGCCCCTAAGCCCCACTTAATCCGGCCCTGGTCTCGTTTAAATCATAATGAAGAGCTTAATGAAAATGTATTTCAATATCAGTTTCATCTAAGTAAGTGATATGGTTTCTCCTACAGTATCAATTCTTTTACTTTTACAAATTGCTTTTTCTACATTTCCACGAAAACCACGCGTGAGTTTTTTTACACACAAACTTATTATTTTCTTTAGCACATTAAGAGCAATCATCATTAGATTGTGTTTCATTTTGGGGCAATTTCCTTTCTGCGCCCTCCCGTTAAATACTAATAACATTGTAGAATTTCTGTTGCTTTATTCTATGATTTCTGTAACCTTTTTTATTTATTTATTTATTTGTAACTTTATCACAGTTCCATGTTAGGTGTTCCCAGGTATATACTGTAATTGTGCTTAAACTGTTTTGATATGCTCAATATTTTTTATTATTATTATTTTAATAAATTCAATTTTTTGTATCATTCCTTGTGAGTGTTACCAAACATAATTTCGCACTAGGCAAATCTTGAAAGGCTGAATTGAATTCAGGATTCGGATACATTTTCTCATTATATCTTCCATATCTAAATTCCATTGCTGGAGGTCGTTAGGCGAATCGTGAGTAGGTGAAACTCGATGTCATCGCATATTTCCGTTTTTTTTTTTTAAACCATTCTTTACTTCTTTCACTTGAAAATGTTCATTTAAAAAAAATCGGGAGGGGCTGAAACTCCATCAGCGCCTCTGCATACGCCATTAGTGTATACGCTGCCCTACTAGAGATTACGAAGTTTGTTTGATTAAATGAAAAAAAAAATCTCTTTTAAATGCTGTATCCTGGCAAAACATTATCGGATTTTTTTCTTTTTTTTAATAGAAATAAATATTTCAAACAATATTTTACATTTGCATGCATAATAAAATGGAAATTGTATTTACCTTTTTTATGTGTAGTGTTTCTATTTATCTTTTTTTAAAGTAATGTACCAGTTATATTTCACATTTAATGTTTGCTTTTCATATTTTGTATTGGATTTTATAGTTACAAGAAAGAAAGAAAACTTTGTAGTGCGTTTCAAAGCAGTCACGAGATATAGGAGTAAGAATAAAACACGAATGTGATTCTACGTGTTGTATCTTGTGCTTAATCTTCGGATTTAGTTGATCCGACGATGGAATCAGGAATATGTGATGTCGAATATCGGAGAAAAAATAAAGTACCACGCTTTAAAAGGTAAATACATTTCCATTTATTATACACTAGCGTCAATTATCCGCTTCGCTGGGTTAAAATTAAAAAAAAAAAAAAAAAATAGTAAGACGTTCCGTTAGTCAGTCACTTTTTACTGTTACAGAAGCACTCTTTGATAGATGATGTTTTTGGTCTTGCCGGTCATTTTCTGTCGTTTTTACATATCTCCCCTTCCCCCTTCTCCAAGTTGCGGGGCTGAATGTGGATTTAAACGGCATCGAAATTGTCACTGTTCATCTCAGCGACCTCGGAAACTATGGCTTCGACACTAATATCGGTAATTTTCAATCACTTTATATATATATATCCCCCTCCCCTCCCCCAAGTTGCACCGTCAAAGTGAAATGATAAAAAACATCCCAGGCCCCAACTTCATATATGTTGAAATTTTCATCGAGATCGGTCGGGTGGTTAAAGAGTTATTAAGAGGCCTTATCACTGCGAAATTAAAATACCGTTAATTTTACAGTAATTGTGTGATATCTTCAACTAGATAAGAGATAATTAAAAAGTGGAACAAGAGCTCCCTAGACAATATTATTTTACATGAAATACCGTTATCACGAGTCACTTATCTCCTTTTGATTTCCAGTCATTTAGAAAATCGGCATTTATTTTCGCGTTTCTAAATAGCTGAAAACGAAAAGCTGCTAGGTGATTAGTAATAACGGTACCTCATGCAAAATAATATTCTCTAAAGCAATCTTGTTCCACACTTTGATTATCTTTTATCTATTTGAAGATATCATGTAATTACTGTAAAAATTAGCGGTATTTTAATTTCGCAGTGATACGGCCTCTTAAGTCACAAACATAGTCCCTTTCATTTTTATATACACATATATGGATTAAACTGTAAGTGTGTACATACAAGCAATATGAGAAGATTTATATTTATTTGATAATAATTCCGTTTATTGATAAACAAAGAACGACTTCCGAAAAAGATGTGGAGTCAGATATTTAGACTGTTGCGCATAAATATGGGAATCTTACACGACGGCTGTTGTACCGCTGATAGCACAAGTCATCGGGTAACATAGGTCACTTGGGCCATGACTTTTGTCCGGGTCACCCAAATTGGGTCTCGCTTCTTGGAACTAGTATAACCCGGTGACCCGGACATCACTGCAGAATTCTATAGTCGATTAATGATATTTACTACAAGCTTCCGATTTTGACATTTCTTAATCAAGATTCCATGTTTTGAATTTTTCAAATATAATTTTATGAAATTCATATTCTCATACTGAAAAATAATGTAGTGGCTCCGAACACAGACTATACAAAAAGATTTAAGAAAACTGCGTATTTTGGGTCAGCGGGATCTCTCTTGTTCTATGCAATTAGTTTTTGGTTTTGCTTGCTGGAATAAGTTTTCACGATCCCTCATGAAAAAAGCATCCAGCATTTCTTTTCTCTGATTAGTTTATCGTGCAGTCGAATGTTTTAGTTACTTACAGGCACATATAACAAGAGAAAAAGAAATTTATACTTATATCTAGTGAGAAGAGAGGAGAAAATCGTGTTTCTTACAATTGCATGAGTACCCTCAAACATATTATTCATGTTTATGATGATATGTTGTTGTCTTCGCGTCACATCGGGTCTCTCAGGGTCACTGAGTCAGATTGGAGTACCCTAGGTAATGGGTCTCCAATGATGGACTGACTACTGTTGGGTATTCCTGGTGACGAGTCACGAAAAGTTTGTGTCCCATTTCATCAGCCCTACGTGCGTACGCCCATCTATCTGTCGACAGGTATCGACGTAAAAACGGTTCAGAGATAGGGAGACACGAAATTTTTAATATAAATTCAGGTCCCAAGAACAGGTTTTCTTAGAGGTAATTTAGTCTGGCCAAAGTAAAATCGAAATATGAATGGTAAAATTAAAATATATAAAGATCTTTGAAAAATTTGAGAAGGTGGACTTCAACACGGTAGGCCGAAGGAATAACATTGACTACCGGTATCGTTATTTTGATATTGAGGCTTTTCGCTAAGTTATTATTATTATTATTATTATTATTATTGATAATAATAATAATAATAATAATAATAATAATAATAATAATAATAATAATAATAATAATAATAATAATAATAATAATAATAATAATAATGTGAATAACTTAAAACAATGAAAGCTATCAAAAATGTAGACAGTAAATCAAATAATATTTACAAAACGTAATTATATGAACTAATAACCAGTCCCAAATCTTTTCTTATAGACCGGGAATTTGGGTGTGCAGTTTATGACGCCATTTTTGGGGGGAGACCTCAATTTCAAGACACTACACGAAAGTTCTTGAAAACAATCATTACCTCATGTAATAACGTTTTGTAGATACTATCATTGCTGTCATTTCCAGGAACTGTCATTTCCAGTTTATATATATTGATCAGCATAGAGAACGAGCGGTAATAGATAGCGAGAAACATTATTTAAAATAGCAAAAAAAAGAAAAAAAGATTAAATCTCGGCGGTAATATATCTATTGAAACTGGAAGTTATAGAAGTTTGTCGCTTTCGATTATAATATTGCATTTTTATTAAACAAAAACTGAAAGAGAATTTGTTTTTTTTTTTAAAGGTAGATTCACATCTTCCTTCTTATCCATTTATTGAGAATGCAATGATAAATACTTCACTTCTACGAGTTACATCACTATAGTTGGACATCTATCGTGGTTTTACAGGGGCATTTTAGACGCCCCTCCAACCATGTGTCCAGGGCACGTGCCCCGCTTGCTTACCCCTAGTTGCGGTCCTGGTTTTCCTACATGAGTATAAATGTCATTGCCATGAGTGTACCAAACAGAACAACTGTTGAATTTATTTTTAACATAGTTATTTAACTGGCCTTCATTGAACCATTTTTAACATAGTTATTTAACTGGCCTTCAGGCAAATTTTGTAATCAATGTTAACCCTTTGGCCATGCAACACAGAACAACTGTTGAATTTATATTTTTAACATAGTTACTTAACTGGCCTTGAGGCAAATTTTGTAATCAATTTTAACCCTTTGGCCATGCAACTTTATTTAAACTAATTGTCCCCCTCCTGCAAGCCTTTGCCTCGCTGTACGCTATATGTTAAAACCGTTCTTAACTCAAGAATTCTAATTCTATACATTTTAAAACTTTCCTTTCGTTTGCCCACTTTTCGGATAGACGAATATTAATACCCAAATCTAAATGTATTTAGTCCTATTAATGATAGTATGATTGGTGTAAAGCTTGCTAAATATTCCACCGTCTTAAAGGTAAACGAGGATTAAGATTAGGAATTAGATTTTTGGGCTTTCATCATCTATGGCCATGTTAGCCCGTCACACTTATGAGGGATGACGTCACTCGGCGATCACACTGCCCGGAGATTGAGGAGGAAGAAAGGAATGGGGAAGGAAGGAAACGACCTGGCAACTGTATGTTAGGTACCATCCCGGCATTTGTTTGGTGTGAATGAGGAAAACCAAGGAAAAGTTCACTCAGGCTAGTCTGATAACGCTGTTACACTTTTCGACCGAGTGTTCCCACCGGTTATCGAACTCGGGACCGAATTTTAGAATTTAATAAATCAATTAGTTAGAACCAGTTTTGTGAGGCAGATTGTACCAGTCAACGTCACCAACAGTCCCAAGAACTTCATAGTCACTATTTTATAGAAAATTATATTCTTGCATTATTATCAATGGTGCAGCCTTGTACTGCGCTTGCTCTACTACCCTTCTCTTAAAGTAAACTTCTGATGAGCTATAGGCTACTATGTTAAAAATGTTGAAAATAAAATGCTTAAAATATCCTCTCTGTAACTGGAAGTTTCTGTTATATGCTTTTACGAATAGACGTCTTTTAAATATTGTGTCGGATCCAGTTTTCTGTAGGCCTACAATATAACAACATACAACATTTGTCAGGCTTGATCTTGTCTCTTAAATCATGGGCACCGTCATACGGTGAGACATATAAATACTCCTTTCCAAGAACTGAGTCAGGGTTTTGGCTCATGGCAACGGGTCGTCGTCCTTGCAACTAATGGCTAGGGAAAATCTTTCAGAAGAATACCACATAAATGATTGCATATATTTAGGAGTCGATTCACTGCATTGACTGTTATGGGAGAAGTTTTTGGTAAGTATTCCTCCATACTTCATATTTCATCTTTTATAAACTTCTTCGCAGATCGTCTTTACATTAGCTTCGTCAAAACCCTTTAATTTGTACAAAAAAAGAAGAAGTGTCACAGAAGGGATGCATTTCTCGGGAATAATGCAACTTGTTTTATACAGGGTGTATCTTTATATTTAATGATGGGTCAAACTTAAAGGAATGATAGAGAATGACAAAAGAAATTATTTGAGACAAGAAGTTGTTATCCGAAAATGCGTCAGTACTGAGCTATAGCCCGCCGAAAATTTACCTAAATAGAATAAAAATGAATGGAACTAGAGAACGAATTGTCGGAGAAGGATCAGTACAAAGGAAATAGTGCATTATTTGATCTAGAGATTTGATTCATGTTCAAATCAATGAGGAACAGTGGCGGCGAAAGGGGGGTTCATATGACAGCACTTGCTGGGATCGGAAACATTGGGTAAAACGTCCCCCGAGGATGGAAAAGAACACAGAAAGCAATTTGAGAGACGGATCCCTATTTCGGAAATGCAGCAATCCCGAGCTATAGCCCGCCGAAACTGCGATTGACTAATACAAACGAGTGAGAACGAGAGAACGAATTGTCTGAGAAAGATTAGGTCAAAGGAAATAGTGCATTATTGGACCTGGAGATTCGATTCATGCACAAATCGACGAGGAACAGTGGCGGCGCAAGAGAAGAATTACAGAAATGCACTGTATTACTATCGGAACGTTGGGAAAAGGGCTGAGAATTGACAGTGATTTAAGAGGACATAACAAAACAGGAGGAGATTTGCTGGCGTCACGAAAGCTGTATAAATTGTGGCAAAATGTGGAATCTCAAAGCCCGGATATCACCGAAGGTTAAGAGAGATCCTAGGAAGCAGGATCCTTGGGGCAAGAAATATGCACGTAATAAACGACAACGGAGTGACGTGTGAGGTCGGGTGCAACAATCGTACATTGCGTGTATGGTAATGGAGGACGACACATACTAAGGCAAGACAAGACTGAAAATTATATTGGTAGAAAGAGCAAGTGTACTTACATTCACAGCAGGTGCTCAAAATGGCGTCCCCTGTTTTCGATACAGACAAGGCATCAAGTTTTATCTCATCTTCTCAAAGATGCCTGGTTTCGTAACGATATCACAGACAGCGAGGAGTTGTGCAAGAAGGGTTTCTTAGTTCTGTACAGGTGTGTCGTAATCGAGAGATTTTACATAACCACAAGAAGAAATCAATTGGGTTGAGATTAGGAGATCGTTCCCGCCAAGAAATAGCACCTCCCCTTCCGATTCATCTATGCAGGAAGGAATAGCCAAGGCACTGACGAGTGTGCTGGAGCGCCGTCATGCTGAACCCACATGCGTTGACGAACATCAAGAGGTACATCTTCTAATAATTCAGGGAATGTTTCTTGCACGATCAATGCGTACAATGGTGCAGTTAAACGAGGTGGTAAGAGATATGATCCTATAAGCTTGTTATCGACGATGCTTGCGCAGATATTTACCCCAAATCTCTGTTAATGTCCACGCACAATGGTACCATGGGAATTTTCGTCGGCCCACACATGACTATTCCGGCTATTGAATACACCCCCTCTCGTAAAAACAGGCTTCATCTGTGAAGACTATCGCGGCATGAAACCGCGGGTCGTGCAAATAGCGCTGCACCGGCCATTCACTAAAAACCACACGGGGTGCGAAGTCTGTAGGATGCAGGTCTTGAACTTTCTGTGGTTGATAGGGGTGTAGTTTTTGTTCACGGAATGCTCTCTAAACAGTACTGTGATCAACCCTCACTTCTGTGCTAATGCTCTAGTCCTTGTCGAAGGTTGTTTTGTCACATGATCAAGAACCTCTTCTTCAAGATCCGGAGTCCTGGTTGTTCGTCTCCTTCCGCGGTCGTGACGTAATGGGCGCAAGTGTCTCGTTTCCCCAAAACGCCGAAAGAGCCTCGGAAACATATAGTACTTTGGATGTCGCCTGTCTGGATACCTGTTGTGATACAACCTTGTAGTGCATGATTGTTTCCATTAGCTAGCCCATAAAAAATCACCATATCTACAAGTTCTTCAAACGTGAACTTCATTTCACTCCCGCACTAATCCAGCTACCGACTAAAAGCACAGACAACACATAGGTATAGACACTGAGAGACTACCCACGGAATAGAAACACGACTTCTTCAGTTTAGTGAACGAAACGCTGGCCTGTCAAACGATGACGTAAATGACCTCCGAGTATTGTAATACAGCGAGTATACGGCTACAGTGACAATTGTTGTTGCTCTGTTGGTGTGCAGCAAACAGCGTAGGAAACGTGTGATATTCAAGCAAGGATAGATGTCGAATGATGCTTTTAACAACACAAGGCGTGTTTTGTTGTGGGTTACTAAATAGGGCTTTAAAGAAAAGATTTATGCAATATTGTGTGTGGACCATTGTACTTGCCACAGCATCAGGAAAAAGGGATAAAACGCAACTTGAGGCTACTGAAAATCAGATCTGCTGATATTTACAATAATTGGTGGAATATAGAACTAGGAGAAACCCGAGACACCAGTACAACGATGTCATCGAACGCGAAACCTTACATGATTTGGGATCGACTTCAGGACTCCTGGATTGAGATCTGGGTGCTTTACCACGTAACCACAATGCCTCAAGGATGAGATTAAAAGGTAATGTTTACATATCATCAATGTTCGAGTTGTAGGGTATAAGAGCTCTCTTGTGGCCAGCAGTCGCCAAGTCTAGTAGATGATGATGCTGATAACTCACCTCCATTTGTACTATCGGTAGCTAGTTCAACCTACTTCGATGCTAGTGCAGCCATGTTTTTCCAAACAAATATCACTGAGTACATCCTGTATTTATGTTGTTCTCTCCCGATATTTCAAACGGTTCTACGTACAAGAATTACAACTCAGCTTCCACGTCGGGTATTTACCTCCGGCACGAAGAATATGTCCATTTAATGTGAACATACTCTTACGCCGCCACTGTTCCTCATCAATTTATACATGAGTCGAATCTCCAGGTCAAGTAGTGCACTCTTTCCTTTGACCCAACCTTTCTCCGACAATTCGTTCTCTCGTTCTCGCTCGTTTGTATTAGTTAATCGCAGTTTCGGCGGCTATAACTCGGGCTATAATTCGGGATTGCTGCATTTCCGAAATAGAGATCCGTCTCTCGATTTCTTTTCTGTGTCCTTTTCCATCCTTCCGGTACGTTTTACCCAATGTTTCCACTCTCAACAAGTGCTGTCATATGAACCCCCCTTTCGCCGCCACTGTTCCTCATTGATTTGAGCATGAATCAAATCTCCAGGTCAAATAATGCACTATTTCCTTTGACCCCGTCCTTCTCCGACAATTCGTTCTCTAGTTCTATTCATATTTATTCGATCTAGGTAAATTTTCGGCGGGCTATAGCTCAGTACTGACGCATTTTCAGATAACAACTTCTTAACTTAAATAACTTCTTTTGTCATTCTCCATCATCCCTTGAAGTTTGGCCCATCATTAAAGATACACCCTCTATATACGAGGGTTGGGGCAAAAGTCATGGCAACTATTTTTTTCTTGAAGATACCAGTCCGGTTGGGAAATATGAGATATACAGACGAAAGGGCAAGGTTTTAACTACATGTGTGGAAATGAATAGCACTGAAATATCGTAACACACTAATTTATTACGGTAGTATACAGGGTAATATGGCCTTCACGGTGCAAAAGATTGACAACACAATACGCATACAGTTGACATGACAAATCTGGGCCTAAAGACCCTCAAAGTAGTTCCCTGTTACTTGCACCACACGCTACCAACGATGTGGGAGGCGCTGAATACCATCCTCCTCAGCATTTGCCGCGCCATGTGTGAATCGGGTCAGTTGTTCGCGCACAGCATTAGCAATGTCCTCGCGTGTTGCAAACCGCCTACCACGTAGTGGTTCCTTAATCTTTTGAATGAGATCAAAGTCACAGGACGAAATGTCAGGAGAGTACGGTGGGTGCTCCAATTCTTCCCATCTCTAACATCGCAGTAGCTCCCCTACACACTCTGCTTTATGTGGTTTTGCATTATCGTGCAGGATTATTGCACTGTCCACAAGATACGGACGTTTCTCCCGAACGCCACGTCGTACCTGTCGCACCAGGAAGTCCCTGTAGTACTGTGCGGTCACTGTTCTGCCATGTGGAACAAAGTGCAAATAATGACACCCCTGACGTCATGCGCGACGATCACCATCAATTTGACTGGGGAAGGATTCTGACGGAACTTCTGCCTTCTTGGTGATCCAACATGTCGCTACTCCGCGGACTGACGTTTCATTTCTGGTTCGTATGCCCTGGCCTAAAAGTCATCGATGGGGATTATTCGTGACAAGAATTGATCGCCGTCCTATTGCCAGCGTGCAAGGTGGTCGGAGCATATTGCATAGAGCATCTACCTTTGAACTTCCGTCAGTGCATGCGGTACCCACCGCGATGCGATTTTGCGTAGTTGCAGCTCATTACGCAATATCCTGTGGACGGTGGTTTTCTCGATGCTACTTGCCTCCGCCAACTCCAGTAGCGTCCATCGTCTGTCTTCATCCAGGAGCTGATCGATGACGGCACGTGCCACGTCGGTCCGCATACTGACAGGTCGTCCCGAACGTTGCTCATCACTGGTCGACACGCATCCTTGCTGAAACTTTCCTACCACCGTGCTACTGTGCGGTATGGTAGGGCATTATTCCAAAGGGCTTCCACTAATTCACTGTGACATTCCATCGCATTTCTCCCTCAGAGAACGGCTATTTTGATGTAAGCGCGCTGTTCAAAACGGGTTACTTTCATCTCGCACGACACTCACCAACTGACTGATTTCACAGCCCTCGCTGCGCTACTACCAGCTATCACAGAGCCATCTGTTGTTCTGCATACACACTATGCCTGTAGAACTTCCACACGACACATGTAAGTTTGTGATTCGCTCACATATCTGGAAGAAAAAAAATAGTTGCCATGATTTTTGCTCCAACCCGCGTATATCTACTAGCCTCCGACTCCAGCGTTTGCTTGGCCTACGGCCTCGCGTCTCTTATGCATCAACTTTTGCATCAAGAGTGAATTTCGTGCATTTGCTGTTAACGTTTCCTGAATTTGGCACAGCTGAACGCTTCGCCCCCTGGTCTCCGCGTTTACTCGGCCTATGGCCTCGCACCTCTTAAACCCACAATTCTACCAAACGTCAAGTTTCTTTTCGTATTTTAACTATCTAGAAGATAAGATTTTGTATCCCACACTGACCAAAAAAAAAAAAAAAAAAACGTATGTGGCATACGTAAAAACGTATATATATGTGTAAATCCTGTAGTTTTTTGGACTTAACGTACAGTAAACCTATAACTGAAAAAGTATGTTTTACACATACTCTCCGTACAAGTGTTCCGAATAAACGTACTTTCCGCATTAACGAAAGAACTGTATGTAGGCGGTCGGGATCTCACATACAGACGGACGTAACATACAGCTGACGTATGTAATATACTATATGTATGTAATATACGGAAGACTGTTAGATGTCAACGGCGTGATGTAACATCTAAGCGGGAAAAGTATGTAGCATATGGATAATGTATGCTACGTACTGATTTCGCAGTAAACATAAGGACTCCGTATATTTGTACGGATAACGGATTTTTCTCAGTGCAAGAAAACGCCCATTTAAACGACATGGGAATTTGTTCATCCTCCCTTTAGACCCTTTAAAAATTAAAAATATTCACTTTCGCAATGTTACAATTAAGCCAAACTTCATCATTCTAATCCTGCCGGAAGTCCCTAAACATTTTGGGGTATAGAAGGTGTCCCATATAAAGAACATGGGAAAGATTTTTCAGTTCCCCTTGAACCACTCTACAGTTGGATTCTTTTATTTTTAGTAATTTACTTAGTTAACACTAACGAAAACGTACAAGTATACCGAATTTTAAGTTTTAT
Organism: Thermobia domestica; assembly: GCF_964235325.1. Classification (NCBI taxonomy): domain Eukaryota; kingdom Metazoa; phylum Arthropoda; class Insecta; order Zygentoma; family Lepismatidae; genus Thermobia; species Thermobia domestica. The sequence continues at coordinate 51,137,391 of NC_137460.1, read as the reverse complement.
TCCAATTTCAAGTACCTATAACATAAGATTATGGATCCAAAAACAAGGCCATTTAAATAACATGGCGAGTTTCTTCATCCCCCTTAGACCTTCTAAAAATTAAAAATATTCACTTTTAGCAATTTTACTATGGGTTAGTTAGTCCCGGAAAATTGCGACCATGCCAAATTTCAACTTCTCATGTCAAACGGAAATACCCGTTATCTTATGTCAATGCCCTGAGCAGAGTGGGTCGGTGGGTCAGAGTGGGGACGGTAGGTGGTGGGTTTCAGTGAGTCACGTTCTGTTGACCCACTGATTCACTCACAAATCTTGGCCCACATGACCTACTTGACTCACGACAAACTGACCCCTCTGCGGTGTGGTCTTTAGATGAGTGAACTTATTTACACCTGGACGAACAGACAGAAAGACGGACACTCCCCCAAAAAATCTTCTTTTGGGGCATGCAGAGACCATTAAACGTGTAAGTTCACTAAAACATAAATTTCTTTTTACGTTCGCTGCTCGAAAGTATAAACAGTAAACAAATTTATTAATAACTTGTTAAAGAGATTAATTAACCATTTCGATGAATCAACTGATTCCACATTATACCCTAAGTCCAATTATATTTTCTAAAGTTGCTGCAGCGTTGATGCTTGTAGAATCTACCAAGGTAACTCCGCCTCCAGGTTGGGATCCGATATCAATCATAATATTTTATCACATATTAAATGGTTAATTTTCTTTGAATGGAAAACATAATTTCCTTACATATACTTAAATTTGTTTCTCATATATACCTGTATATCAGTCCCTTATCCAAGGGGGAATAGGGGGAGTCGGCCCCTAAAGTTTTACTGTCCCCCCTAAAATTTTCACGGTAGGCTTGCAAAGGAAACATAATACGGTGATGAACTATAATATGGTTGGATCGGGGCTCCCCCTAACTTCTACCGCCCCCCGCTACATTTTTGGGCTGGCTACCGGCTTGCCGTATGTTCATGAACAAAGTTTCAGATACAAAGACTATTTTACACTAACATTTTAACTATGTTGAAATAATTGATTCATCTATGCTTTTAGCCCTTTGATTTAAGCTATAGGGGTAATTATTTTCCTATTTTCTTTGTAATGAACTCGAAATTTTATTTTTCGATTTTACTGATTTGTTTCTCCAAATCTACTTAAATATATAGTAATCAGGGACGTGCCGTGGAAAATCAGCGCCCGGGGCGAGAGTATACGACAGCGCCCCCATACATATATTCCAAGAAATTTTTCCTATCTTTTTTCCCTTTTCCTCCCGGATTTTCGCCCCCCTTACTTCGGCGCCCGGGGCCGTCGCCCCGCTCGCACCCCACGGCACGGCCCTAGTCGTAATAGAAATTCATTTTGAAACAAAGAATTACGAAAATTAAAAATGAATAAAATGATTGCGATCTTGGCCAATAATTAGTTTTTGGATCAGGGGCACAAAATTTTTAAACGACCGCTGATTTTTCGTATTTTCTACGGAATAAGCACATCATACTGAGTTAACTGATAGTTTGGGTTTGGCAACACTGTATGTAGTTCTCCTTATATAAGGCGTACAAGAAAATTTTTGATTGAAATATATTGAATCCTTTGATCAAAAAAAAAGTAGACATTAACCTTAACTTGAAGAATATATCAATAAAATTACTTCGGTAAAATTCCACTTTATTTCAAAGGAAAGATGGAAGTTATTTCCGTACAAATCAATGGGCTAAAAGATAAAGGTAGTGTGGGTACTCAACGCTGATCACTAACAAGGTGAAGAAAAATTTGAAAAGAAGTCGAACTGGTCCTACTGGGATTGATTAGGAGGGAGGTTAAGAATCCTGGAAAAATCCCTGTCAGAATAACTTGCCTCAGAATTCTAACTCGAGACTCTTCTTTAAAATAAAATCTTTCAGTTTAACGTCCCACGCAGTAGCGTAGCCAGGATGTGTGTTTGGGGGGGGGGGCAAGTGCTGTTATAGGTACATATAGAAAAATTACAAACAAAAAAATATATAAACATAAAAATATATAAAAAATTACAAACATCAAAGTACCAAAGTACATTGTCGGACCCCTTTGGGGGGGGCCGGCCCCCCCTTCCCTACGCCACTGGTCCCACGTATTATTCCTGTTAGGCTAAAGGAGATGGATGATTAAAAAAAGTAAATAATGATTATGGACGTGAAGTTTTCGTATTATTTTATCCCTGAAATCGGTGTTATTTCCCCCCCCCCAAAATCGGTGTTATTTTTCGCGATTTAATACAAGAAAATAGGGGTTATTTGTTTTATTCTGTAATGATTTTGAAAAGCAACTATATTGTAAACATAGAGAAAATGGACTGTGAAAGCTAATTAAAATAAAATATAATTATAAAATTAAATGAATAGTTTTAAATTTTGACATCTTAATTTAATATATGGTTCATCTTAGTGAATAACCGGTCAAGTCGGGAATTGTTAATTTTACAGGAGAGAAGTTTGAAAGTTCTACTGGTTCCTGTGAGTATGAATATACCCAAATCAACTCAATTTTTTGACGATATAGTTATGTCATTAGGATGTGTTATGTTGCAAAATCTCATCCAGAATGTGCAACAATGAAGTGTGATTTTGCACTGTTTTATTCAGTTGACTGCTTATGCACTGCGAAATTGACCTACTTACCTGGTTATGCACGTGTATGCTATATAGTGAAAACCTGTAAAATATTAAAAATGCGAATAGTAAATGTTACCAAAACAGTTTTATTACATATTTCGTACTGAATAGTTACTCCTAAAATTGACAGTTCTTTCAATACTGCTCACTAAGTTTAAAACAGTGGAAGTTATCTGAATAATAATTCCTTTGAATCATGAACTGTTCAGACACAATACTTTTTTTTTATCTTCCCAGTTTCATGTAAAAAAAATACAATGTAATGGTTAAACACTGTTCACATAATGGAATTCAAAAAGAACACACATGCTCGTAATGAATACAATAAGTTCAAGGATCCGTATCAAATTCTTCTAAGTCTGGATCGATTTCGGATATCTCATCAGATGTTCGTAAATTTCTTTAAAAGTCATGGAATACAGGATCTATCAATGTAAGCAAATCCAGAAGGTCCTTCTTCTTTTCCTTACTGATGGGTACGGGATCTTCATGGATCAAGGACAATGATGGCATTTCTGAATCCTTTCGCCGTCGTCTCAAATTCAGCATCGGGAACGGATCTTCGTCTTTTGATGAGTGCTTCTGTTTAAACTGGAAGGAATGCTTCTCATACTGAAGCCACTGCACAGGGTGCCAGAGAAAATTTTCCCTGTTTTCATTTAGCTTTCGCAATACGAATGGACCGTCACCTTTACATAAATTGCTAAAATAAAAAAAGTCCTCCTTTCTCATGGAAATCACATTGAAAGGTAACTTCCTGTTATTTGTGGGTACAAGATGCATCCGGTCATGAGGGTGATGGATCTTCATGCCAGATCGTTTCTTTTCCCTTTCTATTATTGAGTGATCGGTATCACATTCCACATGGGTATGGCCACTTACTAGAAACTTGTGGTTTATTACTTGCAACTCTGTTTTCTTGTGAAGGGCATACATAAACATTAATGCTACATGAATGTTCTTATTTTGCCCTCCACAAGTATCAGAATAGAAAGTCACTTCTTGAACATGAGATAATAGATTCAGTATTTGTTGGTAAAGACATGATGCTATTTGATTACCTCCTCTTCCAGACACAGATTCATCCCACATGTAACACGTAGCTTCATCTGAAGCGAGATTGTGATATGTTAGATTAAAGGTCCATAGTAATTGTTTGTAAAATGACACAGATGATGTTAAATAAGGAATAGGGAGGCATTGCTGGAGGTCAAAAGCAAAAGTCATCTTTGTGTTATCTTCTTTAGAGATTTCCTTGTCCCTTCGCTTAGCGCTGTACGCTTCTTCGGCGAGTGTGTGATGTTCGGTACGTTCACTAATAACCTCTTCCAAGTTACCTTCTTCGGAAGCTCTAATTTTAGCTTCCAATAAATCACATTTGTGGCAAATATCTTTTTTGGCTTTTTGAATGCAAATTTCAACTCATGAAAGTGCTTAGAATATAGGGAGAGTGAAATAGGGTTGTTTCTTCCTTCTGTATGCAATCGGTACATCTTAAGAACTTTTTGGATGTTCTTTTGCGACAATAGTGACTTTCGTAGCTTGGAAAAGACGATATGTAATTCCTCGCATCTTGGACTTTCTCTTCTGGTACTGTTTTTGATGTTTTCTTTTTCCTCTCAAGTCTTCAGGAACCACTCCAGCGTGTGACTGCTTTTTCTTTTGAAGAACGCACTCAAAAATGATTTAGTTTCTACAAGAGTTTTTAGAAGGCATGTTTTACAAACTGGATGTCTGTCATTTTTCACAATGAAACTATACGTACAGTGACACTCACGTGTCTTCTTTTTACATACCGGACATTTTTTCTGTTTTCTTCTCTTTGATAGTGATTAAAGAACTCACGTATTTAGCACGATTATCACGAGAACCTAGTTTCCAGTACTCATTGAAACAATTGGCCATCACTTTCTGTGAATCTACTAACACACTTCATTCTACACTCAGTAAGTTTACTCATCTTTCTTGCCGGAACTTCCTTCCCCTTTTCTGTGATATATGCATGCCTTTCCTTTCTTAGTCTTTTGCTTCTTTCTCTCTCTTTTCTACTACGTCGTTTTATTTCCTTTTGGATCACTTTCTCAGGTAACGGATTCAAAGTTTCACTTTTTTTTTTTTTTTTTTTTTTTTTTTGCACGCACTGCGGTAGATTTATGGAAATCACTCCACACTCTAACTTTGCGTTTCCAGTTTGTGTGCAGACTGTATCTACTACAGAAGCGAAATTCTCCAAATTAAAGTCTTTGGGAGCAACTACATCTTTTGTTTTTTCCTTCTTACGACCAACTTGTTTTCTGGACGTTATCACTTGTTCGTCGCTACGTGACGAATAGCTTACATGAAAATCTGGATCTCTTGTGCTGTCATCAGAGTCTAAGTCCAAATTCGATCGAGAGTCATCACAAACAGTTTCTGTATGGATAGATATTAGTTTCCTAGTCTTCACCAGGCTTCCAGAATCTGAAAACAAAGAAAAATATGTTGTATTAATTAAAAGAAAATCAGTATTTATAACAGTAACAAATGTTAAGGTTCTTTGAGCAGTTGACTTCGCAATAACCCTGTGATAGTCTCATTCGGATTAGTTGGTACTCATTTTAGTGCAGCTTTGTTATTATTATTATTTCTTTAAATTAAATTAAATTAATTATTATTATTATTATTATTATTATTATTATTATTATTATTATTATTATTATTATTATTATTATTATTATTATTATTATTATTATTATTATTATTAACTTTTACATTCATTAATCCATTACTTAAAAAAGCTTTATTTCAATAATAGAATTGGCTAGTATTGAAGCATTGCATTCCCATTCAAAGCATTGGTTTCGTATTCGAGAGATCTTGAGTTCGATTACCAAACAAATATCAAGATGGTACCATAGCCGACCCTTAAACCTTCAAACAAACATATTATTTATTAACCGGAAGATGTGAATGATAATTACATACTTCTCTTTATCCTAAGACTTTACAGCGTCTTATGTAATATGAGTAATTTAAAGAAATGTGCTTACCTTCATATTGTAAGCTATATTCACTCGTACTGCTTCCTGTGCTCGAGATATCTTGGAGTACGAAACTTCACACTCTGCACAATGCGCTGGAATGAATGTTTCTGCTTGCATTTCTACAAGCAACACATCAACAATCTGATCGGCACCCTTGATAGCTGCAATAATATTTGCAACATATCGGCTTTCGGTTCTTTAGAAAGTAAACAAAGGCATCAAAGGAAAGCGAAATGTGACACACAGTCTCCGCTTTTAGTTAACATAAAAGGTTATATCTACATGAGAACAACGTAATATGTATTATACGAATTTATTATAACAGGTCATCTCGATTTAACCGCTTATTCACGCTCAGTGCAAAGTTCATTACAACGGATACAAACAGGTAAAATGACTTATCTTGTTATTCACGAAACAAATATTTCCATTAATAACGAGTTAACTCGAGTTACCTTGTCAATTTTGAAATAACTGGTTATACACATGCTGTAACTTCGTCAATTTTAGGAATTCGACTTAACCGTTTCTACACTATGGAGAACTCACCAATAGAAGCTTATATCTTTAAAATCTCAATTTTGAAAAAAAAGTCGACTTAACCGGTTATTCACTAAGAGGAGCCATATATATATATATATATATATATATATATATATATATATATATTTGGACTTACCATCTGAGAAAAAATGGTTCAATATCCTAAACTTGGATTTATTTAATGTATGATTTGAATATATATGCCGTCTAAAAGCTACACTGCAGTGTTTCCCAACATTTTCTACACTTCAAAAAATCAGTTCACAATATACTTATCTAAAACGCAATTCACAGCATAGCGTTTCTTAACACTTTCTTCACTTCAAAAAAATCAATTTACAATATACTTATTTAAAACGCAATTCATATAATTATCAACACATTTTCACTAGTTAATTTAAAGGTACAAGTTTTGCCGATAGATGTCACTACAGTTTTCGTATCTCTCATGTATTTTTTACCTTTCACGAAAACTCACGATTTCTCTTACAAATTTCAACCTAGAGGTTTCAAATTTTTAGAGAAGGAACTTCATAACCTATCGAAGACAACAATCCGTGCCGATTTTTTATTTAGAATTTTCTTCATTGTTGAAATGGCTTGTTTGTTGAAAGGGATATCCAAACCTTTAACAATATAAGTGTTTCAACAATGAAGAAAATTCTAAATAAGAAATCGGCACGGATTGTTGCCTTCGATAGGTTATGAAGTTCCTTCTTCAAAAATTTGAAGTCTGTAATTTGTAAGAGATATTGTCAATTTTCGTGAAAGGTAAAAAATACATGAGAGAGATTCGAAGACTGTAGTGACATTTATTGGCAAAACTTGTCCCTTTACACCAACCTTAATGACGAATTTATAGTTTCTTTGATGTTTCTTATTTTTTAAAGGACAAAATTGTCAATATTCCCACACTTTCTTCTTTAAGGTTTTGCCTCCTTACCGTAACTACGGAGTTGTATTCTGAAAAAAATATATTTCAGAATCATCGTTGGATGGGAGCAACGATATTGCTTCAAGAGCACAGGCAGCAAAATCTCAGGGGCAAACTTTCAATAATCAACCGCTCTAAAAATAACAGCACTGATGGTCTTCTGTGAATCATATTTTGTTGCAAAGGAAACTTTTGTTATTTTATTACTATTACCGGCCAACATGGCGATTTCGCTAAATCTATCGTTTTATCAGTGAATTTCGGTGTTATTTTGAAAAAAAAAAACAAATTCACGTTATTTCGCGATTTAAAAACGCCAAAAAACGGCCTTCTATCATATATTTACGTATATCTATATACTTTACTTTGCATTTTTCAAGTTTTTGATGTTATCGTTAAAACGAAAATTTCACATCCCTAATGATGATGGAACAATTGGTGGAATGAGAATGTGAGAGGAAACGGGAATACCCCGAGAAAATCAACGGACACGATGTTGTCCTCACAAACTTACTTGGCCAGGAAACGAACCAGAGACCCTACGCACCAGAGATAAGAGCTTTATCACTGTGCTACCGTGCCCCTCGAGACCTTTCTATTGGGAAGCGTGAACGCTAATAATTCACGTAAGCTCACTCGGTAAACTTAAAAGAAAAAACATAAATGCTATTGTTTGGATGCTTTCTTTTTCTTTCTTTCCTTTCTTTCATTTTGTAGTGTTTTGAACCACTAATATTTCAGTAATATATTAATGCTAGAAACAGAACGATAATTGGAATATAGAAACACTTAGAACCAGTGGTGCTATTCAGCCTGTTCACACCGGTTCGCTAGAACCGGTTGTTAAAATATTTCGAGTTTGAAGAACTGTTTGTTATACCCAGACATAATAGTAAATTTTACCCAGTTATACCCAGGAACAATAAATCTTAGTTTAACTATCTTTGGTTTAAGAACAAGGTACCGGTATAAGCGTTTATTTCTTAATCTCAAACGCTCAGATATAAAGAATGAAAACTAGGTTTACACGAGTGTAGTGGTAAGGGTTATTTTCATTTGGAACACATACATACCGTTATCAATAATAATTGTCGATCCTTGCTGGACGAAAATTTTTCCAATACTTTTTGACAACCGTCTATCTTGGATAATTCGTATCCAAGATATTCGTAGCGCAACCTAATTTCGTATCACCACTTTGTATTAGGATGCTGTGTAGTCTTTAATTGTCACATGTGGTATCCAGTAAAAAAATTTAAAAATTTGCATGTGTCTACCTTGTATGGGTTGTTCCTATGAGAGTTATATCTATTCATCTACTACGTCTGTCTGTCTGTCTCTCTCTTTCTCTGTATATATATATATATATATATATAGTTAAAAGTCATAGCAACTACTTTTTTTTCCCTAAAATGGTAACGAATAAAAAATTCTGAAATATGCAAATGCAAGGTTGGTTCATATGTAAACATTACATGGAAGGAAATGGATGGACACAGACCACCATAAAGATATAGCACGAGAAAAAAGACGAACAAAATGTCGTTTCAATCGTGTTTTACTGTCAATTGCAACAGTTCACAATAGTACAGGGCAGAAATACGTACCTGTGACATCTTGGAGTCCCTCGAAGTGGTCTTGCCAACGCTGTGGAAGACACTGAATAGGGCCACCCATAGCCTCACTTTGAGCGAATCTTCTTATCTCACGCGTGACTGTTGTAGCAGTCTTCACGTGTTCGAAAGCGTGTTTCACGCAATGGCTCTTTCAGCTTTGGTATGTCATATTCGCAAGGTGATAAGTCTGATAAATATGGCAGATGCTCTAAGATGTCACAGGTTACTATTCCTGCCCTGTACTATTTTGTACTGTTGCAATTAACAGTAATACACGTTTGAAACGACAAAAAAAAAAAAAAAACATTTCTCTCGTGCTATATCTTTATGGTGGTTTGTGGGTTCATCCATCTCCCTACATGTAATCTTTACATATGAACTAACCTTCCATTTGCATATTTCAGAATTTTTCTATTCGTTACCATTTTCGAGAAAAAAATAGTTGCCATGACTTTTGCTATGACCCTCGTATATATATATATATATATATATATTTATATTAACAAATATGCATAATTACAATGAAACAATAATTGAAGTTACAATTAAATTGTTACAATATATTACTGTAGACACTTCCGGGCCAAACTGTAGATATTGTATATAATTGTTATAATGAAATATACATATATTAGATACAACCATAAGTAATTACATAAGAATTGTAAAATAACAAGGATTATTTAAAAAAAAAACTGTTATAATGAAAATTTCAAATGAAACAGTAAATATCTATTCTTCAGTACTTTGTTCCCGTGTCGCCACGTTTTGCCTAATCCTCGTTTCGCCTAACCAATTATCTGACACTTTTAGGACAGATAAATGATAATATTTCAGTCCGCCATTTTAGGCGAAAAAAGGATCCTCGTTTGGCCTAATCCTCGTTACGCCTAAAATGGCGGACAATAAAAAATCCCGGAAATTCAAGTAGAGGGAAATTACAAAAGAAAATTCCCTAGAAAGAAATGCAAATTTTTAAATTAATATTGATATTATATTAACCCGCGGTCAATATTTTTAAGCAGTTAGGATTAGCAAAACTCCTTTATGTATTTACCATGTCCTATATATAATGTATGTGTGTATATCTGTATGGGAGAGAGAGTCCGTCCGGGAGACAGAAAGATCACTACTATGCAATAAGGATGTTAGATTCACTATTATGCACACCAGTTAAATTTGATTGTATCATGCATGTCTTCAGCTCTGGATTATCCTTAATTAGTATCATTAAAATTTGTTCAATTTTTACACCATCTCCGAGACGTAGCAATCTTAATCAGAGACTTATTCTATGGACGTTCCGGTAGTAGGCTATGTCAAACGAGTGAAATTTGAATTCAAAAGTTATTTCACCAACGCAAATAATAATAATAATAATAAAAAACTAGTTGGTTAAGTGCTTTGAGAAAATTCAAATTGTAATGTATTGAGACGACAAAACTATAAATGAAGCAGAGACGTATAAAAAACTGCTAGAGTATAAAGAATACTTGTTTATCTTGAGCTTCTTTCAGATGTGTTCTTGCACATCTGACCTTAATGTAATTCAGAACATTTTGCAATAAAAAATACAAATGTTGAAAGTAGTGGAAGAGCTTTGTAGTCATTTCCTGCATTCGAATTTATAAGATTTGAGCAAATACTGGGAAACATTCCAGTATCATGTGAAATTCACTCGCTACAAAAAAATCTATGACGGAACATCATATGACTTAATAATTACACAAAAAGCGGATATGTTTAAATCGAATGAAATACCATGTTCATGTGCACGTTACAAATTATGTGTAAGGGTTATCTTGGGCTTCATGCGTTTCCCTCCACTTTCTTTACTCCACCAGTTTCGTTCGTTATCATCATCACCACCTCTCTTAGCCTTGGAGCATAAAAATGAGATTCAAACAAAAGAACAAATAAAATATTACCCTTATTTTCATTAGTGAATTCTCAGAAATGTTGAAAGGAAAATGAGAAACCTATTATTTTTTTCAGAATGAACGTTACTTTTATTTCCCAAAATTTAATGTAAAATGAGTAACTAAAAAATAAGGTTTGCATTGAAAGTAAACAACTAAATCACAACTTAGCATTTCAGTTATCTAACATTCTAAATGGATGCAATACGACATAGCATCCAAATAAGAAACTAACTAACTCTATGACCTATGGAACCCGGAGGTTCAATGCCGCGTTCACAAAAGCTCTCCACCGACCTCTATCCTTAGCCAACTGGATCCAGTTTCTACTTTGTATTCCAATCTCTGCGAGATCCATCTTAATATTGTCCTCCCATCTGCGCCTAGGTCTTCCTAATGGTCGTTTTCCGATTGGTCTTCCAGTCAAGCCTTTGAAAGCATTTCTACTTTCTTCCATTCTAGCTACGTGATCTACCCACCTAAGTCTCCTAGACTTAGTGACCCTAACAATGTTGGGTAAACCGGATAAATTATGTAGTTCCTCGTTATGAAGTTTCCGCCATTCCCTATTTCCGTTCCTCTTGGGGTCCGAATATTCGTCTCAGGATCTTGTTCCCTAATACTTTCAGTCTATGTTCTCTCAGAGTAAGCGACCATGTTTTGCAACCATATAGAACAACAGGTATGATTATCGTTTTATATATTTTAAGCTTCAAATCCCTCGACAGAATTCGCGACGACAACACGAATTCCCTACTTTTAATCGGCATTTAATTTCTTCGTGAACATGATTTTCGTCTGTTAATATTGATCCTAGATATTTGAAGTTATCCACTTTATCAAAAGTATTATTTAATATTTTAACGCATCCATAATTTGCCGTATTTGGCTGTCCCGACGCATTTCCATGTATTTAGTTTTCTCTGCATTTACTTCTAAACCCATGTTCCTGCAAGCTTTTAATAAAATCTCTGCATTTGTTTCTATTGTTCTCCTGTCATCCCCTATTAAATTTACATAATCAGTACAGTGGACTCTTTTTAATTCGAAGTCCAAGGGGACACGAAAAAACTTCGAATTATCCAAAATTCGAATTATCCAACGACATTCATTTTCACATATATAACAACAAACAAACCGAAGTACTGTGCATCAAAAACATATTCATATGGTGTAGACTTTACCTTTAAAGCAGCTTATTATTTGCGTGATCGAATACCGCAAACTAACAAACGACATTGATTCCACATAATTCAAACTACGTGTACAATGGAAAATATATTTACGTACAACACTACAACATACATTGAATAGCCCAAACAATTAAACACCAGTAACAATTTGAATATTCTGTTCTCAATTTTAAGAAGTCGTAAACCTCATTTGCTTAAATTTGATTGTTTTTGTACGGTCAATATATCTTGAATTTCATGTATTGCGTGGAATACGATATTAATAACATTTGGTTGACTTTATCAATAATTCATCTTAAATTTTCAGCCAATTCTGAAACAACCGGAGATTGGCATACGTTCTCTATCTTTACTTCTTCCCCAACTCACCTTCATCTTTATCATTACATAGATTTTCTATTTATCCTTTGTATTACTCTTCTCTATGGCTGCATCTGGATAACTGAAAACACGTTAAAACTGTATTTCTCTGTTTACATCTGTCCAACATTAACAATTTTCAACTGTATTTACTTCGAATTATCCAAAACCTAGGTTCAAAAGTTCGATTTATCCACGACTTTTTACTATTGTTTTCAATACAGTTTTCAAGGGGAATGGACTTCTGTTCGAATTATCCAATATTTCGAATTATCCAAGTTCGAATTAACGAGACTCCACTGTATATGCCATAACCTGGTGAATACTGTTCAACTCTAGGCCCTGGTTGCTATCTTTGATTTTCCCTGTGGCGTATTCCAGAACAAAGTTGAATGATAATGGCGACAACGCATCTCCTTGTTTCAGGCCATTTTCGACGTGAAAGCTCGTGGACAAAAATTTTCCTACCCGGACTTCACCTTGGGATTCATTTAAACATGCATCCAAATAAGAAGCTTTTAAAACTTAATATTTTAAAACTTAATATTATTTTAAATAACAATTTATACAATAACAATATATAACGAATCATTTTCCTAAGAACAGTAATTAAGATTTAAACACAAATATAAGGATTATTTATAGAAAAGTAAAAGGACAGTTACTTGAATACACGATAGACACGCCTGAAAGATGTAACCAAATACTGAAAACAACTGGATTGGCAAAACAAATATTGGATTGGCCAAAAACTGGAAATTGTAAACAAATCCTTATCTGTGATTGTGCGAATGCCTGTCCACGATATTTGACGGGAATGGTAGAATGAAGAAAGTGGGAGGAAACGGGAGAATCCCGAAAAACCCACGAGCACCGTGTTTGTCCACCACAAAGTCCACACGGCGTGAGCAGGGATCGAATCAGAGACCCCAAGCACCCTCTACCACTGAGCCACCGCACCCCCTACTAACACATTGAGATATTTGGATTATTGAATTATGCAAAGATCAACTTGCCAGTAGAGCGATTTGTCCAAATCACTCATTTCAATCACAGTTGTCCATTTTTATGAGCTAATTTAGATATCTTTTGTCAGATCTAGCTCGAAACGTTTTCAAATATCATATTAATTAAAATAATAATCACAATAGGATCTCTTATAATGGATTAACAGTTTAAAAAAAGCATTGAAATTGGAATGAAATCCTCTGAAAAACCAGCAAGACCTACAATAGTATAACTTCAGCATCCACATTAGTACGAAACAGAAATATAAAATCCATATTTTCTTAATAATCATGCTAACTATATTTCCTTTAAGATGCTTATTAGCAGTACCATTTGACAATATCAGATATTTGGAAACAAACTGCAAACTAAAACACTCACCTTCAAACGAAATTAATAATAGGGAATAAAGTATGTATAATTTGTTTTTTTCTCATCTGAAATATAGCCACTATAGATGCTGTGAGAGCGTTAAGTTTAAATGAAAGTTATATCGAATGTTAATGTTCTCAAAATGGAAAAAGAAAAATAACCATAACACAAATGTCGAAGCATTTTCCCTAAAGCAAATGCTCGTATTACAAATTAGTTTTGGGGAAATAAAATATTTCTCAGTTCTTCATATAGCAGGGAATAATCTTTCGAAATTTACCTCCAGTCTTACTTCCGCGAATTTTTCTGTAGTCCGCCATTTTAGGCAAAACGAGGATTAGGCCAAACGAGGATATTTATTTCGCCTAAAATGGCGGGCACAAATCTTATCATTCATCTGCCATAAAAATGTCAGCTAATTGGTTAGGCGAAACGAGGATTAGGCCAAACGATGCAAGATCCTTTGTTCCCATGACGTTCGGCAGGTAATACTAAATCTTCTGCTTTCAAAGGTTCCAACCTGTCATGTTATGTCACTGTCTTGACGTACGGTACAGCATTCATGCCGGTTATATATATATATATATATATATATATATATATATATATATATATATATATATATATATATATATATATATATATATATATATAACAGAACCACTTGTTAAAAAATAGAATAACACCACTGCTTAGAACTTACATCATTGTTAGTCTCCTATTAAAATCAAACAATCAGAAGTTAATTCAAATTGTTATTAATTTTCATATACGATAGTAATGCAAAATTGTCTAGAGTAGATTTTTAAAAAATGCCAAAATGTAAAATTATTACTACTGTAAGAGTACGTAAATTTTCTGTTTAATGATTCTGAATACTGTGTTCATTACTTTGTTAGCGTGGAATGCAGGGGCGGATCCATGGACCGACTTCTGGGGGGGGTCCTCATAATGGTACTTTTAAGGGCTCCAAACTCTGGGATAGATATTATTTATATATATAAAACAAGAAAATTTCCTCTTCTGGGGGAGGGGCGATCGCCCCGATCGCCTTCTGGATCCGCCCCTGGTGGAATGATAGTCGCTGTTGATGACGTTTGAAATTTATTGCTTTTGTTGAATATGTTCACCTACAAATTAATGATGGCCAATTCCAGAATTCGGAAAATTCCGGATTTTTGAAAAATTCTGGAATTCGAAAAAATTAAGGTTTTCGGAAAAATTCCAATTTCGGAAAAACATCGGATTTCGGAAAATTCCGGATTTCAGAAAAAATCCGAAATTTAGGAAATTCGAATTTCGGAAAAATTCCGGATTTCTTTCTGAACTCCGGATTTTTTTATTCCGGAATGTTTTGAATTCCGGATTTTTTCCGAAATTCATAAAATGAAATTTCCGATTCCGTTCCTAGTAAAATAATTATATAAAGATTCAGAACTACTGTATTAGAACAAAATTAACGGATAAAAATGTAATTATAGAGAAAACTATGGATATCGATTCAACGGAGATACAAACAAGATCTCGCGCCAGGGCTGGATTAACCTATCTAGAGGTCCGGGGCTAGAAACAATATGCGGCCCCTGCTGACTTCACCTAATACATTTCTGTGAAAGTACAGTAGGAAAGTTAAGGGAATATGTTTCATATTTTTGGTCATATTTTATTTTATGATGAAGATTGTGTCTTCATGATTCTTTTTAGATAGCCAGTTGAGATTTTAATCAGAGTGGAGGCCTCTGTCAACCTGGAGGCCCGGGGCTACAGCCCCTTTAAGCCCTTCCCTTAATCCGGCCCTGACTCGCGCTTGCCAAATAGATGCTGTACCCAATTAAGTTAGTAACAAAATATAAGGTCCTCTCTCCGCATTTTCGTGCTTAACAACTACCCTGCAATCAAAAGTTTTCAACCACTCCAGATTTTTTTTCTCCATAATTACATTGCATTGCACCTTCAAAAAAGTAAACACGCAATTATTATAGATATAATGATTATAATGGAAAAATAATTTATTTTTGTTGTTCAGTTTTGCCTTTTAAATTAATTAAAACAGGAGGCAACAGGGGCGGATCTAGAAGGTAAAACCTGGGGGCAGCAACATCCCAGTCTATGATAGGTACATCCGAAATTTATAGTGAACTTTCAAAAATATATAAACGATAACTTCAATTATTTTTGTCACTCAAAAAACTGGGGAGCCTAGCTCCCCTCGGCTCTAGGCTAGATCAGCCACTGAGATAAGCAGGTAACAATTTCAAATTTCTCTGATTGACACAGAGGAATGAAACTTAAAACTACTCCAAAAAATATAACTTTGGATGTTAATACATCATAGAAGCTCCATCACATGGCATGATCAGGTATCGAATTCATAAACTTATGCTTCAGAAAAGATCGCAGTATCACAGACAGTACGATTCGTGAATGCCGAAGTTAAAATAGGAGAGCATGGTAACTCAGTCGTAGTGGTATCGCCTGTTACGCGGATGGTCTCTGGTTCAACTCCAGATCAATTTCATGATCGTTACGGTTCTGCTGATTTCTCCGCATCTACACTCCCATATGTAGTCTACAAAGTATAACAATGGGATGTTAAACAAAATCTTCAATTTCATTTCAACATTCAAATATTATCCTGAAATAAGAATTATTTTCATAGAGTGGAACTAGAACCTTGAGGAAACTGACCTGGGTCATGAAAAGGAACGAGAACATAGTTGTAAATAGGTTTTTCCTTTCGCTCCAGCATAGTGGCCATAATCTTAGCAGCACCTTCCTTCACCTGTCGTAGGTCATCGAACATAGACCCTGTGGAATCAAACACGAAAGCCAGAGTGGCTGCTCCTTCGGGAATCTCGCTTTCCCGTTCCGTTTGTTGAGCACCAACCAGTAGTAACAGTGCGAGGAACACCAGCACAGCCTCCATCTCACTACTAGCACACACTCCACCACACACCAACCAGAGGCACTTGATACCAACTAACTTAACTTCTGGTGGTGTGGTACTGCATGCCTGCCTTGCAGTTCCTCTTACAGCAGCCGATTCGGTCGGTAAATCTTTGCTACGGCATATGGTGACCGCCCTCTATGCTTTCTTGTCTTCCCCCTTTTAACGCAAAGAACAAAGGCGGTGAAGTTGCATTCCTTTGTTTGCAAAGTAATATATCATGTTACACAACTTCTTTCCAGCAATAAAAACGTTTATTTTCTTTCCTCTTTGTAGTGCACATGTACTGACATGCGTCACAACACTTGTCAGGAGCATTCGTAGAAAGAGATGTTCCCGAAATGAGCAAACAAACATTAAAGTTTTATAAAAACGTCAGTGGTGGCCTATGAGCTAATAATGCAATGGTTTGTATTTGCTCTCCAAGGGCGCCCATTAAGGGGACAAGGTGGGGCGCTCACCCCCCTAGAAGAAATTGTACTTCGGAATATCGAAAATAAAATAGAGTTTTTAGAATAGTTACAGCAAAATTTGAAACTATATTTGAAATGTCGCTTATTCCCCCCCTTGGAAACCACAACATGGGCGCCCTTGTTGCTCTCTATGATGCATGTTCTTTATCGAATAAGAAAAAAATAATTGAAAATAATTTATTGACATTTATACACAATACGCTACGCGAGTTTGTACCCACTTGAGCTTTTCACTTTTGCGTCCTACGTTATGTCCTGCAGGCTACAGAGATGGACAATTAAAGTGAATTATTGTGAAAGAAATTGATGGAATGACAATGTGGGAAGAAACTAAAGAACACCACCGACACGATGTTGACAACCATCGAATCAAGGATCTATTGCACCAGGGGTTAGAGCTGTACCACTGAGCCCAATGTCCGTGGTGCTCACTGAACTTTTAAACGGGTCCTTTTCAGTGAATTTTCCGAAAAACGAAATGAATATTTAAACGTTTTACGTCTACTTCATGACGATTATTGGACAAGTTGCTAACTTGTTCCCACCCCCATTCCGTTCCACTAAATGAGCTTGTCAAAAGGATCCATTCCTCTTTGACCTATTCCCGTTTTGTCTGTGCTGGCGGTTTATATCATTATTTGGTCTAAGGTTAGGCGAAACACTAACTTAGTTCTGTTTCTATTCCACCGAATATTCCGGAAAAGGGATAACTCATATCTTTTTTTCTTATATCTTCCTCCAACTTCTAACATTCAACTTCCATATTAAGGTTAGTGTAAAGGGACAAGTTTTGCCGATAGATGTCACTACAATCTTCGTATGTCTCCCATGTATTTTTTACCATTTACGAAAATTTACAATTTCTTTTACAAATTTCAACCTAGAGACTTCAAATTTTTAGAGAAGGAACTTCGTAACCTATTAAAGAGAACAATCCGTGCCGATTTTTTATTTAGAAATTTCTTCATTGTTGAAACAGTTCGATTGTTAAGGGTTTGAATATCCATTTCAACAATCAAGTAATGTCAACAATGAAGAAAATTCTAAATAAAATATCGGCACGGATTATTGCCTTCGATAGATTATGAAGTTCCTTTTCTAAAAAATTTGAAATCTGTAGGTTGAAATTTGTAAGAGAAATCGTGAATTTTCGTGAAAGATAAAAAATACATGGGAGAGATACGAAGACTGTAGTGCCATCTATCGGCAAAACTTGTCCCTTTAAACCAACCTTAGCAGAAAAAAATATCAGACATTGCATCTAGTGTGTGTCTGCACTTCCAACAAGATTTTCTGCCTCCAGAATACGGTATAAACAGCCATCTAATAATGTTTCTCCACGCTTTAAATTTAAGAACAGTACATTTTTATCAGTCAGTTTTCGTCAGTTTCTGGAACTTTCTTTCTTTCTTCCTAATGGCCAATCACCATATGCGTTTGCTAGTGAAAGGTAAAGTTATAGAACCAATACATACAAGAAGCTTAAGATTTTTATAAATAAATATATATTTCAATTTCCTCAACAGCATTGAAATTTTACACATGAATGTAGAGCTTTTTAGTAAAATAAGCAGTAAACAGAAATAATTTTGCTATACATATTTCTAAGGATCCTGTTATTTGGGATTTTTTTGGGGGGGGGTCATTGATTGTTAAAGATTGGAAAAATTCTAACTGAATAATCCCTGGAATGTTGACTATCAGTCTACCGAAAAATTAGGAGGAACAATGTATTTAGGAATTCCTGTTTCGCCTACATCTAAGACGATATATAAATTGCCGGCAGAGCTGTAGGCGAAACAGGGATAACACGAACAAAAGTCATCCCTAGGTGACTTCTTTCAACGCCGAGAAATTTCCAAAACGATTTTATCTCATCCAAAGAGGATAGGTTCACTCCATTATGTAAAAATAATTATGCAAACAAAGGAATAAAACAAAAAGAAATTTGTTATTTAAATCTTCACCAATCTTTCTCAAATTTCTTCGCTAACTGTCTGTTGTTATGAAGTCTGAGCCCACTAGCATCATTTCAGGTTTTTTACTTGGGGAAAGGGGGGCAAAATTTTCCTATGTAACTTGATTTTCATGTCATTAGTATATTACAAATTATTGATAAAAAAAAGTATACATACGAGGGCCGTTCGGAAAGTAACCTCCCATTGGTTAAAAAAGAAACACCAAAGTAAATAAGAGGGATTTATTATATCCATCTGCAAACTACTTCTTCGCTCTATTTTTCAACATAGTTTCCATAAATATTCAAGCACTTATCATATCTTTGCACTAGATTAGAAATTCCATCAGTATAAAAATCTGCCGCTTGTGCCTTGAGCCAGCCTAAGACCGCATCTTTCAGCTTCTCACCATGGAATTTTTATGGGCCCATACTATTGACTGTTCTTTAGCTTGGAAAGCTCCAAGATTGTAAAACGTCAATTTTTATGAACTTTACCTACCTATTTTCTGAACGAGTTTATCAGTGTCGTAAGAAAACGTATAATAGCTCACACCTTGCACTTGGCGTGGTTTTCTATTGCAGCACACATTTTGAGACGCTACAAAAGGAACTAGTGATTAGACAACCTTCACTCTATTAGGGCTGGATGTAGACTGATCTGCAGCGCACGTCTGTGCAAAAGGTGGTAGCACTGTCCCCACTACTTCACACACAGTGACCAATCGGAGGTTACTTTCCGAACGCCCCTTGTTTATGAAACCCTGGAGAGAGGCAATTGCAGTCACAAATGACGCAACTGTCTGAGCACAGGCAGCCTATAATCATTCTGAAATCAACGCCTTAGTCTCTCTGGTCTCATGGTTCCTAAGAGATAACCGAGGATAAATAGCACGGTCATTACTTGGAGTAACCACTGGGGGAATATCATGTGGTGTTGGCAGTGTGAAGTAGATCTACGTCCAGCATAGTGAAGACAATTGGTAGTTATCTGCAAAAGGATATTTCGATAAAAGAGAAAAACAGTAGAAACATCAGGGGACTATTGATGTGCTAATTACATGTCTTAATTTTGAAATTGCCGACTGGTCTGCTGAAGTTCTTCAGAGCTACGTGAGAGAGAATTTAGTGTACTTTATAATCATTCTGAAACTCCAATGAAGACATTACTGAAAGTTTCATTGAAATCAGTTCGGTAAGCTTTGAGTTAAATACATTGGTGAAAGTACTATGCATCACAGCTGAAAAGTTTTTTTTGCTTTCACCAGTCAAAGCCAACATTCTCAGTGGCCAATAGTAGAGACACCATTCGTTGTAACTATAAAGCATCCATCTGAGTTGACGGCTATATTCACAGTAAACGATAGTGAAAACGTCATGCAGCACAGCTACAGAGATTTCCTTTCCACCAGAGTCGACGGCGACATTCTCAGTGACAATAGTTTCGATACCTCGCGGCGTAACTGTAAAGATTTTGCTTCCACCGGAGTCGACGGCGATATTTTGTGACCGACAGTAGCGATACCATGCGGCGCAATAAAGATCTTGCTTCTACTGGAATTTATTTGTTACGCCTATTATCAGTGGCGTAACTCATACTCCTGCAATCCAAGTATAGCTAGGATTCTGATGCAATGGGGACACGAAAACATATTGTAATAATGAAGTAGGTCCAGATTATTATTTTTACCACTTAAAAACAGTTCCAGTTGCATAGTATGACCTAGATATAGATATGTTTTGTTTTAAATTAAGTATTCGACCTACTTCTTTGTAATATAGAGAACTATGCCGAAAGTAATACACTATTGTTCAAATTTTGTTTCATATTAAAATGACAACAAAAATGACACAGAATCGGGTTTTGAATGCGATTATAATAATTCAGTTGGAATAGTATTGTAGAGGAATTGATTTCCTATTTCCCTAATAAATATATAGTGCAAAATATACATAGTTATTCTGGAGTCGTAGTGGGAAGTTATTCCGACATGCCATACCCGCTGGTCTAGTGGTTAGCTAGTTAGCGCGCCTTTGGTGCATGGGGTCCTAGGTTCGGTACTCAATGGAGATTCACGAAATATTTAAACGTATTACGGTGGTTCGGATTCTACTTTAAACAATAGGCTGAAAGGATCATTAAACCCCCACTCAACCATAAAACTTAATTAGCCATTAACATCAGCTGTTTGACAAATATCGATAGGAGTTATTTCGTAATGGTTTGCCTTGTATATCTCAAACTAACAGAATACCCGTTCTTCGCACGGGGAGAATATGTTTCATTTTGGGGCTGAATTTGGATTTATACGTCATTGGAAGTATCACTGTTCGTCTCAGCGACCCCGGAAACTATGGATTCGATGCAAACATCAGTCATTTTCGATCATTCTTAAATATCTCCCTTCCTCCTCCAGCCCTAAGTTGCACCGTCAAAGTGAAACGATAAAAGCCACCCCACGTCCAAACCTCATTTATGTAGCAAATTAGATATAGATTTTCTCGTGGTTTAAGAGTTATTACGGAGATGATAACTTCACTAACACTTCCGAACCTTATCTATGTTGAAAATTTAATCGAGATCGGTCGGGTGGTTCAAGAGTTATTAAGCGATTTTCATTTTTATATATACAGATTTTGGTTGTTCTTCGAAGTCGTTCGAAATTAATAAACCACAAGTCGCTACTGTAAAACAAAAGCAAGAGAAAGAAGAAAGTTAAAATTAAGTACATTTTAATTGCTTTTGTCTATAAAATAAACTATAACATTTTGTGCCAACTTTTACAATACATCTCATACCCCTTTATCTCTAAATACTTCGTTCTCGTCTTCCTATTCCTTTGGTAAAACATTCGGCAAAGCGACAGAAAGGAGTCGGGATGGGCTCATTAAAGCTCTGCTGTGACAACTGAATCCTGCCGACAGAGATGAAAACTATGAATCACACATGTCACACTTAATTAGGCGTTTCACACGAGATGTTTTCCATGGTCCTTGCTTTCAGCCTCTCGGAGCATCACAAGAACACTGATTTCTTTTGCCATTATTCTTGATGGCAATGTGTACCATTCCTATGTTGTGCAATTCCTTTAAGTACTACCATTTATCATGTGTTGCAAAATGATGAAACTAAAGTATGTTTGTAGATCCGTTTCAACAATTTTCCTTCCTTCATTTCCAGCGTCCAATCTACGCATTTTTAGTTGTTTTTATATACGCGCATGACGTAGCAGTTGTAAAATATTATGCTTATTTTGAGCAAATAAAGTATAACTATTTGATACAAATGTAACAGCACGTGTCCATTTCTATCTTCATATTTATTTTTATGTATGATATATACGGAAATTCGTACACCTAGGGTTGCCAACTTTGTGAGGCAGACCTTCTTACGACTTTATACCTATTAAAATGATCGACTGTTGCACCCAAGCCTTCGACCCACAATACAATATTGGTTGTGCTATAAAATCATCTATATATTAAAATGCTACAAAAGTTTATATATTTGTGGACGTTTATATGTATGTGGCCAATCCTTTCGACAGTGAGTTCTCGGGAACCATAGGCTCTAGAAAGATGCCGTTTTCACTGATCGATTGTAAATTTTGTGTAGATTGTTCAGTCCTAATTGGATATTTTTTTAATGGCCGTTATTTGTTTATTACATTTTCATGGGTACACTGGAAGTGTTGAAATTTTTTAAAAAAGTAAAGCATCAGATCCTACGAGTTATACATTCCAACACCACACAATTGTATACGGGGGTTGTATATCTCTCAGGCGTTTGTTTCAAGGCAAAATTATAATGAAAAACGAAAGATCATTTCTCCAGTCTAAGATGAATCTTTATTGTTTGGAGTGTTTTGCCCAATGGACACAATATATCACTGACACTATAATAAATTGTGTGTGTAATATATTTGCATATTACATACTGCATACAAGAAAAAAGAAAACACTGATCATACATGAATTAGAAACTCCAACCGGAAGTAGTTTCAAATCTTACAAACGGTGCGAGATATTGAAACATTTTCCCCTTTATGGTACCCTTTGCCGATTTTTATCAGGACGTATTTCACCTATGTCTGTAAAGGGACATGTACAGATGTTGTGAGGAATGACAAGGAGATTCATGCTCATATGTGAATGATGCGCTGTGTAAAGAGCGCAAGCTCAGCTAGTGTTTAATTAAAATCAGATCTAATTGTTTACATTTAAGAAATTAATGTATTTATTGTTGTGAGTTTGCAATCTACACTTTCTGATACTTTCTGTTTTATTATGACCGAAACAAGAGTTTTACAATATTAGAACGGTAAAAGTGTGCAATTTGCTGAAGATATTTCACACCAAGTTTTCCCTTCCTTAATTAACAACGATGTCTTAGATTAGTGGGAAAAGCGTTGGTTTCACATCCCGGTGGCCGTGGGTTCGATTCCCATTGTGTAATGAAAGTAATTTTTTATTATTTATAATATTGATACTTCCAATGTAAGGTAACATGGAAAATATTCAATTTCTTTGAGTCTTAATGTTGAAACAACTTTTTCAGTCCACTAGAAAAGTGAACTACAAAAGATGAGGTCAGCCGTATCAACCTTGTTTCGTACTGTGTGGGAATGTAAAGTGTTTAACGAACAACTTCTCAATACGTAAGGCATATCATTAGTATGGGTCAAACATACAAATGGTCAAACACAAATGTTTCCCAGCAATTGTTAATAAGTTTCTACTACGAGTACTTCTATTGCTACTATTGTTGCAAATATTAGTGTTTAAAACATTTCATCATTTCAGATTTTCAATATCAACAAAATGACTTTACATTCAATCTAAAACTTCATAAAATATAAAATATGTAGGCAAGTCTTAACTTTGCAATAATAATAATAATAATAATAATAATAATAATAATAATAATAATAATAATAATAATAATAATAATAATAATAATAATAATAATAATAATAAAGGAATAACAGAATTACAACACCAATTACATAAACAATACCTTCCAATAAAGAAAAAGTAATTGCCACGACGGGATTCGAACCAGAGTCTCTGCCATACGAGTTTTATGCTTTACCACTCTCCTGACACTCTGACAAGAAAATAAACTAGTAATTACGGAAGATAGAACTAGAACTTTATTTTTCCTACACGTGTTGATACAATTCAAAGAATGCGAAAATAATGTCTACCGTCTTTTCTTCTTTGGAAATAACAAGTTAAGATGAAGAAGAATAGTAGTAATGAAAATCGGGACCAGTTAAAAACGATGAGATAACCTCAATTTGAAGAACGTTTCATGATACTTTCGTCATTGACGAAGGTCTATATAACTTGTTTTTGAGTGAAAGATGGAAACCTCGAGTATGTCATTGTAACACTCACATAAGAAACGTCATCTTATACGAGAATTAGTATCTTGTGGATAGTCTTACGCAACGATTTTAACTAGCTAATAGTTTAGGTGAAGATGAAGTGACGCGGTAGGTAAATGGCTAGCACATTGAACTTCTATTCGGCGGACCAGGGTTCAAATCCCGGCTGGGTTCGAAGTTTTTTTCAGATGTTTTAATATCAATTTCTATGCATATTCAGTGTGGCAAGCAAGATCTCCTCTCCAGAAAGAAAAAGATGTTGGAATGAGGAAAATTGGAGAAGGTCTGTTAATGTAGGCAATCCTTTACAAACTTATTTCTAGCACTTGTTCTAGATTTGATATTTTCACCTATTTTCAAACATTCTGATTCAGGTGTTGTCAGTATTTTTATTTCCTGAATTTACAGTATATAACGAAATAATACGTTATATACTAAGCAATATTGAGAATAATATATGGTGTTCATAGGACAAGGCGCTCTGAACCATAGAGATTCATCTCAGAATTGAGAACTGTTCCGTGCGTCATCTACTCACAATTTTACTTGCATAAAGACCTGACTCAGTGCTACCAACTGCTGTCAGTGTCGACAGAAGTTACATGTAAGTTTAGTTGCATCTGTTCAGGCGTTCACACAACTGCAAATTATCTGGATCCCAAGTAATAGAATTAGAGCACTTAGAGGGGAGATACTTTTGCTGGTCGCTGTACCAACGAAATAATTTAAAAAAAGTTCTTGTCCATGCTAATGAATCAGATCCGATCACCGCGTTACTTTGGATCGTTTCAGTTTGCATTCCACAAGGCAGATTATCGAATAAATTATATACCTTTTAAATGACCTAGCGAATTTGCTTTTCGCTTCGGTTATACGAATTGCTCCATTGACGAATGCAACACAATTGCACATATAAAATGTTCATGGTGCAAGGGAGTCTTTTGCCTGCGTCATTTCTTCATAGAACAGAAGAACAACAGTGATCAATTTTCATCTCTAACCTATCACTAGTGTGAACAGTAAAATGACTAATTTTAACTAACAAACCCGTTTTTTCCTGTTACCTCCGATAGATTTCAATTCATACACCCATATTTGTTGCTAATAATGTACTTAAAGTGTTTAAATGCTCAGATACTCATTTTTTCATATAGATTTCCAAGTCGAATCTCTCGAACAATTCTTTGTAATCAGCATGATTTGATCTTTCAAATGACATGCATTTCTCTGCAGGAGAGTGCTTTCTCCCGAACTTCCCTTGTCAATGCCAGTAACACAAACTTATGACCAGACGACATGCAACCAGTAACGCATAATCGTAAATTGGGTTGCATGAAGCAAAGGTGTTACTGAAACATCTTACCTGTTGCTTTAAAAAAAAAAAAAAAAAAAAAAAAAAAAAAAGTGGAGTAATTTTTAAAATTCCCTTCTTGAATACCTCTAAAGAAATTATATCTAACCTGATTCCGGAGGAAATTCCTCCCCCCCCAAAAAAAATATCTTCATGACCCTACTTTTCTTTGAAGTATAACGAAATCAGCAAATTTAAGTCAACTTGAGAAAAGTTCTTCTTGGATGTGATCACTTTCATATGAATTGTTTTAGTTGATCTTCGTTTAAAAAAATGGTTAATAAATTATTTCGTCGATATTGTAACAGAGTTTTCCGACAGTTTTTCTATCCATTCTAATAAGAATCCTGGTCCACGCACGAACATACGAAATAACCAAATACTGTACAATGGTTTTAATTAAATCATTGTTTTGTATTTACGTCAATTGTGAGCAGGAAGGTTATATGAAACAGAGATCCTACAGTCTAAAGTGAAATCTGAACCATTATAGTGAGTTCGATGTTCTCTCACCGGGAATCGAATCCGAAACTTCGTGTGCCAAAGGCACCGAGGCTAAGGAAGGTGGTGAATGGCAAGAGTGAGAAACAGAAGGGTCCCGAGAAAACCCACGTAGACGGTGATTAACCACCACAAAGCTGAGTTGACGCGCGCTGAGATCGAATCAGGGACCCTACGCAGCAGAGGTGAGCAATCTTCCTCTGAGCCACCATTAGACCAGTGAGAAAGGCTCAGTTAAGTTTGTGTTCTTCTGAAATCGACCAGCAGGTCTGAGAATCTCAGTCACTCTAAGTCAATATATAGGGAAAAACGGTGCGTCAGTGGTGACGAGCTCACGTATAGCGCATGGATAATTTTGTGCATGGTTTTCTTAGTATTATATCATTTCCTTCCACATTATCATTTCATAAATTCTGTTCATAATGATTCGTTTTTATTAGTTATCAATCTCCTGTAGCCTACAGGGTACAAACGTAAGACGTTGAAATGAAAGATCTCATATCAGTTTTCTAAAAGGATTCCTTGGTACAATTCAGGATTAAAAAATAAACTTTCCTTCAGTTATTCCGAGAGGCTGAGGCCTAAACCTATTTGATAACTTCCTTTGTGTAATACGAGATATCAGATGTCATACATCAGAAAATTTGGCGTCTAACAACCTGAGTGACAACTATTTTACAAGAAAACATGTCGTATGTGGTTTAGACAATAATAATAATAATAAAAAAGTAATGTTAGTGCAACAGTTTTAATTTTTTGTACATATATCACTTGTCGTTGTTTACTCTGTGGTGACATCCGATACTAACATTCTTGACGTTCGCTCTGCTTGTCCTAATTATCTTGGCGTCATGCACTGCCTGCCTACTTCTCCGCCAACCTTCAGGGCAAGGTTAATGCCTGCGAAATATTAAAGCAAGTATCGCTGTGGGAGAACTAGGAACTTCCTCCAACCATGCTTCATATGATAGAGTCTGTTTGGTAGTGCAAGTGGAAGCTCTGTTATGGGTTGTTATCCGGTTTTTTTTTTTTTCTTTCTTTATTTTTGTTGTTGGGTTCAAGCATCTGGTTCCTGTCTCACATCTGCCATTTTAGATCCCTGTCTGGGAAATACAGTAGCTGCCTATTTCAGCCCCTCAGTTATGCTTTTTAAAAAGCATTTCTTTTCTCTTCACTTTCCTTTTGCGCTGTATTATAAAGTGAAACTGGAAGAGGGTTCGACTCTGAAGGAACGAGGAGAGTTATGAAAACAAAAAAGATTTTAAATTATCTTATGGGAGAGAAACATATTTTTCTCGACGAACGACGAAATAAACACGATAAAAACTATTTTTCCATTCTTCTACGAATTATCTAGCCCAATAAAGTAAGTTCATTTATTGTTTCCATTCTTCCACGAATTATGTAGCCCAATAAAATAAAGCGAGTCGTAAACGATAGAAATTAAATGTTTATTGTTAAATGCTAATTAGAGATGCAAAAAAGCCGGTTTTTTTGAATCGATGGTTTTTTTCACATAAAAAGCCGGCTTTTTTTTGAAAAAAAAAAGAGAATTTTGGAAATTTTGGCTTTTTTCATTTTCATGATTTTTCTATTTAAATAGCTTTCTTATAGTATATTCTATAGTTATATAAGAATTCCATGACCTAAATGCGATATTTCGCTCTGAAATTCACCATCAAGATGGATGGAGCACATGTTTTACGAATTAAAGCTAACATGAAGAATATAGTATTTGATTGCAATTTTAGAGGCTATTTAACTTTATTTTAATTTTTGAGTTATCGACACCCTTTTTCTTCTCTAGATCATTTTAGCTTGTCATCCGTGTTTCATTTCTAAGAGCTTTTAGTACTCTAGCTTCTAGCGCAAAAGTTAAACTTGCCCGTTTTTCTATTTATCCGTCAAAGCGTACGTTTTTCAATATATCCGTCAAATCGTACTTCCACATTTCTGTAATACTGTAGCTGTGAAGTGATTTAGCAATAATTTTCCGGACACAACCTTCAATACCAATTTATACAAATAATCAGTAGCGGATTTAGAAAAGTACTTTAAGAGGGCTTTTCTGATTGTTTCGTTTCCTAAAAAGTCCTAATTTTATTTGAGAGGTGCTTGAAGTTTATGAGTACAGGCATAACTAATATTTCGTTCCGTTTATATGTTTAGCAATAATCTTCCGGATACAACCTTAAAAATCATTTTATACTGAGAATCAGTGGCGGATTTAGAAAAGTATTTTGGGAAGGGTTTTTCTTACTAATGTTTAGTTTTTCTAAACATTCGTAATTTTTATTTGAAGGGAGCTTAAAGTTTATGAGTAAAGGCATAACTAGTAGACATTTCGTTTGTTGCAAACATTCCGTAACTTTGGGGAACGGGCTTCAGTCCGAAAGACCGCCCCCCTAACCTTCGCAAAACCGTCAATGCTGGTAATTAGTAATAATAACGATTTAAAAACAATAAGAAAGGAAGTCGGCCAACTCACAGTACACGCACTATTTCTACATTCACAGATGGAATGAAGAAAAGCTTTGTCAGAATGGTCGAATGCTGGTTGAATCCCGGACTTCCCGATAGAAGCACAAAACCTAATCACTCAGTCATGTTTGTTGTGCAGTTGTATTTAGCTTAACTTAATTTATATTCCGTAGTCCTTTTTTTTTGGGGGGGGGGAGTTCCGTAATGATATGTTGAATCCCTCTAGTTAAAAATTCAGAAAACTTGAGGAATGGGTAAACCGTGATGGTGGTTATACAAAACTTAAGTGTAGAATTTCAAGAATATACAGAACCAAAAGCTCTAGATGTGCAGCCTTTAAGCATATCATATAAATCTAATATTTCTCTTATGTTTAATTTTAATTTTATTTTGTTTCAAAAAGAGGGTATGGAATATTTTGAAGTAAAAATACTACATAGTATTTTGCTGGTTATTTGTGTTTTTTTAAAAAAAGAAGTGTTTACTTTTAGGGTTGGCTGGTTTACACCAACTTTTTTTTAATAACTGGTTTAAACCAAAAAAAAATAAAAAGAATGAAAAATGCGAATCGTGTGAACTTCATGGTGACGTTTCCAGATATCAAACCACCTGCAATAGTTTTATTTCCCTTTCACCTTTTAATCAAGGTGTCCCATGTTCAATTTTCAGTCGAACCACAACCCTTCTTTCATGCGTAAACCAAGTAGCGGTTCGGATGTCAGTTTAAGCGAAAGTCTTCTCCTTGATAACCTCGGTATTTGGTAAGGATGTTAAGCCTAAACATACGAAACGAAACCAAATTGTATATTTCTGCATGCCTAAATGCCTGTTGTTTTATAAAGAAGCCAATATTGCTTAAATATATTGATAGAAATTAGCAAAATTTATCGATTGCCTACGTAGCTTCCAACATTAGCTTGGATTGGACTTTCAATGATATCTACATACTAAATTTGTAATTTAATACCTCAGTTTTAGCGTACTGATTATGATACATTGACCTTTAAATTTCCCATGCAAAGCAATAACAGGATTTTCCCGTTATTGTCTTACATTTCAAGTAATGACGGGATTTTCCTGATGGCTAGGGCGGGAGATTCTCAATTTAAGAAATTTACTGACCGGACTTCTTTAAGCTTATGGGAGTTCTTCCGGCATAATCCCGCTGTTGCATAATAACACCAAGGCGAAACAAACTTATTTCTGTGAATATGTAATATAAATACATAAAGCAAAAAATCTAAATCAAAAAAGCCTGGTTTAAACATCCCCCAAGAACGGGATTTTGACATTTTCAAAAACAATCATGGTTCTTGCCAACTCTGCTTACTTTTGTACATAGGAGGTTAAAAAATTCTTATTATATACATTGGTTAATCCTGTGGAATTCATAATGTAAATATGTTGAAGAAAAATTGTTTGAAATATCTTTTCGAAATTCATAGTTTATTTTCGAGGTTTTATATTATTATCAGCATCAACCACTAAATGACTTTTTGTGTTATAGAGAAGCGAAACAAAGTCTGCTTTATCAATTTAAAGCAGAATTTTGAAAAAAAGCCCAAAATTTCCCAAGAAAAAAAGCGAAGCAGAAAAAAACGAGTTTTTTTCCAAAAAAGCCGGTTTTTTCCGAGCCTTTGCATCTCTAATGCTAATTGTTTCGAAAACGCTACGGCACGTTCTTCATTCCTTTCGCTCTCGTTGATAGCAGTGTTCGTAGTTTGAGGGAAATTTACCTAATCCAGGGAAATTTTGTAGGTAAATTCAGCAAAGAGGGAAAGGGGGATCTTTTTCGATAAAACGTGAAAATACAGGGAAATTCTCGCTCAGACTAGTTGACCAATATAAATGATTAAACTTTTCTTTCTTTCTCAGAAATGAACTAATACAATAGCAATGCGTGTGTTCAAAGTACCATAATTTGTACCCATTCTTGACTGAGTGTATAATATATATATATATATATATATATATATATATATATATATATATATATATATAGTGGCGGATCCAGGATATGATCAAGGGAGGGGCTAAACCATAATTTGCCGTTTTATCCAGTGTAAAGCAGAATTGAACCCCATTTTATCCTGTGTAAACCTGAGCGTCAAGGGGGGCTATAGCCCCTTAGCCCCCCCTTGGATATATATATATATGAGTTGAGTTGATTTTAGTTTAGCGTCCCTTTCAGCAGCGAGGCTATATGAGATGTGGACCTACTGATTAACGTGGAATCCGAACCACATGAGCTCTCGCCGGGAATCGAACCCGGATCTCCCACGCCAAAGGCGCATACGCTAACCGCTTAGCCACGAGGGAGCTCATATATATGAGATGATTCCTTATATGAAATGAACGAAAAAAGTTCTTATAAACATAGGTCGAAAAACGTCTCATTTCAGAGTTATGAACCGCCGCAAATTCGAAAAATCATGTTTTGAAACCCCCTGCCTTGAGGACCTGTAACAAGCGGTTTAAGGAATTACACAGGAACTAGTATGCGAACTATCTAAATATCCATGTTTTACTATCGGGATCGGCCCTGTAGTTTCTAAGGGAGAGCGTTTCGAAACGTGAATTTTCGGCGGTTCATAACTCTGAAAGGAGACGTTTTTCGTCTCATGTTTATTAGAACTTTTTTCTTTCATTTCACATAAGGAATCATCTCCCAAGGTTTGTCGGTGGAGTTACCTACCACCCTGTATATATATAATATATATATATATATATATATATATATATATATATATATATATATATATATATATATATATATATATATATATATATATATATATATATATATATATATGTGTGTGTGTGTGTGTGTGTGTGTGTATAGTTAGATAGATATTCGTTAATGTGGTTGTTAAATGAACAAAATGAATGTGGTTGGCACTTCCCTTAATATATCCCTCAAATTAATCTTATCACAAAATTTCTGGCATAGAAATTGGACACTTGACGAACTGGGTAACATTTTATAAGAAACGGAAAATTTTGTCAGTCGAGAGAAATTTTCTTAAGGAAACCTATGAACTCCAAGAGCGGTCCTCTTATGCACCATAAACAACTTAGTTTTGACCAGCAACCAGCTACAAAGAAAGAGAAATAGATATTTGCTACATTGTGTGCGTGGGTTTTCTCGGAGTTCTCCCATTTCCTCAGACTTTCATCATTCCATCATTTCATTCACTTATCTCCATCACCGTCTCCCAAGGGCGCCGATTTCTCTGTAAATGGGGGAGGGGGGCATTCAGATGCCAAAGGCATATATGTGAGGATTTTAAGACGAATTGCATTCAAATTATGCCAAATATTGTATATTCATAAATAAAATAGAGGTGCACATTGTGTGTGTGTGTGTGTGTCTTTTTTCCTTTGTAACATTGCAAATATTCTTTGATTACCATTTGTTGTAAAAGTTTCCTGCAAGTTCTCCAGAAGGAAAATAAACGAATAATGAAAACAAAGGACAATCGGCAGGGATGTAGCCAAGGGAGAGGTCCATGGTATTAAGTCCTTCCTTGAAAATTAAGGTGAAAAGGGAAACTACTAGTTATAGAAAATTATATAAATAGCAGTTTTCACATTAGCTTTTAAGAATAGCAACAATCGATCCCTTTCTGCAATTAAGGGGCCGCGGTGGCTCAGTGGTAGAGCGCTCACCTCTGGTGCTTGGGGTCTTGGGTTCAAATCCTGCTCCCGCCAATTGAACTTTGTGGTGGACAAACACCGTGTGCGTGGTTTTTCTCGGGGTTCTCCCGTTTCCTCCTACTTTCTTCATTCCACCATTTCATTCATCTCTCATCATGACCGTCTCCTTTAGCCTAACCGGCATAACCGTGGGACGTAAAACTCAAAAATTTCATTTCATTTTTCCCTTTCTGCAATTAAATTTCTGGCTAAGGGCCTGACGATCGGAATATTGTTGCAGCCAAGTTCTAAGATAGACAGGTGGCCAACTTTCAGAGTATAAAGTAATGTATATCTTACGGGAAAATGCAGTTTTACTTAATAATAATAATAATAATAATAATAATAATAATAATAATAATAATAATAATAATAATAATAATAATAATAATAATAATAATAATAATAATAATAAACAGAAGGAATACGAGGAGAAGAAAAAGAATATTTAGTCATCACGGGCAGGCCATGTGCCGCAAACTGAAAAGATTTACGATTCTTCGTTACTCTCTCAGTTTTGATGTAAGCCGCTATGTATCCTCCTCTTCAATTTTTTTTTCATCATACATTCAGTCACGTTTCTCAGAAATAATGAGGAGCGTAATGGGAAAATGGTGTATCCCATTAAGCTCGGATAGCAAAAAATCAGATTGTAAATTTGGCGGTTATTAATAGTGATAGACAAATTGAATTTTCTCTAAATATCCCATGAGTTCTGCTTCGAATTTGGAAATGCAGTGAATTGCTGTAAGTAAATTACCTTGCTTTTCTTTTAACAAATTTTCTCCTTGGCTGACGTTTTTAAGAATCGTGTTTACTTCCTTCTGAATGCATAGTCGATTCTTTAAGGGGGCAGACTACTAAAAATGACATAAAAGCTAAAAATTGTCTTTTGCTCGTTTTTCGTAAGTGAAATGAGACGAAATGTAACTTATTACAATAATAGATAATGTTATTTTACATCGAATTTTCAGTGTTGCCATCCACAGAAATTACAGTGTGACCAGAATTTGAATTATCCAAAAATCTATGTTAAGGGAGCGACTAGAAAAATGAACTGATCGGTAATTGATGACTTATTATTTTGTCTTCATTCCTAGTTAACTACTTTTTAAATAATATTGTATTTATTTTGTAATAAACAGAAAAATAAACAGAAAGTTATTAAAATTACACTTTCTGTTTATTACAAATTTAAAAAAAAAAAAACAATTTTTCGTAAACATTATTCGAACCTATGCTAAAATGAAGTTTTACGCTAAATTTCATTATCCTAACCACTTCACCAAAACGACTTCACTCTAGAAGTTGTCCATCTGTGTATATTATTACCTTGATGATCTACACCCGTAGAAGCATGAATTCTACAGTGTGTCCGTAAAGTTGCGCAACCCGAAGTTTGATTGCGTATATCTAGGATCCCAGGATAGGCGCCCTTGAAGACAGACCCCATGGCCTCAACCTTAGCTAATATATTATATTGTAATGTAGCTTGAGTAATATAAAATATTGTCTTCAGTATACAAAAATTAGCTGTCTCCTCCAAAATATCTCAACCTCTTCGCTTTCCTCCCTGAGAAATTAAATCTGGCGTCATCACTGACCCACTATCAACATTTGACTTACCTGACCCACTCCATCTTTGCATAGTACCTATACACTAAATTTCTTCTCCATTGTGATATGCTTTTATTAAGAAAGCCAATTTAGGATTTATTTAATAGTACTAATAGTGATAAAGTGAGTTTGAAAGTGAAAACATATAGTAGTAGTGTTAGCATCCATTACCTTATTTAAGTCTTGAAGAGACTCATTTTTTAAACAGATTTATGAAAAGAATAAAAACTTCATTGTTCATTATTTATTATAGAAAACTTATGGTGATAAATTGCAGACTTTTCTTTCTTCATGTAGTAAGCAAGAATATATACTAAACAAAGAGAAATGTAAAGTGCACTTTTTTTTAATTAGTTTGCATGACTGACAATCATTTCAAAGTTCCAAAAGCAATATTAATACAAAATGGAATACTATAAGATAACCCTTAGGAGGTCACCTATTGAGATACAATTCTCAAAAAGACAAATTAATAAAGTAAAGGTATAACTTACATTCCAAATATCGATTTAGTTCTCTCATGTCTCTGAATATTAGTGTCCTGTAAAATTTTATTCTTTGGGAGAAGCGTCCATGTATGTGTCCATTAGAGTCGAAATTCCAAAAGATGAATTTTGTATAAATTTTTCAAATATGTATATGATTTTTTAAAATTTTTATTTTTTTATTTTACAAATATTACTTTCACCAAGAGCTTGATTAATCTAAAGTTGTTTTTGTACAATGTTTACGTCCTTGGATTTTCCGTTCATTCTTGTCAATTTTTTTTTTCACTTGAGTACATGCTTAAGAAAAAGTTTGAATTCACATACATACATGGTAAAAAGTTTTTCTTTTAATATTTCAACAAAATAGAAAATATAATTCTTAATTAAACAACACACTATTAGACCATATAGGCCTTATGCAGAGTCGTGATTAGTGCCATATTAAAGAGGTCGACTAGCAGTAGTCAGGCTTTTAGTATGATGCTAATCATACGTCAAAACGACTCTGCATAAGGCGGTATATCTTTTCGTCATAGCGCTCTTATCACACCAACTACGTTGTTTTCCTTAGTGATTTATATTGCACGAAAAATATCAAGTTTTGAACAATATTGCTTCAAATATTACATGGTATTTAAAGTTCTTCATCAAGAATTACAATTTTAATTATGTACCGAGTTAATCGTACGCTGAAATATCCGTACATTAAGATTTCTGGAACACCATTCCTTCTAGTACGTTGTTTTTCTAGGGTCGCGGACATAAGCTCACCGGACATAAGCTCACCTATGTTAATGCAAAAGCGGACAGAAGCTACCCGGACATAAGCTCACCACTAATAATATAATTGTATTATAAGATAATTAATGCAATAAAGAATACAATAATGTTAACACATTACATTTATAGATTAACTAATTTAATTGCAAATGAAAGGAAACCTGCAGCACAGAAATATCGGTAAACGAAATTTTGGTGAAAGGGTATATCCTTATTATTATTATTATTATTATTATTATTATTATTATTATTATTATTATTATTATTATTATTATTATTATTTCACTATGGTTGGCAGTATCTGAGATATAGTTCATTCTGCTTTAGAAAAACGTATGCGTATGCAGGGGTATTAAAATCCAGACTTTGACTAGTAGTAGGCCTAATTAAATAGAAAATAGAGCTACTAATGCTATATATCAGTTGTCAGATATCAGAATAAAATAATTAGGATGTTGCAGGGTTTAATGTGTTAAACGTGGGCAGGCTTTGAGGAACTTGTAATAAAATGCTCCGGATATTTAAATATTGGCTTTGACTACTAGTAAGCCCAGTTCCTCAATAGAAAATAGTCTATATAACTAATGTCATATAGGAGTTATCAGACATCAAAATAAAATATTAAGAATGTTGCAGAGTTCAAGTCTTAAGGCTGTCATATTTGCAGACCAATACTCATCAAATGAATCTCTCTTATTTACTGAGAACAAAACAACAACTTATGAAACAAAAAAGCTCAGTATTAGTAAATAAGAAAGAGATTTGTTTGAATGTTAGTCTGCAAGCACGACGGCAACACTAAGAAGAAAGGCCTAAATACATCTGAGTATGATGAATTCGTTTTTAAAAAAAATTTAAAAAGCAGAATCACCAATCCTGTTAGCAAGCAAACTTTATTATGTAAGTATTGATGCCTAATCATGAAATTATTTTAATGCAGTGATGAATTGTCCGGGCTATTAGAAAAATTTGGTTCCAAAATTCCCAGGGCCAAAATTAGGCCTACTGTCGCCCATGCATAGCACATTAAACTTGCAACATCCCTATTTTATTCTTATATCTGTGATAACCGCTATACAACATTTGTAGCTCTACTATCTGCTGAGTTATTAGGCCTATTTGTAATCGTAGTCAAAGGCTAGATTTTAATATCCAGGGCATTTTATTACAAGTTATTCAAAGTCTACCCACGTTTAATACAACACAACTCGGCAATGTCATTATTTTTTTAATACCTGATAAATAATACGTAGCTCCATTTTCTGCTTAGGAAGTTGCCAATAATTTCAATATTCGGTGAATTTTATTGCAAGTCCATCAAGGGAGCTTATGTTTGCTATCGGTGAGCTTTTGTCCGCCCCTGTAATATAAGACTGCCGGTGAGCTTATTTCCGACACCTTTTTTCTAATACGACGGTTCTTGGTGTTAGATTTTATTATGGTATGTGCCCTACCTACTTTCAATACTGTAACCTGGCAGTATTGCACAAACCCGAACAAATGTGAAACGAAATTCGCAAGTGGAGTTTCAAGTTTTAGAAGAAGGTTACGAAGTAAGTAAATTGGAAATATGTAAAATAAACATAATGCTCTAAAATCATGAAATCTTCGTTTTAGATATCTTTTGATTACATAGTATATAAGAGAAGTGTGAAGTGGCAATTGCATATAAAGTAAGTTCATGGTAACATATGGTATGAAAAATTGTAATTCAAATCAGCATTGTAATGCTGCTTCAATACATAAAAAATGACAAGATAGATATATTGACACAAATGAGTCTGTTCATCAGTACATGAACGATTTATGTATGTGAAAACATGTTACAGAACATAGTTTACAGTATGTATTGTAAAAAAATTCAGAAGATAGGAGCTAACATTTGTTCCCTTCAATACAAGCTATGCAACAGCTGTAAAAAATTATAATGTTCGAGGGTAGCAGATATTCATAACTACTTTGGTGTAACTGGAAGACAAATCAATCGTTCTTAATTCCGATGCTGATTATTTATGTAGCAGAACCTTCTTGTTTCACAATTTAAGGTATACTGTTACATGCTTCCGTGGAATTGGTTGTGCTTTTAAACTCATGGACATTGGATCGGGTTCGCGTTTTAGTGTTCTTAATTTATACTTTCTGTGCAGAATTACAATACCGGTAATGCAGCAAACCCAAAACAAATTTTTACTTCACTTTTCTGCTTCAAATGATTCACTAAGACATTATGGTATTTTTAATTTCCTGGAGCATACCAAAATATTTGCGTACAGATTGATAATATGCATGTAAACTAATGTGCCATAAAAAAGATTATTTATGAAAAACAGGATAATGTTTAGCAGAAAGGGTCCAGCAATTGTTTCTAAAGATTGTTACAATTTCGGTAATTTCTGTTCACATTAGGTTAGTTAGGTGACTGGGTTAGTTAAATTTAGGTTAGGTTAGTTTGTTAAATTATATTATAGTAGGGGTCCAGCATAACTTTCCAAAAAATAATAGAATTTATTTTATTTCTCCTTAGGTGAGGTTAGTTTTGGTTACGTTACGTTACTTCTAACTACTTGCATCATCCATTTCTCCTGTAAATTTTGTGCTTTTTACGTGCTTCTGGACCCCCTCTGCTAAACATAACCCCCCCTCCCCCCAAAAAAAGTATCAACCTGTGTTTTTCTTCCTTCAATATATTCCTTACGACATTCTACACTGTTGTTTACATTCAGATATCCAATTACGGACGATTTTCTTATATACGTACAAACTGATGACCATTAAAAGATTATTCATGTACACCAACCTGTGTTAGGTGGCCTTTACAAGCAAGAATTGTATTTATTCCGCGTCAGGCAGAGTGAAGCTGGTAGACCTGCATGGGTAGTGCCTTCGTTAGTTGCAGCCACGAAGGGATGATAGGTGTACGCAAAAACAATTATTCGTTTAAGAAAACAGCAGCAACAGGTGTTAGATGGCCACTAGAAGCAAGAATTGTTTCTATTCCGTGTTAGAGCAGGGTGAAGCTGGTGGCTGCACGGCGTGTGTGCAGAAAACAGGCACGAAACGCTGATAGGTATTCATGAAAACGATCATTCATGCTTCATGCAAAAGACACGAAAAATGTACCAACCTGTGCTAGGTCACCACTACAAGCATCAGTTGGATCGTGCTTTTATATTTTGTTTACAGTTGTCTTAATGTGGTTTTCGTAGCTTTTCAATATGTATGACATATAGGAAATAACTCTCATGATAGAAACTATCAGTCTGCTGTAACATTATTCTAATACTCAAAATTATCAACAGGTATACAACTTCGTATACCTCTTGTAATGATTGCAACACTAGTAACCCTCTTGTACTCTTAGGGGCCGCGGTGGCTCAGTAGTAGAGCGTTCACCTGTGGTGCTTAGGGTCCCGGGTTCAAACCCTGCTCCCACTAGGTGAACTTTGTGGTGGACAAACACCATGTGCATGGGTTTCCTCCCACTTTCTTCATTCCACCATTTCATTCATTACTCATCATCACCGTCTGCTTTAGCCTAGCCGGCATAAACGTGGGACGTGAAGCAAAAAAATTAATTTCATTTCCTATTCCACTCTTCTAAACATAAAATAGATCTTCCCTACAGTATGCAGAAATATTCCGTCGATATAAATCGAAGAGAGTCCTCTTTCTTATGCATGTGCTCATTTTTACCGTAGAACTAC
Organism: Thermobia domestica; assembly: GCF_964235325.1. NCBI lineage: Eukaryota > Metazoa > Arthropoda > Insecta > Zygentoma > Lepismatidae > Thermobia > Thermobia domestica. The sequence continues at coordinate 51,098,369 of NC_137460.1, read as the reverse complement.
CATTTTAATGACGGATTATTGTAAGATGAATCATTGTTGTTCGAAATTTCATTTCTTGAAAGTTCCTATTGACTTCCTAAAATAAATTTTAAGTACTTTGTCTTGTAATTATATTTTGAGAGATCAATTGCGTACACCTTCACGTGTAGATCGGCGAGCTCTCGACATAAAATAATGGTTACACTCAGAATGTTTTCTGCTAAAAGTTATGTATTATTAGCATTTTAATGGGCGTAATCATGCTTAATCTATTAGGATAACGTTTATTTTTACTGTTTTGCTTAAGGTACGAGTCATTTTAGGTATGTTAGTTTAATTTCGCATAGGTTACCTCGTATCAGGGTGGAAAAAAATCATGATTTTTTTCAAAAAAATCATTTTTGTTGATTTTTTTGATTTAAATCGATTTTTTTGATTTAAATCAAATCTTTTTCTTCGTAATACAAGTCGCGAACTGAAGAAAAAACATTAGGAATTAGTATTAAATGTTCATTATGCCATTTAAGTGAAAGTATTGGGTTTTAATTTTGAATTAATTCCCAATCGTTAACCTATTTCAATCCCAAACAATGTTTCTTAAGCATTGAGGAAAAAGTACAGCAATGTATATCAACATGACACTTTTCTTTTCACGAAAGTTACTGATATTTGGCAGGGGCATATTTTTAAACAATTGGAACTAGCTAGCGGCACGAAATACATATAAAGTACATAAATATCGCCTGAAATTAACTAACTTTATGACCTATGGAACCCGGAGGTTCAATGAAATGTTCACAAAAGCTTCGTGACTTCTATCCTTAGTCAACTGAATCCAGTTTCTATTTTGCATTCTTATTTCTGCGAGATCCATCTTAATATTATCCTCCCATCTGTGCCCAGGTCTTCCTAATGGTCGTTTTCCGATTGAACTTCCAGTTAAAACTTTGAAAGCGTTTCTACTTTCTTCCATTCTCACTACATGTTCTGCCCACCTGAGCCTCCAAGATTTGATGACCCTAACAATGTTTGATGAACGATACAAATTATGCAGTTCCTCATCATGAACTTTTTCGCCATTCCTCATTTCCGTTCCTTTTGGTTCCGAATATTCGTTTCAGGATTTTATTCTCAAATACTTTCAGCCTGCGTTCTTCCCTCAGCGTAAGCGACCATGTTTCACAACCATACAGGACATCAGGCATAATTATCGTTTTATATACTTTAAAGCTTCAAATTCCTCGACAGAATTCGCGACGATAAGAGATTTTGAACTGAATAATAACACGAATTCCCTGCTTTTAGTCGATATTTAATTTCTTCGTGAATATCGTTTTCTGATCCTATATATTAGCCGATGGCAGAACTTTCTTTGTCTTTATGCGATGAGCTTTTGCAAGTCAAAAATTTTCTGCAGGAATTCCAAAATAAAAAAAAATAAATAAATAAAATAAAAATCAGGATGATCAGTTCCAGCAGAAGAAACACTTGTGATTGTTAAAAATATGTTTTATGTGACGTGAAAAACAGTTCAAATGTGAGTTGTCCGTGCATTTAAGACATCTATACATAGCAGGCACGTTTTTATACTTTTCTGTTGGCTATTTTATTTCCTCTGACAATTTTTCCTGCACAGGCGCGGCAAATTTTCTGCGATCACATCGCAGATCGCGGCATGTTCTGCAATGGGGTCAAGTATGCACTTTATCAAAAGTATTATTCGATATTTTAACGCATCCAAAATTTGTCGTATTACGATCCCGAGGAACTTCTATGTATTTAGTACATAAATTTCGCCCAAAATTTTATTTATTTATTTTTTTTTTTTTTTTTTGTTTCACATAGGGGATCGGATCCCTCTAAATACGCCCCTATTATCTGGAAACAAACAAATAGACGTGGACACAAAAGAGTTTTCATCTTAAATGTCCATGGTGATTTCCCCGTTGGAATAGAAATTTTAAAACCCTGTGTTACAAAGAAGAAAGCAGGGTTCACCCGTTACCCGTTCAAATGGGATTTCCTCTGATCGTTCTCTACATAATACTCGTTTTCATACTGTGCTTACATACATTTGAATCTCATTGTATTATGATTATTATCTTCCAGAATTGGAATAACAGAAGAGAAACGGGATTTTACTTACTTTAAATTAAATTAATTAATTTCGGAATTTGATTTAAATCAACGATTTTTATTTAAAAAATCAAGTGATTTAAATCTTGATTAAAATCGTGATTTAAATCAGAGTGATTTAAATCAATCCACCCTGCCTCGTATTAAGTAAGCTTAAGTTATGTAAATATGTTATTTAAGTGTACCCTGCCTTCTAGTCCAGTGACTCCGTGCGCACTTTTTGTATATGTGTTTCTCGGGTTCGATTCCCGGCGAAGAGCATTTAAATTTGAACACATTACAATTGTTCGGATTACACCTTGAATTATGAGTCCACGTCTCATATAGCTTGGGTGCTGAGGAGAGAAGCTAAACATCACGAATCCAAACCAAATTATTCAAGTCACTTTCTTCACGTAAAATGAAATTTGATATAAATCCAAAGTAAGGATCAACTTTGAATAGTGTGGTATTCGAATTATAATCCAGATCTTAATACAGAAGAAGTTTTAATAAAGATTAGGATGATTAGGAAGATTAGGAAAATAGTAAATAGATTTTTTTTAACGAACTTAAAATTACGCGATGGCCATTTTATTACAATAGCCTGTTACTTACTACAATTTGGTTGGTAGCTGGACTTTTTAGTTCTTTTTTCAGCACCAAGCCTATATGAGACGTGGACCTACAGTTTAAGGTGGAAACCAAACCACCGTAATACGTGAAAATTTCAAGACTTTCCCATCGGGAATCGAATCCGAGATCCCGTGCACCAGAGGGCGCATACGATAGCAACTAGATTAGCGGGAAGGACTGTTGCTTGCTACACTTTGTCAGTTACAGCAGTTCATGCTCTACAAGACTCTTAAAAATTGAATACACTAAAGCTCCCAATATGTTGTAATAATGGACCTTGGTGGCTCAGCAGTAGAGTTCTCACTTCAATGCGTGAGGTTCCTAGTTCGATCCTAGCTCGCGCCAAGTGGTGCCAAATGTGTACATGGGTTTTCTCGAGGTTCTTCATTCCACCATTTGTTCATTATCATCACCAGAGTAGGCTAAAACCATGTTTGAAAAAAAAAAAAAAAAAAAAAAAAAAAAAGGATTATTTATTAAGATCACATACGTATAGAAATAAGTTTGTTTAGCCTTTTAGTGTCGTTATGCAACAATAGGATTATGAAGGACTGATCTAAAGCTTAAATTTACGTTTTTTTATGTTTTATATGATTTTTTTTTTAATTAAAGGAACTAATTTCACACACGCTGCTAACAACGCAACCCAACGATGTAACGTAGTATTTAGAGAGAAAATTCAGGATTAGCATAAGTGATTCATTCCTTTTGAAAAAGCTATATTTTCAAAAAGTATTACACTTATACACATGAAAGATATATATGAAAAGAACCACAAACTCACCAAGTTTGTATTGTGTGCCAGCACGAGTCCATTATCTTTCCGATTGTGTTTGGCAATGTGACAGTACGAGATTAGTACCTGTCGAAAATGAGGGAAAACAAGAAAAAAGACGTCGAGTATTGTCTGGACGTGTGACGTGTCACCAAAGGAGCACATATTGGTGAACATTTGTAGAGGGTGTAATAAACTTGGTGAGTTTGTGGTTCTTTTTATATATCGTATTTGTGCGAATATAGGTCCAGGGCTCATAGCGACGCTTGATATATATATATATATATATATATATATATATATATATATATATATATATATATATATATATATATATATATATATATATATATATATATATATATATATATATAACTAAAAGTTACTCTTTTGGGAAGTAAAGTAACTTTTTCGTGTGATTTATGTTTTGCATTGGCGGTTTTCTAAGAAAAAATATAAAAATAAATGGAAAAGGAAAGGAAGATGTTACTCATTACTCTTTTGAAAGCTTCATTACTTGCTGCCACATGTGAAACCGTGAGCTTTATTCTCACTTCAGCTTTTATTCTTTCTAAAGCACAGTGGATGCTTAAGCTCTCAAGGTGGGGTTGAGAACCCTTCTGTGTCTATTCTTTCTTCTATCATAATAGTCTTTTAGTTTTCTCTCGTAATAGTTAACGCTCCGCTCAACGTTGTGTGTGTGTGTTTGTATGGTTCATCATGTTCGTCTTGTGTTATGCTTCTTGCATGTTCTTCTGAAGAGTAGGTGATGAATTTGAATATTTCATGGCTTTGAGAACTCTCAATGCTAAGTTAAATGTAATGTCTGGGAAGAAGAAATTCGGAAATAGGCCAAAACTGGTTCTACTTACTCAGAAGCTTCTTACATCTGCTAAGTCTGCTTACCGTAACTACAAAGCATACTTAGAAAACCTAAGAAAGGAGTAAGCTAAAACAAGAAGTAAAGAAGAAAAGATGAAACAAAACAACAAAGAGAGAGGTGATGGAGAAATTGACAAAGGAAAAAAGGGGCATGATGAGATTTGGGTCACTTTTTCGTGTACTTTTGATCACTTTTCAACTATTTACAAGAGACCACACCACTATGAGCCCTGTAGGTCGCACCTAAACTTTTAACATGAGATTATAGAGAAAAGTAAATCTCGAATATAGGCTGCAGTACTAAATTTACGAGAAAGCTCAATTAGACAATACTTTGAGATGAATCTGTCTCCCTCCTCGCCTGTAACTCCTACAAACCAAGGGTGACTCAGAGCAGCGTTCTCGATCATCTAGCGAGGGTGAAGAATCAGACACTGGTGATGCTGAAATGGTGGGAAGTGATTATGCTTGATTTGGCTGGGTACGAACAAGCTGATACAGTTTTCTGAAACAAAGTTGCTTTTCCTTTTTAAGAACAGTCACTGTATATAAATATTCCGTATATATTATAATACTGTATAACAAAGATACGTATTCCTGTTAATAAAAGTATTAAGTGTACAAGTGCTTTTAGTGTAAGGTGGTACCGGTACCCAATGAAGGTGGCAAATTTTGCTAACAAGATATGTTGGTCTGGTATTTTCTTCTTGTCTTTGATGGTTTACAAACGTAACTGCAATAACTTGTAATTGTATTAATTTCAACCCACAAGATACGTGTACATGACGATTTATGATATGAGGGGAAAATCTCGATTATAGGCCGCACCATGATTTTTCAAGCCAAAATTTTGGGAGAAAAAAAAGTGCGGCCTATATTCGCGCAAATACGGTATCATGTGTGCGCGTGTAATACTTTTGAAAATATAGTCTTTTCAAAATGAATGAATCATTTATGCTAGCCCTGTATAACCTATCAGGCCGGCATCCCCACCTTATGATTTAAGAATAATTTAGTTTTACCACTTTAACCTTCGTCTGTCAATATTTTTTCGAACGATCGTGATATGCCGATGTTAGGAACTGAACCTACTGTGAATTAATGAAAGCAAAACTTCAATTGCTTATAAATTTCGATATGTCTTTTTTATTATTATTATTTTTTTATCCTGCTAAGAAATGCAATTTTCAGTAAAATGCAATTAGAAAACAACGAAAGTTTGTGTAATATATTGGTTGGTTGTATTTGAGTGTAGCGTCACTTTTGAACACCTGTAAGTAGCTACTAGCAAAAATTATAATATCCTACATTTTATTTTGTCAACAAATCCGGAAATAAGTCTATATATTCATGTCCCCCTATAATTAGTGTTCAAAACTACAAATATTACATGTGTTCCATCATAGTCGAATAGTATGTGACGATAGGGTTACGGGAACAAAATATATCGATTACTGCTGTGTCAGATTTCGTCTAGAATATTTATGTTATTATTATACCACATGACTTGATCCCTAGTCTTCCGTTGCAAGCGCTGCTATCGTCTGAAGGAATTCCACTCACTTTCTCTCGCTTAACAACAGCTGAACCCTTATTAGCTCAACGCGTTTGTGAAGGTGTGAGCTTTAGTTCGCATTTTTGCCACGGCTCAAGACATTTTGGCAGCACAATAGTTACAAGGCCACCCATAAGAGGAAGCAGTCCCGATAAATGTCCGGGTCCCGTGAATATTATAGTTACGTCTCGTTACGTTACAACGACATATATATAAGTTTTCTTCATTCAGTTTTTTTTTTTTTTTTTTTTAATGAAATTTCCGTCAACTGCCTATGTTGTGCAGTCATACGTTCAGCCGGCGTTTTCAGCAATACTTTCAAATTTATAAATTTAAAATAATGAAAAATAGGGCGATGAAACAGATCTTAACCCTAGAAGTATCGACATCAGTTTTACAAGAAACATCGGTTATCGATTGACTTCCAGTATCTTCAGATTCAAGGATAAATCGTTATACCTAGCGTTGTTTACACGTTTGTCATGATAAAATAATTTGTTTGGAGGCTCATGAAATCTTCGGGCGGCCCTGATTAGTAATGTTGTAATGGACGTGACCATATTAAGTGTATATGCGCTACAAACAGGTTGCTCGTTGGAAGGAAAGTAATCTTTTTGGAAAGCATGCAACGAAGAGATGTTCACAACGGATACAACCAAAGTTTTTATTGAAGAGGAGTTAAAATGGCACATGCGAGGACGGCTCTTTGAAAAGTTCCTGTAGTCAATATGAAAACAGATTCGTGAAATTCTGTAAATCGCTTTATTGTTTTCCAAAATATTCATTTTTAAGATCGATACATTTTTACATGTGCTCCAACCAATTTTAAAAGCATTTTTCTCTCTTGTGTTTGCTATCTCTGAAAAGGCTCTTCGGAATGCGTCTACATTTGCTCCAGGCGACACAAGTCGTTCACTACACATCTTCTTTTTTGCCTGTTATTTCTGTCATCAGTTTCAAGTCATTAGGTGATAAATCAGGTGAGTATGTTCATTATTCGACTGTTTTGCTGGACACAAATCAACAATTTGGTATGCTAAGTTGGAACTGGCGTTTTCGTAGTGAAGAATAATGCAACGATTTAAGTATTTTACACGGTTCATAGATAATCTCTAGAAAACAAATTATTGCATACTATTCAGCATTTACAGTTTAGATCTTCTAAAGCTGTGGTTGCAGCATGTCCAGTATAACCGAAGAAATAAGCAATCATTTGCCTGGTACCAGATTGACAAAAACAGTTTTTTTTTTTTTTTTTCGAAAAGATCAAATAAACTTTTTTTTGTTGTTGTTGTTTAAATGATTTGCTCTGTGTATTTATATTACATATGGACAAAAATAAATTTGTTTCGTCTTGGTTTATTATGTAACAACGAATTTATGCTGGAAGGAGTTACATAAGCTTAAAACGGAATCCAAACCGCTTCTCGGCTTACATTCGAGAGAAATTGTTCTCCATTTGGACTCGACATCGGGGCTAATTGGCCACAAATACCATCAGCCTGCCGACTCACTCACGATGCACTCCTCATAAAAATACGTTGTATTGGACTTTACATACTTATTATATAATCTTCAAGAGTCATTTCAGAAGGATAAAAAGATAAACAGTTGCACAAGTTAAACCATTATATATAAATCGGGAAACTCCCGCCTTAGCCATTGGGAAAGTCCGTTATTGCTTGGTATGTAAAATTTTAAGATAAACGTATCATAATCAGTACGTTAAAACTAAGGGATTAAATTACAAATTTAGTATGTAGGTATTATTCAGTAAAATTAAAACTGAAAGTCCATCCAAGCTAATGTTGGAAGCTACGTAGGCAGTCGATAAATTTTGTCGATTTCTATCAGTATATTTAAGCAACCTTGGTTTCTTTATAAAACAACAGGCATTCAGCCAAGCAGAAATATGCAATTTGGTGTCGTTTCGTATATTTAGGCTTATCATCCTTATGTAATACAGAGGTTATCATGAAGACGACTTTCGCTTAAAGTGACACCCGAACCGCTACTTGCTTTATACTTGAAAGAAAGGTTGTGGTTCAACCGAGAATTGAACATGGGACGCCTTGATTAAAAGGTGAAAAGGAGATAAAACTAATGCAGATGGTTTGATATGTGGAAACGTCACCATGAAGTTCACACGATTTAAAGCTTTTTTTTTTATTTTTTTTTTAACAGCTGGTTTAAACCAGCCAACTCTGCTTGGTACACTGATAGTTACGGCTCACTTCGAAACACCCAAACAGTAGATTGCTATTTAGTTTCAAGTCCAAATGAATAGATCTAAGTTTCGTCCCCTCTAACGATGTAGTATACCAAATTTGACTTACCTCGGTTAATTTTTTTTTAATTTTATTTTTATAACGTTAATCAACACGAGCGTGTTTTGAGCTTCGGTCAAGTTGTGTGAGATCCAACGGTTGAAAGTTCCAGCTCTCTCAATCATTTCACGCACAGCATCAACATTACTGACAACACAGACGTGGATAAACGACCTTCACAAAATTCATCACTGAGAAATGTGCGACCAGACTGGGATTGTACACAGTCCCATTGGTTGGTGCTTCATCCCCAAAATCCCAATGAAGTCACTTGATGCATTGTTTTCGTATTAAACTACATTTGAAATCATTGCCCGAAAATATTTACATGGAATTTCAATATTTCACACAAAACTACTACTACAAACTGCTGTGAGAAGTAAACAGATTGGCTTAAACATACAAAGATAAGGTCTATTCTTCCAAATTTTATAAAAGGAACACTAGCGCCACTACGTTGTAGTTTGCAGATACTTTCTAGCATCCCTTGTAAGAGCAAACAGAACCTGCTGACTCTGACGTGGAAGTAATGAAGGTTAAAGTATTATGGACTTCACATTAGGGCATAACTTAAGTATTTTGAATTCATTCTTCAAGAAGAAAGAAGAGCACTTGATCTCATACCGAAACGGAACAAGCAAGACACTGGTTGGAAGATCACAACTCAAGGATACAGCGGATTGCAAAACGGAATTCCGACGGATGAAGTAATGTAGCAACACCGCCTGTTATGCATGGATGTCAGTATGGCCTGGATGAGAAAAAAAAAAAAAAAAAAAAAAAAAAAGACGTGAGCAAGAGGCGAAACAAACATGGTTTAGACTAGTGTTGTAGAATTTCCGGAAATTTTGAACCTGTTTGGTAAAAACTGTGGTGGAAATACAGAGATGTATACGGAAGAGAAATGTACCGGAGAAGTACATCAAACTGATTAAGGAGATGTATAAAAACGCATGAATAAGGGTGAGAAGCAGCGCAGGAGAAACGGAGAGCTTTGAAATGAATACAGGACTGCATCAAGGTTCAACGCTAAGTATTCTGTTTAATATTGTGATAAGGGGAAGGGGGGGAGTGAATAGGGAATTTGAGGGAAGATACTACATGGAACATGTTATACTTAGGCGACATTGCCTTATGTGGCAAAAACAAGCGAAAAGATAGAAAGTAAAAGAGAAAATAGGGAAGGACTCGGGAAGAAATGGAGCTGGAGCAAGACGGAGTAATATCGCCACCGTAAAGCAGAAAGGTGCTAAGCGCCATTCTTGATTTCCAACTAAGTACATATCCTGACTTCCCATTTCATGTCTAATATTATCAGAAAGGAGACAAGTGGCAGGAGACAATATGAAAGGTCTGCAGTATAAACCGAATTCTATAGAAAAATGAAAGAATCGGAATTAATTAGTATTTCATTCGTTTTATGCTCTCCTGAGAAATTTGCAGTTTGGCGCTTAGTACCTTTCTGTTTTCTGGGGTTGATATGCGGCAAGAAAAAGAAGGAAGCAATAAGGGGGGTACCTGAAGGTGAACGAGAATAATCAAGAAAGTGAATAATTTCAGATATTTAGCAGCAGCAGTGGTTGAGCGAGGGGCATAGAGGAGAAAACAGCGCGCAGGATTTAGGCGGGATAGTAAATTGGAGATAAGTCTCAAGAGTATTATGCAATAAGAAAATCCCGATCAAGTTCAAAGGAAAAGCATATAAGTAGTGAGACCAATAATGATGTACTCACAAGAAACAGTGACGCTGACAGAAATAAGAATGCTGAAGTGGATGTGTGAGGTAACAAAGGGAGAATCGCATAAAGAGCAAACATATCACTTGATTGGCAAAAATTACATAAGATAAAGAATACGTGAGGAGAAAGTCATGCAATTGAAGCGGTCAGATCTCAAAAAAGAGGCAACCCTAAAAGAAGATGGTGAAATCTAACGGAGGAAAACCTGAGAGAAAATATATTGACGACCGAAATGACATTAAATACAATACGATGGCCAAGTCTTATCAGAAGCAAAGACCTCACCTAAGTGGAAAAAGTTGAAAAAGAATTCATTTCATGCCATAATTAATTTTTAATTATCCCTTTTAAATTCTAAAGTATACATTAAAAAAAAGTCGAACGGAGTGAGGAATTATAATGTCGTTTGGTATAGGGTGTTTGTAGGTGGGGGCGCAACTTATAGAAGCCATGGCGACAGCGGCGGCCTTTTTGAAATCCGCGATATTAGATTTGGGTTACACTTTTTAAACTGGGAGGGGTAATGTCGCATTTCATTTTACACTGCTTTTTTTTCTGAGGAATACACCTGTGCAATCCGTTTTGAGGTACTTTTATTTGTATAGGAGTTATGACCTGTTAAAGTTGGAGACACTTGTCAGAGTTAACATTACAGCATATGCTCAATATCACCTGATCTCCATTACGCTGGATACACAATCGGAGTCTTTTTTGTCAGTCGGGGGACGCAATGGCTCAGTGGTAGAGCGTTCATCTCCGGTGCTTAGGGTCCCTAGTTCGATCCCGGCTCACGTCGCGTGGACTTTGTGCTGAACAAACATCCTGCTGGTGGGTTTTCTCGGGGTTCTCCCATTTCCTCCCTTTTTCTTCATTCTACCATTTCATTCATTTCTCATCATCACCGTCTCTTTTAGCCTAACCGGCATAACCGTGAGACGTAAAACTGAAAGATTTCATTTTCATTTTTTGCCAGTCCTGCTGCATACGTCGCAAGGTCTGTGGGACAACAGAGGCACACGCCTCCTCACTACGCATGCAGAGATGGGCTACGTTGTTGATTTTTACCTCATACACAATTGATTTCAAATGACCTCACAGATAAAAGTCAAGAGATGTGAGACCAGGGGACCGTGGTGGCCATTCCATAGGACCCCCTTCTACCTATCTAGTAACGTGGAAACTGTTCATCCACTGAAACTGTTCAAACTGTCTGACCTCAGTAGTGTAGTGGGGAGGTGCACCGTCGTGTTAGAAGAAAGTTGTGAAATTACCCTGCAGATTCAACAACGTTGAAAACACATAATCACGGAGCATGTTAAGATATCTCACCCCATTCAAGGTTCAATCAATAAACACCGGACCCACGATTCTTGTGACCCAAATTCCACACCAAAGCATCACTTTTCGACCACCAGCACCTTTATAGGGATCCACTCACGAGGGGCTTGCATCTGACAAGAAACGGAGATTCTGTTTACCTCACCATGCATTAAAAGGTTAGCTTCGTCACTGAGCAACACCTGTCGTATGAATTTTGGATTACTGTCGCACTGATCCAGAGCCCATTCTGCAAATTGTAACCGCCGATCAGGGTCATCCTCCGAGAGATAATGTTGCAACTGTAATTTATACTGGTATAACCGGCGCGTACTGCGATGTGGACTTTTCACAACCGATGCTACAATTGCTGTTGCAGTCTCCTCGTCGGTAGCTGTTCTTGGACTTCCACTGCGTTGCTTGTCCGCCCCAGAACCTGTTGCACGAAATTTGTCCAATAACTTGGAAACTGTCATATGTGAAATGTCATTTCTCTGAGGATGCCAGGCATTGAAGTCAGCAGCAATCACTCTGGTACTTTGTCCACCACTCATTAACACAATTTCAATGCGTTTCTCCTGTCTAAGTGCCATTGTGGGTCACCTGCAACGATAAAGAAAATCGGTCACCTTGCAATTGTAAACTTTAACAAGTCATAACTCCTACACAAATAAAGATAACACAAAACGGATTGCACAGGCATATTCCTCAGAAAAAGCCAGTGTAAAATGATACTCGACATGACCCCCATCCCATTTGAAAGATGTAACCCAAATCCAAGATGGCGGATTTCAAGATGGTCGCCGCTGTCACCATAGTTCCTATAAGTTGCGCCCCCACCTATAGACACCCCATACCAAACGACATTATGATTCCTCACACCGTTCGACTTTCATAAGGTGTATCCAGACTTTGCCTCACGCTGTATAAATTAATTACTTGTTGTCCCTCCTGTAGTCTTACGGACGAAGTCTTCCTATTAATTTCGTTTTTCTCATTTTAAACTTTCTCAATTTCTTACTTAACACTATCACGTTATCTGGTATTCAAATATATTGACAGTGAACGGGCATTCTTAATATGTTAACAATTGAACGCCCTACCGTGACGCTTTTTTATTTGTTTTCTCCCTCTGGCTTTGTTATTGTTCTCGTCCCTACCTGATGAAATATTTAGCGAAAGTCTATACAGTTACTTTGTTCTCATTTCTGTTATAATGTTTATAAATAATTATCCATCTATATATATTAATCAATGGTGCTTCGGGGATTCTTTTGTTCCAGCACTTGTTCAGGTTTAATTACTTAAGCACAAAGTACTATTCTTAATACGGACGCATATTTTTAAGTTATACTCTTAATCTACAGCGATATCATCTAAAATGACTGCTGTCTCATGCTTCCCAAATCTTATTCCCGAAGAGAATGATGACATTCCAGATGTCTTGAAGATATTGGGATCAACCTACAAACAACTAGACGAAACTTTCGATTCGTTCATACTTTTTCAACAGTTGTGACGGTTAAATTTTACATTTTTCTTTCTTTAATCTCAGAGTTTAAAAAAAAAGAAAAAAAAACACCTGGACCTATATGGGTTTTTCGGGTTTAATTGAATTTTTTCGAAATATTTCAATGTCTTATGGGTAAAAGTGTTAACATGTGATGTATATTTCAAGATTGCCAGTGTCAAAATTTACAGTTTTCTATTCACTGCCTTTTTGAAGAAAAAAATGGCCACCATTTTGAAATATTATATTGGATCGTCGAGAAAATCTATACAGCAAATTTAAAATGTCTCGTGCTTCTACCATCAAAATTTCAATTTAAACGTCTGAAAATTGCACCCTGTAGCGTGGTTATTCATTATTTTCAAAAATAGCCACCATTTTGAAATTTTACGCTGGATCAGCGCCAAAATATATACAGCAAATTTAGAGTGTCTCGTACTTCTACTATGAAAATTTCAACTTAAAAGAACGAAAATTTCGCTTTGTAGCGTGGATACCTACTATTTAAAAAAAAAAAAAAAAAAAAAAAAAAAGGCCGCCATTTTGAAATTTTACATTGAATCGCCGCCAAAATCTGTACAGAAAATTTAAAGTCTCATGCTTGTACCCTGAAATTTTCAACGTAAAAGACCGAAAATTGCACTCTATAGTGTGCGTGGTATAGGCAGACAAACGAACAAATGTAGATCGAGTCATCCCAGGAGCCTCACTGATGTTCGCCAAGTATGAATATCAGATATATTAAAGACACAGATATCATTCATGTTTTATAAAATAAATGTTTCAAAATGTCTTATATAAAATAAATATCTTCTAGCGTAAAATAAATGATTTTATTGTTGAAGTTTACTTCCGATAATTTGTGCGTTCAGTTACGGGAATTTCCCGAGCACTTTGATTGATACGGAATAAGATTAGAAACTGGCTTGGGGTAGGAAAAGCTGTGAAATTGGTTAAGATATATAGACTTTTAAGGTCAGAAAGTAAGGGAGATACGAAGTGATGATTCTCTCACATCGTTCAACACTGAACTTAGTTACTGTGGAAAATCATTTACTATCGCGAAGTAAGTGAGATTCTACGGAGTAGTGATCATTTCACATTGTGCAACATTGAACTTAATGACTGTAGACCAGAAAATCATTTCAAACTAAATTAGAAAATATCTTTCACGTTTTTTGTTTTTCAGTGGTTTTTTTTTTTTTTTTTTTTTTTTTTTTTTAAATCTTCAATGACATTTGTATGGACTGGAAGAACTTAGCCATATCTCATAGTAATTTCTACATTCTAGGTCACTATGTTCTCAAATTTTATTGTTGCATTTTCTTTTACAGTATTTTCTAAAATATAAAGTTGCATATTTTACTTCAATAGGCTATAAGTATAATCCATACATTGTTCTTTAATTATCTCTAGCTAAGTTTTATTTTATTTTATTTTATTTATTCAGTGCATTCAGAACTTTATAAAGGTCTTGGAGAAGACTTTTATTGCATGTTAAATGTTGTTGTATATCTTAACGTTAAAGCATCTAATTCGCTCAAGGAAAGTCCAAAATCTGATAAAAAATATTTTCAATGTCATCACGTAGTTGTACCAATAATATACTAATAAAAAGCTCAAAAAAATCCCAGGTGGGTCCAACCCAAAAAACCCAATGGGTTTTTTTCGGGCGGGGCCCACTTGAACAAACCCTGGTTAATGTAGAAAATGAACAGACTGGCAATAAACAGTAGTCTGAAACCCGGTCGTAGTCATTGGGTTTTTGAGTGCTTTAACTTTCTTCGCATCACGATTTTCTTTACCTTTAATTTCGAAAAGCTAATCTGCCTTCTCTGTGCATGTCCCATTAAAATGGTCGTAACGTAATTGATTTTTGTTTGTTCTTATATAACGGAGTTTGGAGGTAAATATTTACTCGAATGTCTTATAATTACCACTATATATTGCATTTGTATATACTTTCATAAGTATTTTCTTGTGAAAAGACAATGAAAATCGTTATTATGAATTCTGAAAAATGTCTTTATTTCCTTTCAGGCTGGCGGGTGTCATGTCTGGGGAAGAAGATGAGCTAACCCTTCCGAGAGCTTCCATCAATAAGATGATCAAAGAGATGTTGCCAAATATTCGAGTGGCCAATGAATCCCGGGAATTGATACTGACCTGTTGTACAGAGTTCATTCACCTCTTGTCATCAGAAGCTAATGAAATCTGTAATCAGCAGCAGAAGAAAACGATTAATGCCGAACATGTTCTTCAAGGTTAATAGTTTTGTAGTAGTTACTATTTTTTTTTTTTCATAACATAATATTGTACTCTAACGTAATTATATTTTTTTCAAATGAAATAAGTCTTTGAGTTTAACGTCCCATAATTATGCCTATTAGACAAAGGGAGACAATGATTAAAGCAAGTGAATGACGGTGGAATGATAAAGTGGAAGGAAACGGGATTACCTCGAGAAAACCCACCAGCAAGATGTGGTTCACCACAAACTTACATGGCCGGGGATCGAACCAGGTACCCCACACACCAGAAGTAAGCGCTCTTCCACAGAACCACCGTGCTCACCCAAAAAATGAGAGGGGAGGCATGGGCGTCCGTATGTTTGATTCTACGGGAGAAGGGGAATTGCTTGTAATCTTTATGGAACTTAGAGTACTACAAGACGATATTAAGTTATACGAAATAGAATATCGTCTACCTCCTCTCCTTTGAAATCAAATATAATACTACATTACGACGCAGAAGTAGCTGTTTTACAGGATATAACTCAGCATGTAAATAAACATTTGGATATGGATTATCCCAATCAAAAATTTAAAGTGTTATTTAATAAGTACAGTAAAATTGTTTGTAATAAAATGCAAATATACAACGTTACATGAAATTTATTACATATTAAATAGAAATATAAAGACATAGTGTAGTTGGTTCAGACTTTTTAGTACTTTGAGTGAAGACAATCTAAAGAGCTCCTTCATTGCTAAGTGGTTAGCGTACGCCCCTTTGACGTGGGAGACCTGGGTTCAAATTCCTGGCAGAAGCTCATATGGTTCGGATCCAACATTAAGTTGTAGGTCTATGTTTTATATAGTCTCGCTACTTAAAGGGACGCTAAACTCAAAATGACAGTATTAATCAAATATAAATAGAAGTAATAAAGTATATATATTCTTCTCAAAATTAGGGGGCGCGGTGGCTCAGTGGTAGAGCGTTCACCTCCGGTGCTTGGGGTCCCTGGTTCGATCCCAGCTCGCGCCGTGTGGACTTTCTGGTGGACAAACACCGTGCTCGTGGGTTTTCTCGGGGTTCTCCCGTTTCCTCCCACTTTCTTCTTTCCACTATTTCATTCATCTCTCATCATCATTGTCTCCTTTAGCCTAACCGGCATAACCGTGGGACGTAAAACTTAAAGATTTCATTTCATTTCATTTTCTTCTCAAAATTTTACTATGTACTCCGAACTTCCGTTCGTGATTAAAACATTATTCTATATAATGTGATTTTTAGCGTTCCTAATGCATAAAGGGTAAATGATATTTATTCTGCAATTTTGCGAAACACCTTTAATGAAGTAACAGCGATTAAACTTAAGGAAGTAGTTAAAGAAGGTAAGGCAAGAAATTTGTTTGCATTGACACTCCATGATAATAGAATTGACAGGAGTGTACCACAGAATACTCAATGCCAATTTTTCTATTTATATGTTTTTTGAGTGACAAACTAATGTAGTCATATATATATTTCGGCTTGTGTCACATCAACGCTTGAAAATGGTTTCAGAAAAAACTGCAATATTATGTGGAATGAGATCTTAATCACAAGTTTTAACTATATCCAAGAGCACAGTTTAGTAATTATATGTGTACTTACTTTATACTCATGTTATTTTTCTTTTCAACTTTTCTAAGTAGAAAATTTTGGAGTGTTGGGGGCAGGGAAAGAGATTACCTAATTTGCCCTTCCCACCATATAGACTCCCATTGTGGTAGTCAGACTGAAATTTTGTTTTAAGACAATGATATTGAATTAATTAATTTATATGAATTTTTGCTTCTTAGTAACGCCAAATCTCATAGTAACTTTTGCGATTTTTGTCCTAGGTCCCTACCTTTCCTTTTCATCAGTGCTCTACTAGACGAATAATTACTTACTGAGAAAAAAACGATCAGTTTTTATTGAAATAATAGGAAGAGCCAAAATTGGTCTTTAAAATCGAAGTTGATAAAAGTAAATCCATCACCACTTTTAGTGATGAATAGAGACATAGAGACATGGGTAGTATGAATAGTACCTGGCAGTGTCCATACTATTTGCGTCATCTATCCATTCTCTACGTTGAGTGAGAGCTTGCCTTCAGTGGTATCTGTAAGAGCCTGCATTATAAAAATTGAGAAAGAAAGGGCAAATTTTATGAATAACATATCAAACGAATTATTATTTTAGCTACGTACATACTATTTATCAGGTGATATGATCAAACTATTGACATATGTTCGGGCCGCGTTGGCTCAGTGGTAAGCTTTCACCTGTGGTGCATGGGTTACTGGTTCGATCTCAGCTCGTTCCAAGTAAACTTTGTGGTGAACAAACACCATGTGCGTGGGTTTTGTCGGGGTTCTTCCGTTTCCTCCAACTTTCTTCATTCCACCATTTCATTCATTTCTCTCGGGTTCGATTCCCGGTGAGAGCTCATGTGGTTCGGATTCCACGTTAATCAGTAGGTCCACGTCTCATATAGCCTCGCTGCTGAACGGGACGTTAAAATCAACTCAACTCAATTCATTCATTTCTCATCATCACCGTCTCCTATAGCCTAGCCGGCGTAACTGTGGGACGTAAAACTCAAAGATTTCATTTGTTGATACATGCTATGTTGTTGTCTTGAAATACTGGAAATGCTTTTGTACATCTTTATGAAATTGTATTTCTTTCAATATGTGATCATGCATTGGGCAATGATACTGCTTTTGTTAAGTGTGTTCCCTCTTTTGTGCACGCTTGTAACATTGCTCACATACTGTGAAATCTTTTGATATTTTGCTCGTGTGTTTATTGTTGCTGCACTTTTATTTTCACTTTCACTTATTATTACTTATTTTCTTATTGTTAATATTACTAGTACTTATTGGTAATGTTTTATCGTTACTATTTATTGTTATTGCAATATATATTTTTGTTCTTATATTGCATATTGATTACTGATATATATTTATTATTGTATCTCTTTCTTTATATTTTTTGCTTCTCCTTTGGATCAGTATTTTTGTTGTTTTGATGTTTGTTTTTTCTTTAATTCTATTTACACTGTCGGATCGAGACGGGTACACTTTTGATACTGACGTCCCCATTAAATCTCCGTGAATGAATCAAAATTTGGAGAAATACTAGATGTATCCCAATATCGTTATATAATCAGCTTATGGACAAATTAAATGTGTATGTTGCTGATGTAATACTTTGTAAGATATTCTATAGTTTGTTGCTATCATTTATCAAATAGTTGTACCCCGTGTTTATAACCTAATCTTCTCAAGCTTCAATTATCTTCTTGTACTGCAGGTTCTTGAAATGATAACTACATCCTTGCTAATGGACGCTATAGAATACATATCTATATAATTAAAAATAAGTACTGATTTTGTATACAAAAGTGATTTTTTTTTTTTTTCTTATATCATTTCTGCCTTCTCTGTTGCTGGTGCTATTTTTCCTTTACAAATTCATCCTTTGAGAAGACTTTCTTGAAACACTAGAACACGGGATCTTCCGAAAACCCTTTCAATTTCTAGTATTGCTTGTAGCTCCTCACACATCTTCACTTGCAGACACTGTTCTTGAAAATTGAGTTTTTTTTTTTAATATCTCTCAGAAAATAATTTACAAATCTTTAAACAGATAAATTTTTCCACGCTCAGTTGTCGAAAAGAGCAATAAAAAATATTTTTCCCTGTGTAATTTTGTTAATTGTTACATTGTTATAATGTTGAGAGGTTCATTAAATATTTATTTTAATACAACTTGTATATAATACTACAAGAAAAATTAGGTATTTTGTTAGTAACACAAGTGCTAATTATGTTCAAAAATTCATAGTCAGTGGTTAAATTGTTACATCACTTTCAACATTTTATGAATACAAAATGGAATATTAAGGCTTTTGGAAATTGCTCCGCGTCCTTTCAAGAGTTGGCACGTGACCACTTATTTTTAATACTGAGTGGACGGTGCTTAACCCCCGTGGAAAGGATCACCTCAAGCCAGGCCCGGGCTGGGATATTAACGAGGGCGGTGGACAAGTCTACCAAAAGGGCGCCCATATAAACACGAATACGTATCATGTACATATGAGCGTTATTTTATATATTTAAATCACCAAAATTCTTTTTGTAACGTAAAACTTCTTTACTAGGAAAACACTTCTTAGTTCTTGTAATTATCTTTGTCAAACAAAATTAAGCTAAATGTAGTAACAAATCAATTTAGAAATACAGTAGGCACTGATTATCCGAACTGCTCTGGAACACAAGAACAATCACATTTGTAAATAAAGAGATAAAAAAAAAAAAAAAAAAAAGAGAGAGAAAGAAAAAAAACTTGAATTGTGTAAATTGCGTTGTAATCAATTGCACTTAGATTGTGAAAGTTTTTGGGCAATAAATGAGTAGCAGCAAGTATTAACTCCTATTTTATTTTACCAAACAGACCTACATGTTAAGTGCTGTACTGGCTGTATTATGAATTCATACAGTTGCTACTATTGACAAAGAACAACAGAATAATAATAATATTTTTAAACATTTATCTATAACGTGATGTTTCGCAGGACGTTCTATATAAAGGGCGTGCACTGTGCCCTTCACATGTTTTTCACCAACAACCTGTAAAAAATTATACAAAACTGGTATACAGAACAACTAAAACCACTTAACATTAATGTAATGTTTCGCAGGGCGCCACATTGGCGTCTCTGGCATGTAAAATTTGGGGGGGACATCAAAGGAAATGATCTAACTGCTAGTGAGTATCTAAATAAATTAAATTAAATTAAAATATTGAATATTTCGTACTTCAAAATATTGGGGGGACGCGTCCCCCCGCCAGAGACGCCCATGGGCGCCACTATATCCTTCACGGGTTCTTTACCATCAGTAACTGTGTATATTTATTGTACAGAACTGTGCCATACAGAAGAATAAATAAAAAAAACTTTTATCTTTGATGGTTTCACAAGGGCGCCTTATGTAAAAGGCGCACTGTATCTTTCACGGGTTCTTTACCAATAACAACTTACGAATTTATTACAAAAACTTATACTTTTATTTATAATGTGCGGAGGGCACACTGGAACATATTCTGGTGGAGCAACCCATCCCTGCCTCAAGGTTAATTTCTGACTTTTTTTATTATTTATTGTTATTCCTATATATTTTCTCTATTGTTATGGTTACATATTTATCTATTATTCCTATTAATTCTATTGTTATTAATGTTGTTATTGTAATATATATTTCCTATTTATTATTGTTGTTATATATTTAGTCTCATATATTATTTTATATCTTTTCGGTTTTTATTTATATTTTGCATCAGTTTTTTGTTTCTTTAATCTTGATTTGTTCGTTTTTTGTATATAGTCAGTGTTGATCGTGATGGGGACAAGTAACCTCGATGCTGACGTCCCCATTAGTCCTCTTCAATCAGGCAATCAATTAATCAATAGATGTCTCTGTTAAATCTATACAGGTTCCGTGTAAACTCTACGTGCTATTTTTAAGAATTCTAATCTTGATTTTACTTCCATTACCTAGCATTAGACAGGCTGGGATTCGGAGACTACAGAGCAGATGCTGAGGAGGTACTGCGTGACTGTAAAGCTGTAGCGGCCAAGCGACGCAGACAAAGCACCCGCCTTGAAAATTTGGGCATTCCAGAGGAGGAACTCTTGCGACAACAACAGGAATTGTTTGCGAAGGTTAGTTCATTGACTCGAAGACGATACAATCTTATATATATCTTCGGTGAAAAAGCTCTTATATATATATATATATATATATATATATATATATATATATATATATACTGAAAATCACTCCATTTATGGTGTAAAATGTTGATTGGTGTCAGTCATACGTGACCTGCTTAGGATGATTTCCCTGCATGCCACGTCGGTCACGTGATCGCTGCTAAATATACATTTTAAATCGTAATTTGAAGCCGTGGTTCCTTCTGTAGTATTATTTAAAACTTGAGTTGTTCACTGTTCCCAGCATGGCTTCGGTACCAGATGATTTGTATTAATAAACTCAATAATAGTAAGCGTTCTCCTGTGGTGAAGGTGTCCCTAGTTCGATTCGAGCTCGCTCCAAGTGAACTTTGTGATGGACAAACACCGTATGGGTAAGTTTTCTTCGGCAATCAGTTGAAATTGTATGAAACGTGTGTTTACAATAACATCTTAGATTGCTTTTATATTGGTACCGCTAAGTTGTGAGTAATTTGTGTAGTAATCACCAACATTTTGATAACTTGTTGCTTATTTTAGTGTTTCGTGTTGAAAAAGAACTAAGTTGCATAAAATATAAAAAAAAAAAATATATATTTGTGCAGCCGAAGTTCTTTATTGCTGCCTAGCCATCGAAAAGAGCAGGATTGGTTGTCATTAGGAATATAAAAGTCCTTTTAGGGTTCCAGGGCACATTATAAGTGGGTATTAGTTAATCTTAACAAAGTGTTCCAGATTGTATCTGTGTTAAAGTTTTAATAAGAATTCACTTTGCTGATGTATAACCTGTTGTAGATTGGTTTAAGAAGTAATATTAAACTCGAATTTTCATTCAAAGCTGTCAAGACATAGATAGGGAAAAAGATTTTAGTGGGGGATAGGATGTATGGGAATTAATTACAAGGTAATAACTAACAAATATTTTAATAGGTACACACAACAAGGGGCCGCGGTTGCTTGGCGTCATAGTGCTCATCTCTGGTGTGTGAGTTCCCTGGCTCGATCCCAATTCCCAAAGGAAGTGAGCTTTGTGGTAAACAAAAGGTTCTCCCACTTCCTTCCTTTTACCATTCGTTTATTTTCATGACCGTCTCCCTTAGCCTCGGATCATAATCGTGGAGCGTTAAACTAAGAAAAAAAAAAATCACTACAACAAAGCCTAAGAGATACACAAAACACGACATGAGTAAACTTGAAAGAGGTCACAAAATCTTCATCATTTATAGAAAGGCAAGAATACGAAACCTTTTTGATTCGAACAGAGGAATCAAACTTACATTCTGACGCGTGGATTCTGGAATGAACTTGGAATAACACCTTCACCGTCATTACCAACGATGGAAGAAGCACTACAAGGATTTAAGATTTTTGTATTGTGGCGCATCAAGACGTTGGTGTTCACCAAGTGTATATATGTAAATATTTTCTACTTATTACCTTGTAATTAATTCCCACACATTCTATCGCCACTACAATCTTACCTATGTATTGACATTACTGGATGATGTCAGTGAAAATTTCACGTTTAATATGATTTTTGAACCAATCTATTACTGAATGCCTAGAGGAACAAGTTGATTTTTTTTTTTCTTTATATATGTATGACTGCTCTTCAAGCAGTTTACAATACAATTATTTACGTTGTCTTGAAATTGAGAACAGCCTTTTATACTGTGCAATCATACTGTGCGATACTATCGGAAATCTGACGAGCTAAACTACAGATTAACTTCAAAGTTATTAACCTTCATGTTTCCAGTGATGGGCAAACTAAACTACAAATACCTGTTCCGAAGGCAAATTGTAAATTTACATCTTGTCACCTTTGTCAGGGTGTCTGTCGGTCACGAAAGTCACGAATGTCACGAAAAAGTCACGAAATCAGAAAATGGTCATGAAAGTCACGGAAAAGTCATGAATTTTAGCTTTTGGATCACGATGTTTTTTAACAGTTCAAATTTAAGTACAAGTTGGAAAATTTTTTAGACGCTACCAAATCTCAAGCAAAGTAAGTTTCTATCGCATGGATGAAAATTCGGCCTAATTCGCACCCAAATTCGCTCTTGAAAATGTTAGGAAATTTTATGATTTGGTAGAGAAAAGGTCACGAAATTTCATTTTGGAATTTTAGTAGACACCCTGTTTGTAATGTTCTTTAATAATGTCCGTGAAATACCGTTTATTATCCAAATATTGTTTCATATTATATTTTAAACAGTTACTTTTCACACTGGAACGGCTTACAATGTAGCTATTTATATTGTATCTTAAATGGTTAATGTATTTTAGTACTTTTCTTATTTCTCTTAGTTTACAATATTTACATTGAAATTCGGGTTCTCATCAGTGTGTTTGGTTTTTCACCTGCGCTACTATTTTTCTTAGTGTCTTTAAAATTTAGGTTCTGCTTTCTCTTTCTATTTCACTATAAGTATAATATTAGGTTGTTCACTTGTGTGTGTGTGCTTTAACTTTGTTGGGAGGAGGGCTCACACACTCTAGTAACGAAAAGACGACCTCAATCATCCAGCGCTATTTGGGACTCAGAATTTACGTGCAGTGGATGAGAGAATGAAATAAAATTTGTCTTTATTCAGCTATCAATTTTGCTTCAATCGCAGATCCTTTAAAACAGTCGTTTCTACCTCGCCATTGTGCAGCAGACTTTTATGACCAGAGCCAGGAAAAAGAGTTCAAGTTGAGCAAAGGTGGGGAAGTAACGAGTTAGGTAGAATTGAGTAAAGCAGATGTTGGTCATATTCGATTGGTCATGAACCCACGAATAGTATATTTGCAAAACCACCGACTGCCTCATGCTTGCCTGTCACCATTCTGTTCTATGAACCTCCCATGTCTTGTCTTTGCTTTGTATGATAGATTTGCTGAGAATCCGAGCAGAAAACTGTGACGTTATAGAGCATCCAGTTGAAATGATTGCTTTAGAAGGTATTGTGCTTATGAGTTTCAGAGACGAACTATTTCGATTTCCAAAGTGGCATTGCCTTGTTTGCGTGCAGGGTAAATTAACGAAAACCACTTTTGTCGTTCATATTGTTTTGAGTTTCATTACATTAAACTTATGGACAAAAAAGATAATACTATTTCTACATATAAATAAATTTAAAAGTACGAAGCCCATAGGTTCTTATCTTGAATGCAAAATCGAGGAAGTCAAGGACATTTTGAGTATGCTGCAAGATTTGCATAGGTTAATCGGGTTACTTGAACCGATTTTCAGTGTGCTTACCCCATTAGCCCTTAAGTACTCACGCGGAGTGTACACAGACCCCCAAACAGGTAAATTTTGTGTTGCTAGCCAGAACTCTTGATTTAAAAAAATAACAAAATTTCTCAAAACGAGTACAAAAAATGTAATTGCAGCAAATACTTCTAAAAACATGTCTAGACTTATGCTACATTGTTTTAATTATATATATATATATATTGTAAAAACATAATATCAATTTCGGGGTCTATTGGACTCCCGCGCGAGTACTGCTGTCACAAAAAAGAGCGCGAGTTCTTACGGGTTAAAAGTCCTACCACCACTAATGAACAACTAATGATTAAAAAATAACAACTTTTCCTCTTTTTGTCCAGCGTATTAAATATGTGATCACAATATTGGTTTCTATGCTCTTAAGTTGTATATTGGCGCTGTCAGTCGGCTCATGTTTTAACTCTTCGAGTCTTGACACTTCGCTCACCAAGTCAATGTGAGTCATAGAATAGTCACATGAAGATACAACTTTTTAATATTGTTGTGAATGTGTTAACGTAAAGTTTTGCATCTGTGAAATAAGTTGTTTTCTGTATTATACGAGGGTCGTTCGGAAAATAACCTCCGATTGGTTAAAAAAAAAAAAAAAAGAACAAAGTAAATAAGAAGAATTCATTATATACATCTGAAAACTACTTCTTTGCTCTAGTTTTCAATATGATTTCCATAAACATTCAAGTACTTATTATATCTCTGCACTAACATAGAAATTCCATCAGCATAAAAATCTCCTACCTGTGCCTTGAGCCAGCCTGTGACCGCATCTTTCAGCTCCTCATTATCACCATTATCCTCATTATCTGAGATCCAAGCCACTTTCCGAGATTGTAAAACGTTGATTTTCACGAACTTTTCCGTCAATGTTTGTTCATCCACTTTATAACGTCCCTTTCCGCCAGAGCCTCTCAGAAACAATGTTATTGAATAAAAAATACAAATCATTCATTCGAGAGGCTCCCACAGAAGGGACTACAGTAGCCAAGATCGACCAAACCCGTGAGTTCAATTCTCAAGAATTAATCCAGTATTCAGGTGTGAATATTGCAACTAAACTAAAAATCAAACACCATTAAAAAAAAAAAAACTTTATTATTATTCCTTCTGGATACCAAGCAAATGGTGGTGTATATGCAAATATGCGTTAGACATTTGCATAAACACACGAAACAATTTTTAAACAATATGGAAACATTCAGTTGGCACCCTGAAGTTTAATTTCGGTATTCCAGATTGAATGACCAATCATCGTAATTTCCATCTAAAATTTAATTGAATTTTTATTCTGGATTAATCATTCAAATCATTAGATTCCTGCTGAACTCGAATCGTATGAAAGTTCCTCTAAAAATATTAATATTTATTATTTCTTTCTTTGCAACTAAAGAACAATAACCAGGCAAAAAAAAAAATCAAACACAACTCACAGAAAAAAGTCAATGATGTATACAACTAAGTTCAATTCAAAAATTATTAGGATGTGCTATTTTAAGGCAACTTTGACAATTACTAACTCGATGTTCTGATAAAAGTTCGCTTACCAAGATTTGAAACAAGCGCTAAAGATATAGCAATCTTGGAACAATCAGAATCTAATCGTTTAATACCAAATTTGACAACTAAAGCAAATCTGGCTTTGACACGTAAGTCATGACTTTTAGTATCTAATTAAAGCTAAGACCAAATCAGGTAAGTAATCCTCAAGTTTCTCCCAAAATATTCGTATCCGATCTTAAACATGGAGAACAAATTTTAATTCCGAAAAACGTTTCGCCAAATTATTCTTAATCCAACCAATTTTAAACAAGATTTATCATCTAACTCGATTGCACAATTAAGTTTTTTTGTTTTTTTTTAATTGAAACAAGCGCTTAAGGCACTGCAATTTTAACAATAATAGTTTAGTCATTGGGTGATATCAATAAAAATAAGTAACTACTCCTGAGAAGTTCTGCTCGAGAATCGGAGTAACTACACCTGGAGTAATCTCCTCCCTCAATTTCGTATCAATAAAACAAGCCACTACTCAGGTCTAGTCTGCTCCAGATTTATGAACGTTTACTCGCGCTTTTTCTGCACGTAGCACTGAGTCGTATCAATAAAAGAAGTGATTACTAATTTCTCCCATTCATCGCGCAGTCATTTCGTTGTTTTTAACCTATGGCGTGTATCTTAAAAGCCATGAAACGGGCAAGTAGCAACGATAGCTTCAATCAAATTGCATTTGTGGATATTCTAAAAGAGTTTCCAGTAGTACTTTCGAAATCACAGCTACCAGAAAGTAAACGAAGGAAAGCCGAAACTTTGAAGGTAATTACAGTGAAATGCAACGAAATATCAAATACATCTACGACTGAGACACAAATTCAAAAGAGAATCTTTAATATTCAAGCGAGAATAAAACAAAAATAAAAAAGGAGAAAAATAAAAAAAATAAAAAAACGGGAAAGAAGAAAGTAATATTGAAACCATGGGAATGAACCTATTTGAGCTGACGGATGTTGATTGGAATCCAGCAATATCAAGATTAACACGACAAGCGCATATCACGTGTTGTCCAAGGTCTTTGTAGATTGTTTGGCTTTAAGAACGAAATCAGACACTTGGCTCCTTTGTTTTCTTTTTAATAAAGTCCAGCCACCCACGTCATAAATCACGTCCATCTTATTGCGTTTTTCGCACCATACATGTCCCCTTTCGCCTTGACATAAACAAAATACATTCTCATGTATACACTCTTTCTATCAACGTTGAGTTGAGTTGATTATTAGTTTAACGTCCTTTTCAGTAGCGTGCCTATATGAGACAGAACCCACTGATTAACGTGGAATCCAAACCACATGAGCTCCTGCCGGGAATCGAACGCGGGTCTCCTATGCCAAAGGCATGTACTCTAACCGCTTAGCCACGAAATAGCTCTTCCTATTAACGTATTACTCTCCAAAATACTAGGTTTCTTTAATGCCACTTGTGTATAGTCAAGTGCTCCGATAGCACCCGGAAATGTATATTGTTCTTGCCACTCTGCCTTTGCTGTTTGTATATTACGCACACTTCCGGAAACAATCCATTTTCAGGTAGTCATAGCCACACCAGAATCCCCTGACATTCCGACCTTGAATCCCGGATCACTCACGTAACTCAAGAAAACCAAGGGCACCGATTTCTCTGTAAATTGGAGGGGGGAGGGCATTCAGATGCAGAAGGTATATATATCAGGATTTTAAGACAAATTGCACTCTAATTATGCAAAATATTGTATATTCATAAATACAATAGGGGGCCCACATGAGCTTTGGGGGGCCCAGGTCCCCTGGCCCCCACAGGATCGGCGCCCTTGAAGAAAACCCGCATCTTTTCATCATTACGTAGTCCACCACCCCGAATTTCCGTTGATTCTCCTTAAAAAATGTTGTGCTAATTACTACATTTTCTTTCATAAACTTAATGCTTTTTGTAATCTCCATTTCCAACATTTCTATGCAGTTTATAAGTGTTTCTACGTAGTAAAACAATCATATACTCTGCCATATTTCGCACGGAGTCACCTATTTAGCTTGCTCCACAAATTTGGAGAAGTTACTAGCATCACAGAGGAGTCTTTGATTTTTATTGATATCAAACGCGTAGTAGTTACTCGGCTCGAGAACAGAGGTGTGGTTACTTCAAAAGGGCGGGGCTTCTCCGAGGTCAGCCGAGACGACTAGTGCTCAGTTCTCTTTTT
This sequence comes from Thermobia domestica, assembly GCF_964235325.1. Classification (NCBI taxonomy): domain Eukaryota; kingdom Metazoa; phylum Arthropoda; class Insecta; order Zygentoma; family Lepismatidae; genus Thermobia; species Thermobia domestica. The sequence goes on along the minus strand of NC_137460.1, from coordinate 51,070,522 downwards.
ATTGATACCAATGCGAGTAACTACTTCAAAATTGGGCGTAATGAGTAACTTCTCCGTTTTATTGATATCACCCATTACTTACCAAATTTGACAGATAAAGTAATCCGGAATTTACATGTAATAATTCTCACTTCTAGCTTCAATTCAAACTGAACTCAGGTCAAGAGAATAATGCTCAATTTACACAGAAATATTTGTACCTAAATATAATTGTTGATAACAGAATTCGTATCACAGAATTCAATTTGTCCATTTAACACACAATTTTTATTCTCAGAATGACTAAACTCTAGTATCAAATTTGCCCAACAAAAGAGAGACTTCTTCCGTTTGAGAGATGACACTTGTTATCGACAAATCAACTCAAATCACGGATCAAAAGGAAAAAGAGTGAATACTGGATTAATATTTCACTGATCAATATGAATCTTTACCAGGTTGAACAAGAAATTTTCATTTCAGAAATTAGCAAGGGGGGGGGGATTTACTAAATAAATATATTTCATTCAAATAATGTATAAATCCAAAGGATAGTCAAATCAAGCAATCTGAACGACACCTTGAGATATTGAAACGAAAACTCCCCAACTGTACTTCCTCCACCAGAACAATTAGCAATAGTGTAGAGCGAATAGGAAAAAAAAATATAATAATAATAATAATAATAATAATAATAATAATAATAATAATAATAATAATAATAATAATAATAATCATTCATAACCACTTCAGTAATTGACGTTATCACTTCACTTTCACTAGTTAAATATTACTCCATTTAAAACACATTCAACAAATGACACAGTTCTAACGACCCGTGTGACGAAAAAGGAAAGAAAGTGAACACCAGCCAGTCAATCTTCACACCTTGGGTGATAATCTTCAACTTATCGCCCAAGAAACACACGCTTTTCACGACAGCGAGAACAATATTGCCAACTCTCATAAGTTCTCTCTCTTTTTCTCGATAATCCTTCTTTAAAAAAAAAATCTTTACCAAAAATAATTATACAATTAAACAATAATTAAAGAAAAAACAAACAAATGTCAGTCAATAATCGTGTTTCTTTATAATTTCTCACCAATCCTAATTATCTAATTAATTTACAATTAATATCCAGCCTTTTATCCTCCTCTTGGTCAAGTCCATTCCAATAGAAGGGCCGGGGGAAGACCTACAATTGTAACGTAATTGTTACAACTTTTAAATGAACGAACCCATTCACGAACAACCCCTTCACTCATCACACTTGGTCCATATACGACACAAAGTTCCCGATGAATAGCTGCTACCGAATATTGTTTTGCCGTAAGAAAACATATAATATCTCGCACCTCACATTTGGCTTAGTTTTCTATAGCAGCACACATTTTGAGACGCTACAAAAGTGGATTTTTTATTTATTTATTTATTTTTAATGTTCAGATCCGCCTCTTCAATTTCGGCATCTGAAAACTTTAGCCGAAATGGGCTATCATCATCGCATTTTATTTTTCTTTAGCCTTTTCATCATCCTTTATTTGCGATAATTGGAAGGAAAAAAGGGAAGAAGGAAAAGGGTAGGACGAAACCACAACACTCAACATCGAACAACAATGAACAAACAAAACAAAAATTTCAAAAACAAAAAGAAAAACGAAAACAAAAAGACTTGACCTATCTAATCTCCCCTAATCAATCATATATATTAACCAACAAAATTTAATTATTATCTAATTTCTACCTAATTTTATTATCATATTATTTAACAAAATTTGATTATTATCTAGCTACTACCTAAATTATCATGTGTATTACGTTAACAATCGTTTAATATTTCTCCAAAACCTATATTTTCTATTTTCGTTCTATTGATTTTAAATAACATGAACAATTTTCCTTTTATGCTCTGATCTCCAGTCAGATAATTTCGGGGTCTCCTTACTGCTGATTCTCTTACCTCATCTTAGTTTCTCACCTAAATGATTTTCACCTGTGTATGTGTTCCTCTCCTGTGCCACGCTTTCCCCTGTGTGGTTAATAATCAGTATATACACATCACTTTCACTAAACACTACACTTTTCTATAATGAACTCAAGTGTCATATCGTTAAAGTTGGTTCACAGATATTTTTTTCTTTTTTAATTATGATTATGACTGTACTAATGTAGCTGTATTATTCATTGATCTCAGTTCAATCTGGACATCAGAAACGGACCGTGAGTATCGGCATGAGGCTCAGGACCCACTTGGAGCAGTGTCCCGCCGCCGCGTACACACGGACCGAAAGTCGCATGCTATCGTAACCAAATGTAACCGAATCACGAAGCGGCTTCGAGATGATGCCCTATTTCTGAGTCTTCGTGTCACAATTTGAGATATTATTTTATGTGATTGTTTCTATTACATTTTAATGTATATTTTTTCCCACGGCTCCAGATTTGACACTCATTCCATCACCATCGCAACACACACACGCTCCCAGAACATCCCGAGTTCCGTACCAGTCAAAAGACCGAGAATGCTCTAGGCACTCACACACCGTCAATCAACCTCCTTCCTGAGGCGCGGAGATCCAGCGCTTTCAGAAGTTTCCGAAGGGAGGAATCCTCATTCATTCTATTTTCTATATTTTATGTCCATTTAGTTTGTGTTTTCTCTGTAAAATGCTTTTCTGCATAGTTCTGAGTATTTCTCTGCTACATGTGCCAGGATTCTATAATCCTCTTCATCTTCCAAGATAGCTTTAATATCTTTCTGTCTAATTTGGTCACGAATTCGCAAGTGCTCCTCCAGCAACGGGCACCACAGAACATTGTGTTCAGGTGTCCCTTGTTCTCTACATTCACAGCTATCATGTTCTTTCCTATTCTATAATCCTCTTCATCTTCCAAGATAGCTTTAATATCTTTCTGTCTAATTTGGACACGAATTCGCAAGTGCTCGTCCAGCAATGGGCACCACAGAACATTGTGTTCAGGTGTCCCTTGTTCTCTACATTCACAGCTATCATGTTCTTTCTTATTGATTCGATAAAGATGGGTTGGATAGGAACCATATCCTGTTAGGAAGTGAATTAGTCATTTGTTGAGATTGAAGTAGTTCCTTTTGAGTCGCGTCTCAACGTCTGGAATGTATGTGAATAATCTTCTTGATGTTTTATCTACTTGCCAGTCCTGTATCCATTTTTGTTGAATTTGTCCTTCTATTTCATCTAGTTTTTGTGCTTTGGTCCCTAAAAATTCTTTCGTCTTATTTAAATTTCCTTTTTTGTACCAATACGTTGCCGCTCTATGGATTACTGTTAAATACATTGGTTTGAAACCCATCAAAATATAATGTGCTGTTCGGTGTTGTGCTGAAGGCACCACCGAGCCGAATTAAAAGGTTTCTTCGTGGGCGATTTATTTTTGCTTTTAATTAATTATTCTCTAATAATCGATGTGCCCCTACGCTGGAAGCATAGTTCATCGAGGCGCTTAGAATTACCTCGTGATAAGTCTTAATTAATTTTCTCGGTAGTCTATAATTTGTTTGAGCCAATGAAATTAGTTGATTAGTTACTTTATGACCCTTTTGAGTAACATAATTAATATGCTCTCCAAAATTCAGTTTATCGTCTAGCATTTAAATACTGATACCCTCTCGATCTTACTGTTACCTATTTTAATTATTGGGCCTCTTAATAATTTACTTCCAAAAATCATGTATTTCGTTTTCCTCTGAGATTTTTAGTTTATACTTTCCACACCAATCAAGTAATTCGTTTATAATTCGTGCTGCTTTTCGTTCCAATTCTGTTCGAGAGTTTACTGAGGTTATTACAGCCAAATCATCAGCAAAAGCAATTACTCGTTCAGTTTCCGCTAATTGGTTTAATCTTTCTAAACACGGCTGGAATTCCAAATCCTACATTAATGGTCCCAAGATCGATCCTTGCGGACATCCCTTTTGTGCAGTAATTTTGATATTTCCCAGGTTCTCATGGATGAAGATCTGTCTATTCAAGAAGTAATCCCTAACTATATTTACTAACTAGTCATCAGACAATGTTCACTCTACCGCGGCTGGATGGAGACTGTGCCGCGCACATCTGTGCAAGATGGTAGCGCTGCCTTCCCCCCCTTCCTTCCCATTACTTCACGTACAGTGATGAATCGGAGGATACTTTCCAAACGCGCCTCGTATGATACTTGGGAAATCCTCTACAAAAAGAAATCCAGTGTTTCTTTAAAAAAGCCATCAACATATGCATTATAATTTATATCAGTGACTGGATCTCGTGTAAATATTTGTATACTAAGATTGTGTTACTTTAGCATTGTAGTAAAGCAGTGGTTCTCAAACTTTCCGATAACGCTGATCCCCTGTTCATTCGGAAGTTATCCGCGGACCCCCTTGCAGTGCTATCTGAAATTTCAGTGGTATTGAAAATTATACTAATTAGAATTACCACTGACAAGAAGATCAAGAAAAATATTGCAATAAGTAATTTATTCTAAAGATACATGATTGTTTCCTAGTGAACAAAAATTTCAATTGAAAATACAGTAACTTTTCAAGACAAAATCGATGTACTTTTTTTAAATTTTTTTAATGGAAATTCACTTGATAAACAATGATCTCAAATGTGGGATGACTAATATGAGGAATGAAATTATTTCTATTTTTTCCGTAATTACACTGAAATCTGGAATAAGATTTGTCACTATTAATCTTAGGTCCGACTCTACATTAAGACGATTTCGCTTTCAGGCTTTAATACTGCAAAGAGCAGAAAAGGTCTGTTCACATAAGTAAGTGGTAGGGAAAGGCATCAAATGTTGCAATGCCATTTTAGACAACTCTTCATACTCAAAGGGCAGAAATTGAGTAAAGTAGTAGTAAAGTTTTAATTTAGTGAAACATTTAAATTTACAAACCTAAGTATAATTTCTAATTGCTTTCTTTTTAGTAACTGAAAAAAATACTTCTTGTGAGTTCCATTTTATTATAACACATTTCAATTTGTATGCGTCGCGGGTACGTCCCACGGACTCCCAGGGGTCCGCGTACCACACTTTGAGAACCACTGTAACTAGAGCATAGCAGGTATTTTTCTAACGGACTGTACTAACCATGCTGCCACATAGGAGCTCAATAATAATAATAAATAATATATGCGACTAATGCAGAAGTAAATACGAAATAGTATATTTTCCTTTATTTCTAAAATTATATTTTGGTGATCTGACAACCTCAGTTATCATATGTTTATTAATTATCCTTTGTGTTAGGCTCGTGAGGAACAAGCGGCTGTGGAACAGCAACAGTGGGCGCAACTTCAAGCAGCTGCACAGTTTGCATCGTTACAACAAAGCACTCAGGATGCTGATGACGACGATGAAGACTACTCATGAATCAATGTATTGTTAGTGGTAACATGAAAAAGAAAGAAAAAAAAAATGACTGAGATGAAAGTGAAAATGAATTCTTTAGGTTTGTGTATGTCCGTGTATATTTTCTTATGTGACTTTACCTGTGTGGTGCGAGAGAGATTTTTTTTTCCTTTCTTTATTTGTAAAGTCATTTTCAGATTATTTTTTTTCTGCAAGCCTTTGCTGCCGAAAGTAACTACGTGTTAAAACAAAAAAGGAAGGATCAATCATGTGAGTTATTATAGGCTTCAATACAGGATCAACATTTGAATAATATGGACTATGACAGGCAAATTCAGACAGTCCTATGTTAGTGTGTTTATCGCCAGGAAGTAATCATTATCTTAACTGTCGACCGTTAAGAATGGCTGAAATTTATGACGATAATATGTATGTATGTATGTGTGTGTATATATAAAAAGTTTCCAGTGAAACTACATATCTTTCTCACTTCATGTTTCTGTCTATAACTACCAGAAATATAGACCGACTTGAGTACAGTTTTCTGCAGCTTGTTAGAGAATAATTATCTCTCTGATTCACTGGAAACTGCACTCAAATAGATCCATTCGTTTATTGATTAATTGGTAAAGAAACATACAAATAGGAGGGTATGTACTTTTGCTAGCGACTGCATAGTGTGTGATGTATTAGCATTCTTTGCTGAGAGATTAAAAAAAAAAAATGGGGAAAAACATTTACTTTCAGCAGTAAATTCACATTTGATGTAGCTACTGTATCAAGCCTTCCGAAAGTACTAAGATTATTTTCTTCAAACCAACTAGTAAGTCGTTTCCGCGTCCATCACCGTAATATAATTGACGCTGTCCATACCATTTGTCTGTCACATTAATTGTTTGTGAGAGATGCGTGAACCTATAAGATCATTGGGAAAACACAATTACAAACTTTTAGCAAAGGTAACTTATTAATTCTGTATTTCTGTCTATTGTAATGACGTAAAGTTCTAGAACTGAACAAAAAAAAAAAAAAAAAAAAAAAAAAAGAAGCTAATTTCATCGGAATTACTATTTGCGCCGAAAATGTTATTTTTAATATTTACTTTCATAACTAATTATTTTAATTATTACTACGATATCTTTAAAGAACCTACCAGACGCGATACGTTATGATTTTGTTTAAACGAAGAGGGTTCATCGGAAAATATTGTTTGGACCAATTTTTTTGCATTTTGAGATTACAATGCTATAATATATATTGATCTGAAATGTAGTTTTAGATGTTTGTTCCATTATATATGAAAACATTGCAATAATCCTTTTAAAAAAATCGATTGAGGAAACCTAGATAGGGAAAGAATATAATGACAAAAGGTGCTTATTTGATATTGCTTTTCTGTTAAAGTTGAAAAATACACTTGATACTCTCTTACCCTCAACTCTTCATTTGCGTCGCTTGATAACACCACATAAAAGGGTATTAGTTGCAGCTAAGTTCTTTATTTGTATTTATTAAGTTCGGAATTGTTTAACAGCCAGCAGTAGTAATATGAATGGTTTTGAAATGAATAAGGTGTATCAGAACCCATAAAATATTTCCAACAAGTGTACTAGCAATATCTACTGTATGCCAAAACAAACCTAATCATTTGTAAAGGCAATTTGTTTAACTCAGTTTCATTTACCATCATCACTCATCAGGGATATACAGGGTGTTTCAAAACAACACTGCCGTTTGGGAGGTGATTTCTGACACTAAGATAAGACAAAAAGTATAGAACAAACTGGATGCAGAAATTCGTCATTTTGGAGTTATAGGCTACCCGAAACATGAAAAAATGAACTTTAAGGGTCCAATACCTCCAATACTATGGGACCTACCGTAGTCGGGTCAAGGGTTGACTTAGAAACTAGTATATGCCCTATCCATATAAATATGTTTCAGAATCCTGCGGTACTTCCGCAACAATTTTTATAGATGTAGTTGGTGAGTACTTCAAATTATATGCCCGTAACCAAACTCCTCTATAAAAATTGTGTGCGTACCGCAAGATTCTAAAACATGGATTTTTGGATAGGGCACACATTAATTCCTAAGTGAAGTCTTGACCAGACTGCGGTAGGTCCCATAGTATTGGAGCTATGGACCTTTAAAGTTCGTTTTTTCATGTTTTCGGCAGCCTATAACTCCGAAAGGAAGCATTTGTGCACCCAGGTTGGTCTATACTTTTTGTCTTATCTTGGTCTCAGGAATCACCTCCCAAACTGTGTCGTTGTTGTTTTGAAACACCTTGTATGTATAACCAGTGGCAGGATGAAGGGGAAAAAACAACGGGGATAGGAGAAAGAATAGCGTCATGTATTATTTCTATTTGAGATTAACACGAGTAGCCTACCTGGATTTACCCATGATCCGGAGATAGGCTAAGGTATATATCTTGTAGACTTTAAAAATGTTTCGGGTTACTTAAAAAAAAAAAAAAACTGTTATAAACTGTGTGTTTAACTCAAATGGAGACAGTACACAATGCTGCCCTTCCCCTCTTTCTTGGTCGTCGTTTATTGATATATAGAGTTAATGAATAGAATGTCATGCTTTTTGCGTTGAGAAATCCACATTATTTATTCCAACGATCTAAAGCTAAGTCCATCTCTTTTTAACTTAAGACAGGCTCAGCGGACCTTCACTCACGATATATGTAAAAATGTTGAAGTAAATAACTTTTATCTTCAGAATAAATATACACAAAAAATGCTAGGTGAATTTGTTTTGTTACCTTGTAAGTACTCTCTCTGCAATCTATGTCTAATATGTCACGTAATATCATGTTTTATTCGGATCAGAATCAAATGTCGAAAAATCTAATAGTGAAACAAAAATCTTTCATGTTAATAATTAAATGAATTTTCACTTTTTGTTATAAATATGTAAAGAATTACACTTTAAAATTAATGAATTCAGTGATGTTGAAAATAATAAGGAAAAGTTTTAAGTTAGTTGCCTGGAATAGCTTACTCTTATGAGCATTCATAATTTCTGTGTCAAGAGATAATTTATATTTTTGAACGAAGCAAAAAGTATTATTTGTGGTTTATTTTATTTTCTAATTCTTGGATAAGCTGTTATCTCATTTGTAAGGATTTGTGCTATGCTTCTGTTTACAAGCATTTGAAATACAGGCGTTAATTTTATTGATGAACAAATAAACCTTAATATTTTGTATATAAAAATCTCTTTTGTTTCTTTTGATGTTTTCAAAGCAAGTCTGTTTTGATGAAATCCGTACATTATTCATTATTAATGAAACAAGAATCTTTCACGTTCCACGATAATGCCGTATAGATTAGATGAGACGGTCATGATCATGCCTTATAGGCTAGAGAAGACTGCAATTATCATACCTTACAGGCTAGAGGAGACTGCCATTATCATACCTTACAGGCTAGAGCAGACTGCCATTATCATTTCTTACAGGCTAGGAGAGACTGCCATTATCATATCTTACAGGCTAGAGGAGACTGCCATTATCATACCTTACAGGCTAGAAGAGACTGCCATTATCATACCTTACAGGCTAGAGCAGACTGCCATTATCATATCTTACACGCTAGAGGAGACTGCCATTATCATACCTTACAAACTAGAGGAGACTGCCATTATCATACTTTATAGGCTAGAGGAGATTGCCATTATCATACCTTACAGGCTAGAGGAGACTGCCATTATCATATCTTACAGGCTAGAGGAGACTGCCATTATCATATCTTACAGGCTAGAGGAGACTGCCATTATCATACCTTACAGGCTAGAGGAGACTGCCATTATCATATCTTACAGGCTAGAGGAGACTGCCATTATCATATCTTACAGGCTAGGGGAGACTGCCATTATCATATCTTACAGGTTAGAGGAGACTGCCATTATCATACCTTACAGGCTAGAGGAGACTGCCATTATCATACCTTACAGGCTAGAGGAGACTGCCATTATCATATCTTACAGGCTAGAGGAGACTGCCATTATCATATCTTACAGGCTAGAGGAGACTGTCATTATCATACCTTACAGGCCAAGGGAGACTGCCATTATCATACCTTACAGGCTAGAGGAGATTGCCATTATCATATCTTACAGGCTAGAGGAGACTGTCATTATCATACCTTACAGGCTAGAGGAGACTGCCATTATCATACCCTACAGGCTAGAGGAGACGGCAACTATCATGCATAATAAATTAGAGGAGATTGCCATTGATCATGCTTAATAGGCTATACGAGATGACCACTATCACGTAAAAGGCTAGGGACTACCAGAATCATGCTTTATAGGCATGGTCAAGGGAGAGTGATACACATGGTAAGTTCTGCATGGTATGAAATAAACTTTTCTCTTTCCAAGTGTAAATGCGAGGACACACGAACGGTAAAATGCCGTGCCTATGGTACAATGTTAATAAATTGAAACAAACATAGCAGCCACGACGGGCAGCGCGCGGCTCATTGCTGTCTGTGGCACATGTTTTACAAGTGGGAAGTTTCCGCGTCGACACATTGTTCCATAGTGTTTAATGAGAGCCAACACACGGGAAAGAAAACTCGTTGGGCAAACACTGAGTAGTACTATCCCATCTGTGATTAAATGATTAAAACGTAATCAAATATTTATTGAATGAATAAAACAAATGTGAACCAATATAGAGTAATATAAACCATGTGAGCGTGTGGCCCCCCTCACTCCCATTCCATTTTAAATTTCCCAGTTACTGTTGGCTGAATTGGAATGAGGCTCTATGTACTGTTCGTCGACGCAAACTGTGTTCTAGTTTTATCTTTTTATAAGTTGGCAATCCTGTGAGTGGTGACTCGTGCTTCCTGTTCACCGAACAAAGGAGGTGCAATATGGTCAAAATGATGCAAAACATAGTTCGTCGAATTCAAACATCATCGAGACTTACTTTTACTGTTTTTAACATTTCAATTATTTTGCTTTAATGGTAAACTCATTTAGCACCTCTCAATATGTATATTTTTTATAAAAAAAACATTTACTATTGATATTTTTAAAATATTATTTTATTATGTATAGCGCAAGCTTACTGACGCCCAGTAAGAAGCGCGGGTGTGCTCATTAATGGCGGCGAGCTGAATGGTTCTGTATACATCACGTTCACTAAAAATCAAAAGTTTCTTCAACCATCTTTATGAGGATTTTAAATCTAGTTACGTGACATACAAAAGTAACGTCGAAGCAAGTATAAAAATGTAAAATTTGTGTAAAACCAAAGAATATATAAAAACAGCGCTTGACATTCGAAATAGTGAAAAGCAATGATTTGTGAGCATGGAACCTTGAGAAACAAATAGTTGAATGTATTCGCAGTTGAGAAAGAAAAACTAAAACAGAGCCTAAATGATGACCATTGATCAATCAACAAGCATCTATAAAACATTTCATCAATGGGAATAACAACGTGACCCCCCCCCCCCCCAAAGCCACCAATTTTTAGTGCAACGAAATTTAGTGTGAATAAGTTGCGTGTGTTAAGTGTTTGTGCATTGTATAATTTAAGTATTAGCCGGCATTTACCATCGATTATTTTCTCAAAAAAAAAAAAAAAAAAAAAAAAAAAAAGAAATTAATAATTCATTATTACTTCTTCGTAAAATTTCCAAACGAAAATTCATATGGGCTTACAATATGGTAGTACAAATTGAGTAAATTTCACAATAATATGTAATAATATTGTATACGTAAGTATCACATAACTTGTGTTTATTGAATAAAAGTTGCACATTGTACATGTTTGGTTTGCAATTGCCTTTACTGTGTGCTCTACACAAATCACTACTGAAATGGTGGATGTTCCATCTAACTACTTGTGATTACTTTGTCGATGTCAGCAGACGTGGCGAGGAAGGTGGGCGCCCGAAGTCGCAACCTCAATTGAGTGTTACATTGGTTCGAGATCCTGTTTGGAGGTTTGCGCATGTTTTATTTTAATGTTGTCTGCTGTCCGGCGAATGTCCTCTTTCCACCAATTGCTGAAATCCACCGCAGGTAAGGCGTACCGAACAAGACTCGAACTCAGAAGGGTATGTGAATTAGCTTATCCCGAATGGGACCAGGTAAGAATCAAACCCTACTGGTCATAAGAATGGCGCTCCGAAACAGGAACAGAACTCCTTCACCGTACATGTAAAAAGTAGTGATTTATGTGTAGAAACGTAAAGGTATAAAGTATCTGACTCGTACTTAGAAATTTTCTGTAATTGTGAAAAATGGATGAAAGTAATGTTAAGTTAGTGCTGGACGCACTTAAAGCAAATAAAACTGAAATGCAAAATTTACGTGAATCTTTAGAAAACAAAATTGAAAGGGTTAGTGAACAAACTAATATGGTACGCGAATCATTAGAAAATAAAGTTGAAAAAGTTAATGAGTCTTTAGAAAGCAAAATTGAAAAAATCAACGAATCTTTAGAAAATAAAATAGAAAAAAGTAATATATCTTTAGAACACAAAATTGAAAGGGTTAGCGAGCAAACTAATAGTGTACGGGAGTTTTTAGAAAACAAAATAGTGGAAGTTTCTGAAATAACAAAAAAGCAGATTGACGATAAACTTGAGGTGCAATTAGAAATATTCAGAAAAGAATGCGTGGGTAGATATGAACAAATATCGAAAGAAATAGACGAGAAATGTGAGAAGGTAAATGATAAATGTGAAAAAATATGGGGGAAAACACTTCAGAATTATCAAGAACTTGAGAACATTACGGTCGATTTGGGTAAATGTGAAGAAAAGGCGGACCGAGCTTTTGAGAAAATTGAAGCAATCGAGGAATCAGTAAATAAAATTGAAGGTAATTTAGAAAATAAAGAAAAAATGTTAGTGGGATTAAGTGATACGACCCACAAGTTAGAAAGAAAGGTCGCAGTTTTGCACAGTAGGGTTGATATTCTGTCACAGAACGCTATCCCTCCCGGTATTGACGTTGTTAACATGAACCAAAATATTGCTTTGATAGGTGACAGGTTGTTAGGTTTAGAAATTAAGGTAGATGAAACCCAAACGAAGTTAACCTCATTGACTGAACATGCTAGCAGCGAGGGGAGTGAACGCAACTGGCGTAGATTAAGTACATCCGGTGATGATAGGAGTAGCCATAAGTCAAAATACAGCAGTAAGGAAGAAATTAGTAGTGACAACCAAACAGATTGTAGTTCCTCGACGGCTAGTGAGACAACAAAACTAAAGAAACGTATTAAAGTGAGAAAATCAGAAAGGGGTGACGTAAAAAGGGCTAAACGACGAATATTGCGTCATGGTGACATTGAAATGTTCCCAAAGTTTTCTGGCTTAGAAGATGACGAGTCACCAACTTCGTTTTTAGAGCAATTTAAGATTGCAGCGCACGCTGTAGATGTACCTGAATCGCAATATTTAGATGTATTAGGGTTTATTTTTACCGGTAACGCTCGTGAGTGGTACAAGTCAAAATTAGGTACATTTCGTTCATTTAAAGATTTCACTAAAGAATTCAAAGCTCAATTTGGTTCTGAACAAGTCATCGCAAGCAAACTCTCAGTGTTGCAATCGCAAGCGTTCAACCCAAAAACTGATGGTACTGTTACCGACTTTGTTCACAAAAGGTTCAATAAGATACGTGGTTTGTCACCTAATATACCGGATACTTTTATTGTGAATACAATTAAACAGTTGATCCCTATTTCTTACCGACGACAATTAGCGTTGTTCCCAAATTTAGATTTCAGTTCATTTTTAACAGCCATACAAAATCTTGAAGCACTGTATTATGACAGCAGAAATACTAATGATAGAAACAATTTTTATGGTAGAACTGTACGTGTCAATCAGGTAGATGAAGTGCAAGGGAATTACGAGAATTTTAATAAAAGGGGAAATTATGGTAATGAAAACCACAAAAACTCAGGTAAAGGTAAGTTTGACGGACCCAGAAGAAAGGGAACTCCGAACAAGAGAAAGTTCCATTGGAACAAAGGTAAGAATAATCATAGAAGGAATAATGATCGCAATGAAGGTCAGGGTAATAATCGTAGTAATTACGAAGATGATCACGAGTATGAAAATTCAAATCAAAACGAAAGAGTGAGCTTTGTAAATAGTAACCATGATGAAGGTATGAACCGAACACAGCCAATGTCTACATATACTCAATCTGCACCACAATTTCCGTATTATAGCCCAAGAGTTATGTTTCCACAAAACAAAGATCAAACTTTAAACTAAAGTTGCTCTCCAACGCGAGTGCGGTTGGCAGAGTTGGTAATGTAAATGGTAATTTTGGTACTGAAAGTCAAAATGCACTCAAAAATGATTCGCAATGCGAGTTTGTTGTAATTGGAAAGAATGTAGTGAATGTAGTAAGTTGGGACACTGATTCATCTGAAAGTAGTGATGAAGAACAGAAATTTAATAGCCAAGCTAGGTCAGCTGAAATAAAAGTACATATTTTAAATCAACCGGTAGTAGCCTTGTGTGACTCTGGAGCTTCGGTTAGTATTTTGTCGTTAGAGACATGGAAACGTATAGCGTCAATCATATCACACCCTCACTTGCGACCAGCTCCACATATTTTGTTGGTGGATTTTTCAGGTAAGAAAAAGAAACAGGTGCAAGGTGAAATAATATTGTGTATTGAAATAGGGAAAGTTAGTTTTGACGTACGTGTGCTAGTTGTCTCTGATTTGAATACTGAATGCTTATTGGGTAGAAATTTTCTCACACAATCCAAGGCAAAGATAGATTTTGGTGATAATTCTATTACGGTTGAAAAGGAAGGAGAAATCGTTAACGTACCTATGCTAGGTGGTCAAGTTGACAACATGAAAGTTACAAAAATTCTGACTAAAGGTGATGTACAGAAAAAGGTAAATTTTGTATCTCAAATTGTTATTGATATTAAAATGAATGTTACTAGCGACAGCGAGGATGAATCAGAAATTTTATTTGAGATTGGAAAGGTAAATGTAGAGTGTCCCATAGTAAATAATTTGGTAAGTGAAAAACAAAAATTAGAAAAGGAATGGGTTAATCATGTTGTTCTTTCTGATCAAGCTTGTAATAAAATTCGTAATTCTTGTAGTAATGAAAAGGAAATGAAAGTGTTAAATTTAGAAGTTGCTAACGAAGATAAATTTTTGTTTGATTACTATTCACAGCAAATTTCAGAAATAGATTGTGAGATCGAAAAATCGCATTGTAAATCGTTAGATAGAGCTGCAGTTTGTAATACATTTGATAGTAAAATTGAAAGTGAATTTGTTCCAATTTCAGAAATACGGGAAAGGGTTATGGAAGCACAATTGTCTGATTTTGAGAAAGAGAAATTGTTCAAATTGTTGTTGAAACATAGGAAAATTTTTAAAAATATTCCCGGGCGTTGTACCAAATTTGAATATGAAATTGAGGTAGACACTGATCAACCTTTGGTTAAAAGGCAGTATACATTACCATATAAATTCAAAGAACATATTGATTCGCAAATCGATGAGTGGTTACAATGTGGCGTAATAGAATCTTGTGTGTCAATCCATTCTCACCCAATCTTTTGCGTGCCAAAGAAAAACACTAGTAAAATGCGAGTAGTAGTCGATTTAACTGTCTTGAACAAGCATGTAAAAATAAAACAATTAAAGGTAAATAAAATTGATGATCTGTTGTTAAAGTTTCAGGGTGCTAAGTACGTATCAAATATTGATTTAGTAGGAAGTTACACACAAGTTCCAATTTCTGAAAATTGTAGAGATTACACAGCCTTCTCGTGGAATGGCAAAATGTATAGATTTACATCTATCCCTTTTGGATATGCAAATGGAGGTGTAGGATTAATGGCTTGTCTTTTGGTTGTTTTAGGTCATGCATTGTTTGATAAATTAGTTACGTACATCGATGACATTTCTGTACCAACATTTTCTTTTGATGAACAGTTAGAAATTTTAAATTTGTTGTTTACAAAATTAGAAGAAGCCAATATGACTGTAAATTTAAAGAAATCTTCATTTTGCAATACGAGTTTTCAATTTCTTGGTTTCGTAGTCACACCTGAAGGCGTGAAAAAGGATCCGTCGTATGTAGAAACAATTCGAACATTGCCTCGTCCGAAAAATGTAAAGGAACTTAAGCGAGTGTTAGGTTTGTTCGAGTGGTGTTCTAAATTTGTATATCATTTCGCTCATTTAGCCAATCCATTGTTTGAACTTCTGAAAAAGAATAAAAAGGTATGGGTTTGGACTGACGAATGTGAGCAAAGTTTTACTCAGTTAAAAGCATCGTTAGCTGAAGAAGTGTTGTTAAATCATCCGCTGTTAGATCACGATTTTTGTTTAGTGACAGACAGTTCCTTGGTAGCAGTGGGGAGTATATTATTTCAAGAAGTTAACGGTGAAAAACACATACTTGGTTTTTACAGTAAAACTTTGAATAGTGCACAGCGAAATTTCACTATCACAGAATTAGAGGCGTATGCAATCGTTACAGCCGTACGTAAATGGGGACATTTATTATATGGCCATCATGTGAAAGTTTACACAGACCATAACTCATTAGTGTTTTTGAATAAAATTCGCCATTGGAACTCTCGTTTGGCTCGGTGGAGTCTTGAACTACAGGGATTTGATTTAGAAATAACGCACATTTCAGGGAGTGAAAATGTAGCTAGTGATGCATTGTCCAGGATAGTTTTAGCTCCTCCTAGTGAAATTTTGGACATAAACAATTTAGAAGTACTTCCATCATTCTTCAGAAATCTCACACCAGGAGAGTTAACCGAAAAACAAAAGGAACATCCTGAGTATAATAAAATTATCAAATTCCTAGAGAAACCAAACGATCCCTACAGTAAGATGCAAAACAGAAATGTAGAAAAATTCTACAAACTAGAAAATGGTATATTGTTGTATAAGAACTTTCACTTTCCCAATAGTTGGAGAATTTGCATCCCACCATCTTTAGTAAATCTGGTAATTGAAGAAATGCATAATAACCGTGGACATTTCGGGTGCGAAAGAACAGTAAGCTTCATCAGCGAGATCTGTTATTGGAAATCTATGCGGCGAGACGTGATGAACTATATTAACGATTGTCTCGAGTGTAAACGAACTAAAGTCGATACTCGACCCCCGGCGAGACCTTTAGAAACCATACAGGTGAAAGGCCCTAGGAGATTAATTTCGATTGACATTATCGGACCTCTTGTGCCATCTCCCTCAAAGTGTAAATTTATACTCTCAGTTTTGGATGTCTTTACCCGTTACCTTGTTCTTTATCCGATCCGGAACGCTACTACGAAGTGCGTAGTTAAATGTTTGGAGACATTGTACTTTGTGCACTTAGGAATACCTTCAGCTATATTGGCGGACAATGGTAGTTGTTTTATCTCTAAAAACTTCAAACAGAAAATGGAAGAATATGGTGTTAAGATATTTTATTCAACGCCTTACCATCCGGCGTCGAACGCAGTGGAGAGAATCCATCGGGACACGAACAGGTTGTTCAGACTGTTTTGTAAAGATGATCATGATTCTTGGGAGAAATTTATACCACAAGTCGTTGTGTTGCTGAACTATTCTATATCTAGCAGTCTTGGCGCGAGTCCAGCCAGTTTACATTTGAACATACAGGCTGAAAAACCTATTTTCGAACATTTTGGCATTTTTACGAATGATACAAACGAAAATGACAATGAAAGTTGGGACAATAAATTGGTAATGGCTGATTTTAAAAGAAAGGAAGTGATCCGAAAGCGAAATGAAAGGTATAACTCACAACAGGAGAGTAAACACAAAATACAGGTGAATGATCTGTTTTTTTTAAAACAGACAAACTTAAGTTCCGCAACAGACAAGAAAATTTCCAAATTTTTCAATGTGTTCAAGGGACCCTATCTTTGTGTTAACAAACCATCAAATTCAGAAAAGGTGTTCGAATTGTTAGATCCTTTAACTGGTAAATCAATTGGTTCACATTCAGTGGATAGACTTAAGGTGTGGAAACCTACGAAACAAACTCGTAAAATCTGGTTAGAGCTCGCAGTAAAACATAGTTCTGAGAAATACCATGATGTAATTTCAAGCGAATTTAAAAATTCAGATCTAGAAAGCAGTGTTGAAACTGTTCTTTGCAATGCATTAACTACAACACCAGTATGTTTATCTCAAAGTGTTCAATCGAGAAGTAATAACCAACGAATACATAAAATTTTAGAGAAATTGCTAGATATTGATAAGTATTTGAATTTTCTGTACTGTAAAAATTTATGTTCATCTGATGTATTGGAATTTGCGTTAGTAAATCTACAGAATCCTTATGTGGCACTAAATGAGCAAGTACAAGGAATGTAAAAAAAAAAAAAAAAATTATATGATTTATGCAGGCATCTGTGACCCGCTATGCGACTTCCAGATGGCCGTTGATATTTCTTTTCCAAAGTAATGGAAAAACCAGCAAAGAAATATGCCAAGTCATGGAGATGAGGTTCCCCCCCCCCCCTTATGTATTGGGTGATATAATATGTTTTTAATGCTCGAAGTAAGCTATTTAGGTAAATCCCATACCTTATTATTTTAAGTTTTTAACCTTGTATTCTTTAATTCTGCCTCATCTCAGGGTGGTAAAATAAATAATTTATCGTGGGTAGGTTTCTTCAAAATTTAGCCAGGCAGATCTAGTCGAGTGATCAGAGAGAGTCATAGTTGAATTATTACGTTGTAAAAATTTAGCTGTGAATCTTAAAGGCGCCGATAAATTTTATTAAATCTCGACAAAACGTATATTACTCAATATTGTGTAAAAATAAAGTTCTTAACATGTAGTATGTTTTGAAAAATTATTTACTAATGAGAGAACTCATTTCGTATATTCATGTCACTATACTATTGCATTATATTTGAAAATTAACTTGTAAGTTGATATAGTGTTGCTTAAATGTTGTATTTTAAAGGTTTGAAGAATGGAAATATTACATTATTAGGAGTTATTTTGAGAATTAGTTATAAGGAAGCATATATTGATGAAAAGGTTATTTTTGCATTTCATGTGTCATTTTTCTTAAAATATTGAAAATTTTATGTGTTTAGTATGATAAGAATATTTAGTGTGAGGTGTAATAATACGAGTCAGATACTTACAAAAAAAAAAAGATTTAAATTTTATAATTTAAGTAATGGTGTAAGAAATATATTAGTTTGATGTTAATAAATAGAATATGAATAGTATATAATATAAAATGAAAATATAATAGATAATCAATATTACTCAACTTATACTGAAATATTGTCTTATAAAAACAAATGTAATTTTATATTTTCGCATACACACACACAAAAAAAGAAAGCCCATTTAAAGTGAATAGCCCATAAAATAAAAAGCCCATCTACGTTTGTGTAAAGTGTTAGTGAACCATAGTGAATCAAATGTTAATAATGGAAGAAAGAAGAGGAATAATAACCGGAAAAATAACTTTAAGAAGAGGGAACGCAAGATCCCAGGATTCTGATAATCTTCAAACAAGATCATCGTCCGTGTCGCACGCCATTTGTGAGCGTGTGGCCCCCCTCACTCCCATTCCATTTTAAATTTCCCAGTTACTGTTGGCTGAATTGGAATGAGGCTCTATGTACTGTTCGTCGACGCAAACTGTGTTCTAGTTTTATCTTTTTATAAGTTGGCAATCCTGTGAGTGGTGACTCGTGCTTCCTGTTCACCGAACAAAGGAGGTGCAATATGGTCAAAATGATGCAAAACATAGTTCGTCGAATTCAAACATCATCGAGACTTACTTTTACTGTTTTTAACATTTCAATTATTTTGCTTTAATGGTAAACTCATTTAGCACCTCTCAATATGTATATTTTTTATAAAAAAAACATTTACTATTGATATTTTTAAAATATTATTTTATTATGTATAGCGCAAGCTTACTGACGCCCAGTAAGAAGCGCGGGTGTGCTCATTAATGGCGGCGAGCTGAATGGTTCTGTATACATCACGTTCACTAAAAATCAAAAGTTTCTTCAACCATCTTTATGAGGATTTTAAATCTAGTTACGTGACATACAAAAGTAACGTCGAAGCAAGTATAAAAATGTAAAATTTGTGTAAAACCAAAGAATATATAAAAACAGCGCTTGACATTCGAAATAGTGAAAAGCAATGATTTGTGAGCATGGAACCTTGAGAAACAAATAGTTGAATGTATTCGCAGTTGAGAAAGAAAAACTAAAACAGAGCCTAAATGATGACCATTGATCAATCAACAAGCATCTATAAAACATTTCATCAATGGGAATAACAACGTGACCCCCCCCCCCCAAAGCCACCAATTTTTAGTGCAACGAAATTTAGTGTGAATAAGTTGCGTGTGTTAAGTGTTTGTGCATTGTATAATTTAAGTATTAGCCGGCATTTACCATCGATTATTTTCTCAAAAAAAAAAAAAAAAAAAAAAAAAAGAAATTAATAATTCATTATTACTTCTTCGTAAAATTTCCAAACGAAAATTCATATGGGCTTACAATATGGTAGTACAAATTGAGTAAATTTCACAATAATATGTAATAATATTGTATACGTAAGTATCACATAACTTGTGTTTATTGAATAAAAGTTGCACATTGTACATGTTTGGTTTGCAATTGCCTTTACTGTGTGCTCTACACAAATCACTACTGAAATGGTGGATGTTCCATCTAACTACTTGTGATTACTTTGTCGATGTCAGCAGACGTGGCGAGGAAGGTGGGCGCCCGAAGTCGCAACCTCAATTGAGTGTTACATTGGTTCGAGATCCTGTTTGGAGGTTTGCGCATGTTTTATTTTAATGTTGTCTGCTGTCCGGCGAATGTCCTCTTTCCACCAATTGCTGAAATCCACCGCAGGTAAGGCGTACCGAACAAGACTCGAACTCAGAAGGGTATGTGAATTAGCTTATCCCGAATGGGACCAGGTAAGAATCAAACCCTACCGGTCATAACCATTAGAGTAAAAACTTGAATTTTTGAGTAACATGTCTTCCTAGACTTTCGTGTTAATAATTCTATAATTCATCTCCCGAAATTACTGTATACAAACATATTATAATTCTTTTCTTGGGTAGGGATTACTAATTTAACCTACAAGTTGATGCTTCTATTTTCACAAACTGCACTACAACAATCATCAGTCAGTGTGACTATATGGCACTTTAAGAGTGCTGAGTTTTTATATACTAATTGTCTATAACTGTATCATCATGATCCATATTAGACCTAGTCACGTAGATAAAAAATTAAAAAAAAACATTTATCGTTCTTATGAGAGACTACGGCTTCCAGGGGCTAGTGAGCTTACAAAATTAAACATATTGTTTTGCAACCTGTATTATATATCATCATACTTAATATAGAGTTACGATTTTTTACCATATAAGTTTATGTATGGTTAAACATAAAATAACATGTAGGTAACGTCTAATAGCATTAGTAGAAATTACTCTAAAATTCAAATTCTTTTTCACTAATTAGTATCTATCTTGTTTGCAAAGAATATGCATTGGGGGGCGTGACATTACTGCTATTTACTACAGACGAAGTTAAGCGGGATACCACAAATAATTACCATGAAAAATGGTGGATTGAGTAATAATTCAAATACGTCTTTTATTCTCTCTCTCTTTTGTGTTTGTTTCTTTGTTTGTTTGTTTAAGTTAATTAGCTAACATGCATCTATATTTCAGACGTCACAATTTTAATGGCCTAGATTATGACGCCAAAATAACACTATACTCTCTATACTCATATAGATCCTCAATGTCACTCTTAATTAGTAGAACTTGTACAGATTAAGAAAAAAGCTTTATACAGTACTTGCTAATGGACGCTATAGGATACATACTTATAGATTAAAAATAAGTACTGACCTTATATCCAGAAAGATTATTATTTATTTATATAACTTCTACCCCTCGCTGCTAACTTTTTTCTTGCTGCTATTACTTAACTATTCAGCCACGTTAAATTATATGAATGAACTAATCTTTCTTGATATAAGGTCAATACTTATTTTTAATCTTAAAAAAACCTTTGTGTCTATCTGAGATAATTGGATGAACCCAGAAACGTTAACTTCTTCTTTTCATTTTCTGTCTTCGATAAAGTAATAAAGTTAACATAAAGCACTTCTCATCAATATCCATTGTACTCAATCCAACCATGCACGAGAATGTTGCTTGTCAGCCAATGGCCGCCCCGTATGAATACAAAACACCGCAGCGTTCTTCCATCCTTGTGACTGCGCTAAAAGACCTTTATGAGAGTAAATATCACTGCATAGTCTTAAATGATGAAAAGGAAAACTAAAGAACCAAGGATGACAAGCAATTTATGATACTTCGAATGGAAGTATTTGAGAGTGCGATTTACAAAGTAAAGACCAAACCACTTAGCGTAACGGCCCGATTTGTGGGCCTGAGATGCTCCACACCATCTATTAGGGACTGGTGGAACTACATCCAACCTAGCGACAAACGCGTTGCTCTATCGCTAACCGGCGTATCGGGAGATTTCGAGACTAGTGACAGTCATGTGTGACTCCCCGTGAATGCCTCACGACGCTGGGTGGACGCCGAAAATTGAAGTAGCACTGGCCGGGAATTGAATCCAGGACCACGCGGACATGAATTCATTGCTCTCACCACTAGACTACGGTGCCCCATTTACAAAGTAAAGAGCTTAGAGTTAAATATAATATCAATTGAATTTATTAAAAATAAATTGGAAAAGTGAAAAAAAAAAATTATTCCAATTCTGTAATAAAATGTATTAGATGGGCCACGAATTTTCTTGAAAACAACAATGATACCATTGGGTAAGAGTTTTAATCCAGAAATACACCGGCCACCCCACAACTTTCGGAATGAAGCAAACGTTGACGTACCTAACATCAGGTAGAGTCTCCTTTGACCTGGATCACAGCATGTATCCTCCGAAGAAGGCTTTTCACCAGTTGTTGATAGGTATCAGGTGGGATGGCAATCCACTCCTCCTGCAATGCGGTTCCAAGTGCGGCAGGTGAATTTCGATAAATTGGTCTGGGCCTTAAACGTCGCTCAAATTCTTCCCACAGATGTTTCACGGGGTTAAAATCAGACGATTGAGTAGGCCACTGGAGTCGTTGTATATTGTTTTCGCCATACAACGACATAACATTGGCAGCTTTATGGCAAGGGGCATTATCATTCTGATAGTAACATGGGTCTATTCCAGAGAATTTCCACAATATGGGAAGCACTGAATTGTCCAAAATGTCCAGATAAATTGCACTCGTCATGTTACCAGGCACAACAACCCGGGAATACGCAGAACTAACAAAATATACCCCACTCCATTACACGACCACCACCATCAAATTTCACTGTTGGCACAAGGCAGTTTGGTAAGAAGCGGTCATCGGGTTGTCGCCACACCCACACCCGACCATCTGACATGAAACACGTGTAGCACGATTCATCACTCCATAACACATGTTTCCATTGGTCTAGGGTCCAATTTCTATATCTACCATGTCCCCATGTCAACCTCCTGGCTTTGTTCGTTGGAGTGTTGTGTGGCTTGTGGGCAGCTGCTCTACTATGGAAACCAAGTGCATGCAGTTCTGTCCTGACAGTGTTCAGTGAAACTGATGTGCCCGATCCAGTGTGGAACTCGTACTGGATGGCAGATGCAGTTTGGCGGCAATCGCTCGATAGCACTCGTTTGAGCAGTCTCCGGTTCCTGTCCGTCAGTCTCTTGGGTCGTTTAGGAACACTGGTGACACCGTAACGTTTCCATTTCAGGATTACATCACCCACCGTTGATTTTGGGTGGCGCAATTGGGCATTAATGCCACGATTTGACAAACCCGCAATATGACAGCCGATGATGACTCCCTTAAAGAACACACTAAATTCTTGTCTGTGCGCCATTTTCAGTCAAACTGACTTCTCGCATGACGCACGATCACTGATAATGCCTTCTGCACCGAAACAATTGACTGGCGTCGTCGTGCAGGTTGCTCCGGATTCCTTACAGCGATGCCCTAGCAGATTGACTGGTGACTTTTTGGTAGATAGTGTATATGAATTGGTTTTACCAAGAATGGAAGTTGGTGCTGATGAAATAATCTCTTGTCACAAGAATTCAGCTTTGAATGTATTATTATTATTATCTGTTTAGAAAATAAATATTTCCTCCTACTCATATAATAAGTATGATAAACCCACCTCTCATATTACATTTAGTTATTTTGAAGGGGAAACGTTAAGAAAGTGCTCACCTAGTACACACAAATTTACCCTATTTTTCTCACTCAGTTCAGAAAGATTACTATGAATAACAGTTGCTCATGCAAGATATTGATACTTTCAACATTATAAATGGAAGTTAGTAATTCATTCTGTATGGATAAAAATAATTTTAATAAATATACCAGGTGTATAAAAATATGTAAGGTGATAGGCCAATTCGGTTACGAAAAATGGAAAGAGAAAAGTTGTTGGAAATAGGTGTTTTTTTAATCTATAATGGTGGGAGTTTTTCAATCGTACAAGGCGTTTGGGCTCCATACTGATAAGAAGCCCTATGTTAAATGAAAACACAACCCGCCTTATGCAGAGTCATTTTGACGTATGATTAGCGTAATATTAAAAGCCTGACTACTGCAAGAAGCATATGTTAGTCGAACTCTTTAGTATAGCATTAATCACTAGTCAGGACGACTCTGCATAGGCCCCAACGTTTTCATTTCAACAGGCTATTCGAAAGGACATGCTAAAATGACACGAGGAATGTGCACATTGTTATGCGAGGGTATCTGAAACATCTCAAATCTGTTTTTCAACAATGTTGTATTCTTGGTATAATGAAGGCCCAAGAGAGCAACATACTGAACTGGCAACGTTATATTTTCATTTAAATAGGGCATCTTACGAGTGTGGAGTCTAAACGAATAATTCCACCATTACAGATTGAAAACCAGATATTTCCAACAACTTTCCATTTTTTGTATCTTTACTAGTAATGGAGTTGACCTATGGCCTTGGACTTTTGATACACCCTGTATATCATCTTAGTACTGTTTAGTGAACTTAATGATCTTAGTACTGATTAGGCCTAGCCACATCATTGTTAAGTATCTGGGCATGTTCTACCCCTTAGGACTAAAAGTACAGTACTTTTCACATATTTTCTAGAGATATGTTTCAAAACTTCGAAGTTCATGTTTTTATGAATACATACTTTTTTCTTAATTGATTAGACTCATGTTTTCTTTTTAATAAAAGCATGACTGGATTTCCCACCGTGAAATTCAGGTAACACCATAATTTCAAAGCAAGGTTAGGTATTGAGGTAATAGAAACTAAAATATGCGACTAATATATATATATATATATATATATATATATATATATATATATATATATATATATATATATATATAAAGTTTTGTCATCATCTCACAAAGGAGATAGATGTTAACTAGTAAATTAATCTTCTTACCTTTTTAAGTGCTCTAAAATTGATGACAATTCCAATTAATTTCGATACCAACGTGGATTTTCTTCCTCTGGGAAACCCCTCTTTTGTAATTGGGACAAGCTGATTTTGCTTTTCCAGTAATAGATCACAATTAGACTCAAATTGTAAGGAACGCATGGTTATGAACAAAATCAGCTTTATTGTTTTCGAAATTGATGATAGTCTGTTTAATACCAATTAATTTTGAAGCAATTAAAAATGTAAGAAATTTAATTTGCAGCGTTTCTTCTGCGATCTGTGCCTATTGCTTACAATTAGTTTGTTTAGGTGTATTCACTTAACTTGGGGTAAAGTTCTTCACCTTCCTACAAATGGGAAGTCATACGTTTTATTTTTAATGTAGAATTCTCTGAACATGTAACCCCGTTTTTTTTAAAAAGCTACATTGGCTGAGACTACAACAAAGGCGTACATTCACTCTGGTTCTTTTCTGTAAAATACTTCAAAAGAATCTTCTTACCATCTACACCACCTTAATTTCTAAAGTGATTTCCACGAGACGAATACAAAATTACCTATTAACGGTCAGCTTTCAATTTTTCTCTACAGATATACTTATCCCTCCAAATTTTACATAATTTCTACGTGTCGTGATTGGAATGCTTCGCCAACCTCGAAAGCGGGGGTCATTCTCAATAGCATTGTTCAAAAGAACTGTTTATAAATTATTGTTAGCGAAGCAGAAATGCATGTACATCGTGAAAGAAAAACCGATAGGGCAGCTTGTTAATTAATTTGTAAAAGTATATACGTGGATATATTACGATGTGTTGCAAATCGAGGAGAAGGCCTCTAGATATAGAGGTTAGCTGCAAATATATTGAATAGGCAGTAGAGGACAAACAAAGGGTGGTCCTGCAGCTTGGGAATTTGGCATGAGGCTAACAACAACATCCTGTAAAAGAGACACTTGTTCAGAAACATTCACATAAGCCTCAGACAAGAACTGATTATTTGATACTATTAGTGCGAGTTTAGACGAAACCGATCAACTGTCGACCAGATATTTCTCATTCGTCAAATACTACCAAAAAAAAAAAAAAAAAAAAAAAAAAAAAACGAATACAATACTCCGATGTCAATTATTTATTGATTTCAGAAAGGTCTACAGTTCTGTTAGGAGGAGAACATTGTAAAATATTCTTCCGAATTGGAAATACTGAAAACGCTAGTTAGATTAATTAAGATGTGTTTAAATGAATCCCAAAGAAAAGTCCAAGTAGAAAAATACTTGCCTACGAGCTTTCACGTTACAAATGACTTGAAACAACTTTGTCTTCATTATTATTCAGTTTTGTTGTAACATACGCTATAAGGAAAATCAAGGCTAGCAATCACAGTCTAGAGCTGAATGGCACTCATCACGTTACGACTTACGCTAATGATGTAAATCTGATAGGATATAATATGAGGACAATAGGAAGGAATGCAGAAATTTTATTAAATGTCTACAGGGACATGGGTTAAGAAGTAAATGAAGAGAAAACCAAATATATATGGAAGTTCACCGTGACCGTAATACTAAAAATTACGGATACATTAAAATATCAAATAATATCTTCGACAAAGCGGATAGTTTAAAATATCTTGGATGAATATTAACAGACCGAAACCATATCCACGAAGAAATTAAATGTTGACTGAAAGCAGAGAATTCGTGTTACTGTTCAGTCCAAAATCTTTTGGCTTCGCAAATCATGTCGAAGAATTTGAAGCTTAAAATATACAGGGTGTCCCAAAAGTAATAGTAAAAAATGAAACCACAGATTCCTGTCAACAAAACAAACAGAAAAAAAAGTTTATATGACATATAGTCCGGAAGTGCACAAGGGCGGAGCTAGACAGTTCCGAAAGTGGAGGGAAAGGAATTTCACATCTACCTACCGGAATAATGAAAGAAGCTAGGAGGGTGTTTAGAAATACATAAAATCATATCGGCTTGGCCTGTTAAACGCATATTACGTAACTGCACTAGAGACGTCATGTAAGGATTCACCGAATGTCTGTACGGCAGAGGTAAAGAAACGATGCAGTAAAGATGGAAACCACACAGAAAGAAATTGTTATCCAAGACACAATTGCATGTACGAGTACAATGGGAGTCAAAGCAAAAACAACTGAATATGGTTGCATAATCTCAGGGGACAATGGAAAGTGGTACACCAGATAGAAACTTGCGGAGAGAAGATAGAAATAACAAGTGTAACTAATCGTGTAATGCAACGAAATAACAGACAGAATACACAACGACGTACTGTACTTGTAACGTAGTATCTAACACAAAATAGCACTACAAACTACTAGGTCATACAGGCTAACAATAAACGTACCTACAGAAGATGTTCTAAGTGCTATCCTCCCATATCTATGCAACGTGCTAATCGTCGCTGCAGTGAGTTTCGAATGCGTTCCACCACTCCCGGTGTGTTGCTTAACTGTTCACACGCATCTTCAATGCGGTTTTGTAAGTCAGCAAGTGTGTTAATAGGAGAGCTGTAAACAACGTTTTTGAGGTGTTCCCCAGACACTTTCTTCATTTCACCATTTCATTCATTTCTCATCATCACCGTCTCTTTTAGCCTACCCGTGGGATGTAAAACTTAAAAATTTCATTTTTCATTTTCATGTATTTCTGATCCGCGTTCCTAGCTCTTATCATTATCCCGTTAGGCAAGTGTGAAGTTCCGTTTCCCCCACTTTCGGAAATGTCTAGCTCCACCCCTGTCCACTTCCGGACTATATGTCATATATATATATATATATATATATATATATATATATATATATATATATATATATATATATATGCTTTTTTTATTGCCAGGAATCTGTGGTTTCATTTTTACCATTACTTTTGGGACACACTGTATAAAACGAGAATTATGCCCGTTGTACTATATAGTTGCGAAACATGGTCAGTTATTCTGAGGGAAGTTCGCAGACGGAAAATATTGAAATTAAAACTCCAATGTGAATATTCGCATGGAAGATGGACGGGAATAGAGAAGGTGAAAACTTCATAACGAGAAATTGCATAATTTATACGGTTTACATAACATCGTTAGGGTCATTAAATCTAAGAGGCTCAGGTGGGCAGGTCATGTAACCAGAACGAAAGGAAGTAGAAACGCTTTAAAAATTTTAACTGGAAACCCAATCGTAAAAGACCTACACGCAGATTGGAGGACAATATGAAGATATGGATCTCGCAGAAATACAGGGATACAAAGTAGAAACTGGATCCTTTTGACTAAGGACAGAAGCGAGAGTTCCAAAGGTTGGTATATATATATATATATATATATAATTTTTCAGGAAATTTTTTAGTAGAAAGTAGCCTGAAAGAATTTAGTTATCCTGAAAATATTTTAGCAAATGAAAGTTAGTATCAATAAGGTTGCTTTAAAATAATAATAATAATAATAATAATAATAATAATAATAATAATAATAATAATAATAATAATAATAATAATAATAATAATAATAATAATAATAATGATGATGATGATGATGATGATGATGATGATGATGATGATGATGATGGTGGTGGTGGTGGTGGTGGTGATGATGATGATGATGATGATGATGATGATGATGATGATGATGATGATGATGATGATGATGATGATATTGATGATGATGATGATGATGATGATGATGATGATGATGATGATGATGATGATGATGATGATGATGATGATGATGATGATGATGATGATGGAGGAGGAGGAGGAGAAGAAATTTTGTGGTTAGAAAATAAAGTTTATAGCGGAGTAAGACAACTGAAAGCTACAGTATGTCTTTATGCAAAGAGTTTCTAATCTCCCGAATGAGAAAAGTGGACTAATATATGTTCTTTAAAGAAAAAAAAATGTTTGTCTGAACTCTACGCTTTACTTTACTAATGAAATTAGCAAGTTGAAAATGTCAAGGTCTGTATATATCAAATTTAATCTATACTCGCACCAGGTACTTTTAATGGTCTGGTTCTTACCCTTTCTGATAAGCAGCTCTGAGGAAAGTGTTTTTCAGGAAGAAAATTGAAGTTTCTCTTTCCTGTTTAAAGTTTTAATTATTATAAATTAGCAATTTAAGATAGATAACCTTACGGAGATCATCTTTAGACAAAAGAATTATAGCTTCGATTTCAAGTCCGCTGTATAAATTTGATGGCATGCCCTATCAATTCGTTGATGTAAAAAGTCAGCTATTATTTTCTTGTGTCAGTTCACTAGCGTTTGATTCTTCTTCTTCTTAGCAGCTTTAAACTTTTAACTTAATGAAGCTATAACGGCGCAGTACAAAAACAATTAGTCAATATATACTTTACATGCTAATTTAGATGAAAGTTTCAAGTGATTTGTCTTAGTTTCAATACAATGATCGTTGGGACTAAAAAATGTAACCTTATAGAATTTATATGGCACATCATTCGTAAGCCACACAGAACAATTGCCTCTATTAACAAACACACCCTCTATACTTGAATCAACATTAATAGTCTCATTGTTACGAAGCCAAATAAAATATTGGCTCAGAAATGTATTTTTAGTG
The DNA here is from genome assembly GCF_964235325.1 of Thermobia domestica. Classification (NCBI taxonomy): domain Eukaryota; kingdom Metazoa; phylum Arthropoda; class Insecta; order Zygentoma; family Lepismatidae; genus Thermobia; species Thermobia domestica. The sequence continues at coordinate 51,041,016 of NC_137460.1, read as the reverse complement.
TTCTTTTTATTATTATTATTTGTTTATTTATTTTTAGTAAACCCTATGAAAAATAACAGTGGCAGGTGTTGGCAGTTGGGACAAAGTGCTTTCAAAAACGACGCATACGATTATGAAATAGAAATAGCATGTGCAAATAAAAGTAGTGTGTGTGTAGACAAGATCTGATGGATGACATAAGTATGGTTAGGTACTTTGAGTAAGATGGTGATGTGGAACATTGTTAGTGTATTTGTTTAATACTTGGAATATAATTAATTGAGTTTCTGTTAAGTTCAGCTTAAGAATAAAGGTGTCGAATAATTTAAATATGTATTTTGCAAAATACTTAATATTGGCGGAGTCAAAATTGAGAATCTACGCAAACAATTGAAAAAGGTGAATATGTTCATATATACAGGGTGATAGGCAACTCCATAAAACGCGTTATTAGTGCTTAAAGGAGTATCCCTATACCCCAATTTCCTTTTTACAGTTCGTTTCGCCGATAACGGAGGATGGTAAAGCATGGATATATAGATAGTTCGCATACTAGTTCCTTTGTAATTCCTGAAACCACTTGGGATCGGTCATGTAGTTTCTAAGGCAGAGCGTTTCGAAACGTGAATTTTCGGCGGTTCATAATTCTGAAAGGAGACGTTTTACGTCCCATATTTATTAGATTTTTTTTTTCTTTCATTTCATATAAGGAATCACCTCCCAAAGTTTGTCGGTGGAGTTACCTACCACCCTGTATATATGAAAGGGAAAGGGAAATATGTTTCCAATACGGCAAAACACATACAACTTAATCAAAACCAGTGACAATATCGTTACTATGTGATAATCATAATGCTCAGTTTGTCAGGAAAGAATAATTTTGTTTAAAGTTTAATGTAAAGTAGTTGTTTCTGTCTATTCCATAAATCATTCAAATATGAATGGAAATAAATCTAAACTAACTTGCCGAACGTGTTCAGTCAATCTTTAAAATAAATAAATAAATCAACAAAAATGCAATGACAAAACTTTTGTTCCAGCAGTCAGGGGGGAAACCTATGAAGTACGGAACGGAGATTAGGTGCCTGAATTTTGAGCTTTTATTTCATCAGGAAAATATATTGAAATCTGTTAAATTTACCACCTGCCTACTTCATCTCATTTTTGTCAAAACAGCAAATTCTCATAAATTATACATTACTTATTACTTTGTAAGTTGGCCATCTATGTATCGTATAGTTTGACTGAATTATAATAAGTATTTCGAATATTAAAAGTATCTACGTATCTTGGACACATAAACTAGTAGATTGATCTTACGTATATATTTTGTAACGCTTTCATATTTGCTATATGCAAGACACATGTGCTGAAGATGTTAATGGGAACTCGAAATCTTTCATTCCCAAAATATGTTATATTTTGACTTGGGAGGGAGTCAATGAACTGAATGCCACTCACATGAAAAAGTAGAAGAAAAAGAAGTGAATTAGAAGAATCATGTATAAGAATACAAGAAGTGATTTGCTTTATTATTTCACTCAACCTTTCTGGGCAAGTATATGAACATATCAGCGCCTCGCTTCACTGAAAGTGGAAGATAACTAACTACTCATCACTCAATACACCACTCAATTGTTGGTCACTAGTTCGTCAATAGATAAAGGTTTTTGAACTATGGATTCATTTCCGCTTTTCTCAAAGCATATTTTGGTGTCAGGATAAACTTGCATTAGATTATTAACAACAGATAACTAGTTTCAAAATTATGTCCAAAATCATTGTCGCATATCTATAAATATGTTGTTGTAGGAATATAATTTGATAACGAATTCTTCTTATAATGTATATGAATTTCTTATAATGTTATATAAGAACATTAATGTATTTCTTATAATGTTAGTATGTGTATAATCGGCAAAGACATGTATGTGGTAAATTTCATGTCAAAAGAGCAGTAAATAAGAACAATAAAACGAAAATAAAACTTTCTTGTTCCTTTGGCAACATTTTGTTTTACTCATTCTAATTTTCGTATTTATAATTCTTTTCCTATGAAATAAACCACAAATATACATTTCCCTGTCATACACATAGTATCAGTATTAAAAGTACCCTGCAAAATCATTATCAAATTATTTTCTTAGAAGAAGATAGTTATAGATATGCGATAGTCATTTTGGACATGAGTGTCCATGTTCAGCAGAGAAAACAAAACAAATACATAATCGAAAATATCATTAGCAGCTGATTTTTTAATATCTACAGAAAAAGTTTTATTCTTTAGTACTTTACAGTTTTTTTTTTTTTTTTTTACGGAAATTGTTGGTGTTTATTTATTTATTTATTTATTTTTTTCAATTTGAGTAATTCAATGTACGTAAACATATAAAATATAATGTAGTAATTTTTCTAACGTGCAGGTAGTACTATCCTTTACTAGTTATTGAAACTATGAGATTATGCCATTGGTTACTAGAATTTTCTTTTTTAAAATCCATCTATATTTATTTTTGCCGCCTGTTTGAGTTTGTCAGATTTCCGTGAAATCAGCAGTTGACATCATAGCAGGTTTATTTGTTTCATGTAAGAAAAATCTTATGTAAGGTAAACTTAAATATTGAAAATTTTCATAATGAAAGTAGTAGCTGATAGATCAGCTGTTAGAGAGAAGGTGGATTAATCCTATCAAAATTTGTATGGATATGATTAATCAATCCTTCTAATTCTGTCAATATCATTTAAATTATTGTCGTTTTTCTTTACAGCAAGAAATGCAATCCTTAAATCTAACATAGCGTTATGAGATACTAATTCTTTCACAATATTTATATGGTAAAAAGTTTGAATTGATATAAAATGAGGGCTTAAAAAAAACTCACTATGGAGCCATGTATATTTCGCAATTGGAAGGAAATCAATGCAAACGTTTCATAGGAAGAGCTTGTTTATGTACTTCGTGTATCAAAATACCGTTGTGAGTGAAGATACGCAAAAATGGAAAGAAAGGAATATTCTTAGAAATTGATAGTTTTCAATCTAAAATGGAGTTTTTGCCATCATACTAGCCGTTTGAGCTTCGCACGAATAATGTCCTATATGGTAAACGAAAGAGTAACGTTTCCACTAACTAAGGGAAGAAAATTTCATACATCTTTAGTACATTAGGTATGCTTCATAAGAGCAAATACATTAGGTATCCTTTCTTCCCTTAGTTTGTATCGATAAAATTTATATTTTTTTAACGATGTGACTTCCCTCAAGTACCACCATTATGAAAGATATCTCTAGACAGAATGAAACTTAGTTATGTTAATTTTCTGTTACTTGTGGTCAGCTTCTGTGTTGTAAAGAAACATAGAAGGAAATAATAAAAGAGGAAAAGGAGATTTTTGCAAGAAGACTGAAAATTAAACTTCCGCTACTGCTGTAATGGTGTTAAGATAAATGAAGGCCAGAAGATAACAAATGATTAAAAGCCAGAGTTAGCCATTCTCATCCTTTCCATCACATGCGAAAGTCGTCTGTGAATATGTTTAAGACATGGATATTCTAAGCACACGATACTCGAAGCCTTCGAATTTCTGGTTTTTATAATAAAATAAATGGCCATTATGGCTGTTAGCTCTTCGAACAATCTTCGTTGCATTAAAAAAAAAAAAAAAAAAAAAAAAAAAAAAAAAAAAAAAAAAGATAATTTCTGCCTTGGATATTAAAAGACAACAAAGAGCCTTCAATGTGTGAGGTCTTCAAGATACGAGTACTTACAGAAGTCAAATTCTCACCGAGCTTATTATCATATTTAGGGATATTGCTAATATATTTAAAATTATACTTCGTAACCAATTTGATAATCAAAGACACAACACTACCTGCTTAAAGTCTAGAACAATTTTAAAAGAACAATCAGTGAATAGGATAAGTTACGTATTGAATAGTAGTATGCAAGCCAGCATAATAAATCTCAATAATGAAAGTTCATACGATAACTTTTTTTTAGGAGTTTAAATAATATAAGAATATGATCTGAGCTAGAGTGTACATACTTAGTATCAATTAAGAGTCTCATTTTTAATTTTTATTTACTTTTATAAGGCGATCTATAAAAAGATTTGAAGTTTTAAATCAGTTTATGCTTTATAAGTAACTTATATGTATGTAAGCATGTAAGCACATCGAAAACAATAGGCTTATTTTCGTGATGTGTCGTCCTTTCATAGAACCATTAAAGGTTATAACTATATTGAGGCAGCAACTTCGGCTAGATCCTCTGCATCACTGAAATTGTCGTAAGTAGAATTGTAGTAGAGCTATCGTAATTGTTCGTAATTAATGTCAATAGCAATTCCGGTTATATTATGATTGATTTATGCAATAAAAGGTCAAGATACTTAATACTAAAATTATCCATGTTGCATAAGGTAATCGGCGAGTAGTTGAATTAATGATGAGTTTTAAAAACCGTTGCCATTTTGTTTCAATATTCGTGAATTCTTCATTTCCTCTATTACAAATATATACTAATTAATAATTAAATATCTAATATTAATTGTTTTATATAAGAATAGCACAAGCTCGCAGTTCATATTACTATGAATTAAATATTAAATGCAAGAACAATATTTATAAGAATTATAAGTTCATGACTTTTGCTTGATCAACTCAGTCGTTGGTTATGGTGAAAAGAACTATAAGAGTGAAATAAAATACTCAAAATTCTTTCATACGACACTATTACTTCCGATTACAAGCACACCATCTTTTAGAAAATTGCCATGGTGATGTGAAAAACGGATGCGTTTGAAGGTTACCTCTTTTATTGACTGAGCATCAGAGCAGTGTTTCAAGCGATTAAAAGATTTTGGTGGTGAATTTACTTGATAGAAATGAAGCTACTAATTTTAATGGAGATACAGGAGAGTACCTCACAAGCAATATACGGACCTGTCTTGTTATATACTTGAGATTATATGTACTTTAGTAGAGTATGTAAGGTGCTTTGAGTCGAATATACTGAAATTCTTTATTTTTGTATTAAAATATTTGTATCTCTATTTAACAGAATGGAATAGTCTTTAGTTTCGATAATGTTTTTTTCCAAGCATAGATTAAGGATATAGGTAACAATATTCGGAAAATTTACAAGTAAAATAACCTAATTCACAAAGAAAGAGTAATATCTTCATGCATTTTATTTATGCTTACATCATACCTCTAACTAAAGTAATAAGATACCAAATAATATAATTAATGTAAACGTCATCATGTTATCACTTTCGCCGTAAGGGAGATAGTAGACAACATCATGGGACCTAAAGATTTCATTTCATTTTTTATTTTCCGTAAGGGAAGTAACTACACACTACATGACCTCTAGTGATCTTATATACACTTCCCAGAATAGTTTTAAGTCACATTGACTTTAAATAGCAGTTACCCTAGCATCTTCGGCACCATTACGTCTTGTACTACTCGCTTGCCTTCGCTCGCTATCGTTTTCTCAGATTCCCACGCATTCTGGCAGGGTTTCGAAACAAATCCCTTGGCGAACACAGCTAGTAAAAATAGAAAGTCACTGATAAGATGAAACTTCTTTAGTCAATAAGACTCTATCGTATGCATAAGACCATATGTGTATGCGTATATATATATATATATATATATATAGTTATTACATTACATTATTACGAGTTATATACGTATGTATATACTGTTATATACGTATATATATATATATATATATATATATATACGAGTTATTACATTTACGCGTCACTATTGCCAATCTGCACGATACAATAAGATTCTAAATACACCTATAACATACTACCTCTGAAGGCAGTAGTTTTTTTTTTTTTTTTAATTAATTAAAAATCATAAGTTGGCACCCTGATTCTTGATCAGTATTCTTTTTCCAGTGGATTATGTAGTAGTCTAACTGGTAATGATTGGGTTCAATGTATGGAATGCGTAATTTCCTTCAGCCTGCTTCATAAAACTTGTTGGTCACGATTTGACGTCATATTGTCAACATCTTTGAGTAAGCACACTCAACACGGCTTGGTAGCTCTAGTCAAAAGAAGCATGATAAAATGAAAAACTTACGTTACATGTACAGAATCACAAATGATATTTTAAACATTAATGTATATCATTTGAACTATTAACCAATAAATAAATGACTATCGATGCTCCAAATGTACAGAGCAGAAAAGTGTGTTACTAAATTTATGTTTGAACATGTATGATATGTTTCATTTCGTGAAAAAAAAATTAATAAATCTATAACATATTTTATTAAATTTGATCTCTATTAAATTTAATTACTTTCTCAGATAAAGTAATGAGATGAAATAAAGTAATTTGTGCGAAAGAACTAAGTTAAACAGAAGTAATTGATTTTTTTTATATATATAAAATATGATATTATTTTATCAAAGAACTCACGTATTTATAAATGTGCTTTCTTTTTATCAATACACTATTATTTAGATCATATCATGTAGCTCAAAGATAATATTGGACTGAATTTAAATGATTGAAAAACTCATTTTTAAGCATCCTCTAACACAGCGCCGAACTGTTTCAACGAACCAGCGTCGTCTTCATCAACATGGATTAAAAACAAAATTTATGTTCCTGAATACTTCACATCGTGAAGTTGCTTCCATCTTACAAATGATGAAAAACTATGGACAGATAAAATGGATGAATCCTTAAACAATATATACAGGTGAAATTATTGCATCCTGGATTCCTTGAATTGAAGAGAAAGTTCATCATGTAATCAAACTTGCACTTGTACAAAGTGTAAGATGTATTCATTTAAGATGGAAACTATGGTTACATAAATCACTATTACATATAGATAATGTTGAATAAAAACAGGTAATACAATTATGTTTGTTTACGGAAGTTCTGTAGTTCGGAGAATATAGTTTGTACACATCTTTAATATTTACAATCGAAACAACATAAATTTGCAGTTCAAATAAAACCGGTTAGCAACTGAAACGCATCACTTCGAAACAGATGAAATGTCGATGAAGAATTCATTTTTAATGAACATACATGCTGGTATCGAATAAATCACAGACTCTCTTATAGGTCTTACAGACTCTCTCTCTCTCTCTCTCTCTCTATATATATATATATATATATATATATATATATATATATATATAGAGAGAGAGAGAGAGAGAGAGAGTTTTGTAATAATTTTGAAAGAATAAAACGACGAACATTGACATGTTAATGTTTATTTATTTTTTATTTCCTTACACTATACTTGATGCTTAACGAAGCTGTTGATGAATATATTCTATCTTTTATCTAGAATCGATTATCTAAATTGAACGTTGGATTCTTAGCTCCAATAAGAAAGATTCAAATACATTCCTTTCAATAAGCGATGAACCTCTGTGAAAAACTTCAACCTTCTTAATTTTTTACTAGTAACTAGAAGATATTTTTGACTATCTCAATGATGATAGATCATCTTCCTTAATGTCCTTTGATCCTGGTGGAAATATTTGAATACGTGATAGCAGAAAGGGCTTAAGTCCATTTTGTATAGTTTGAGATACTAAAGAAAAACTTCAGGAGTGCAGACTTTTCTTGGACTCAACCTATAGTTCAATGTTGCATTTACCTCGATGCAACATCATCTACACTTACCTTTCCTTTGTACAAAGTTGTGTATACCCCCAGAGAAATGGAAAAGTTCATAAACCAAATTTCTGAAAAATGTGACTTAGGTCCTCTCTGCAATCATCGATTCATTTGTTTTCGTCGTGCCATTGTAGAACTTATTACAGCTGCAAATCGCTTTATAAACACCAAATCTTGATACATTATCCTTAAAATAACTTTTGCAACCCGGAAGTGACTTTTCAATGTTATTGGGAGATCTAACAGTAATTTTCAACCAACATTTTCTACCACTTTTATTTAAGTCTTTGTAACACTTGGCCAAATTGGGAGAACAATTCATAAACGTTGTTTAAACGCCAAGCACGGCTATTAAGATCGTTGTAGAGCTTCCATGTTTGATATTTCCATTTAAACAGTATTTCTAAATTATAATCATTTTTCCTAACTCTTTAATGGACTCACTGATCACGGAATAACAAGTTTTTAAACTCAGAAATCTATGAAGTCACCAAGATTTTGGAGCTATGCATTACCAACTTTTTTTTTTTTTTCTCATTTTATTGTTATGGGCAAATCCATTTCTCATCTTTTTGCCAATAACATAATGAATCATTCTGGGGACTAAAATTCTCCAAAAAGAATAACTTTTAATGCACAAGATATTTTCGATTTGTTAGTGATTGTCTCATACTGTACAAGAAAGATAAATATTTAGCTGAGTTTCTTTTCGGCCTTAATGATAGAACGTACAAGACTACGTCCTTCCGGAAGGCTCTTTTGGAAAGACTTTTGTACAGAGACGCCGTCCTGCTAGTCGTACCAACATGATGTTTTCTGTGCTAACACTAGAGTTCATGCTCTGTCCACCAGGAGAACGTTCAGTCCTGCTGGACGTATACAAAGTACTCTAATTTATAGATAAACACGGTAGGACTTTTAGGACGTTATGTCCTGCCGAAAGGACGTTGTACGTTCTGCCATTAATACCATTTATCATATCCCTATTATATATATATACAGAGAATATGTGTATGTATATATATGTACACACATATTAAACAAACTTCTGATATGCATTCACAGAAAACCGAATGTCTCTGACTATCTTATACACTAAAAATCAGCATACTGGACGTTAACAAAAAACATTGTTTATTTCTTGAGGGCTTCTAGTACTATTTCATAAGAAGATAAGCTATCAAAATAATGTGAATCCGTTATAGAATTAGGGAAGAAAAATGGATAAATTTAGAAACACTATTTAAATGAAAAGATCAAGCGGGAAGCTTTACAACATTCCCAATAGCTATGCTTGCTGCTTAAATAACAATAAATGGATATATCTGCTCTTTTGATCAGATATTACATAGAAACTTCAAAACATTGTCAGAAAAGCTGGTTTCGAAATTAAGACTTAATCTCCCAACAACGTTGAAAAGTCACTTTTGGGTTACAAAACTTGTTTTAAGGATAAATTATTAACATTTGAAGTTCATAAAGCAGTTTGTAGCTGTGATGAAACGAAAACGAAGATGAAACTTATTTCCATTAGGATCAAGGGACATTAAAGGGGTTGATCTATCATCATCAGAGCTGTCAAGACATCTTCAAGCTTAAAAATAAAAAAGAAAATTAAAGTTCTTCATATGAATTCTTCACTTATTGGAAGGAATACATTTAAACTTTCCTTTATTAAAATTAAAAATCTAACTTAGAGAAGGGGAAGCTAAGTAAATCTTGAAACTCTCAGCAGCGACTCCGCTAAACCAAATATAGTAGAAGTCCGAAACTTAATAATAATAATAATAATAATAATAATAATAATAATAATAATAATAATAATAATAATAATAATAATAATAATAATAATAATAATAATAATAATAATAATAAAATTAGATTTAAATGTTCATCATCCTATTCTTTAAAAATTGTTACAAAATATATACATTTAATTCAAATATACATCAGTGGTAACACTCAAATATTGTAACAACCGGTTCTCTGATTTAGTAACTTGATCTAGTATTAATATTGATACTTTATGAATATAATATTATGTATTTGCATATTATTATTATTTATATCTATGATTCTAGTAACAGTTTCTTACAGAAAAACTAAACACATTACAAAAACGAACTGCGCTTGCACACCGGCAGAATTAGATTCCATTGATAAGATGCTGTAGAAAATTTAAGTGGTATGTCTTAACTGTAGCATGTCTTAATTGTATCTTTAAGACATAACAATATATATATATACGATTCTCAAAAATAGTACCATAGAGAATTAATCTTTTGTCGTAAGTACTGAATCTGGAAGTGGAGGGGTGTTAACCGCCTGAATGACACCATTGCATCTAGTCAGAAACAGGATCTGTGATTTGTTCAATATCAGGATGTGTATTCATCAAGAATTGAATACTTCACGACTTGGAGTTCGATCTTTTATGTATTTCAAAGTAATGTGCTTTAGTCAATCAGTTCTATTATATGAACCACAAATACATTTCTTTTGGTTTGAGATTTAAATCAACTTTAATTTTTGAAGTACAGTACTTTACCTTATAAGAAAGATAACTTTTCGATAGTTTTTGTTCAACTTTGTCTATACACAATATTAGTATGTTGGAAGCTTTTAGTGGTTGTTTGATAACATCCACTAAAAGTGAAGTGAAAACTCTTTTTACAAGTGCAAGTTTGATAAGAGTAATTTTTTCTTCAATTCAAGGAATCCAGAACATAATCGTTTCACTAGAGCTTAAGGAATCTCCATTGTACTTGTATATAGTTCTTTTATCATCCATTAGTTGGATGCAACTTCATAATGTAAAGTGCTCAGCAGTTTACGTTTTTTTTTTTTTTTTTTTTTTAATCTACACTGAGGAAGACAACAGTTGTTCGTTGAAACAATTTGCTGTCGCTGTCTATAGCATTATAGGAGTTATAAGTAAGGTCTTCAACAATTTAAGTATGCACCTAATATTATGTTTAAGCTACATTATGATCATATTGATCATTTACTAATAAAAAGAAAACACATTTGGAAATATCTTATCATAGAACCATGCAAGATAAACTTAGTTATGCTGTCCGACATTTTATTCTACATCTGGTAAGACAGCATACAATATTGCTTGTCTTATTTATTGATTAAATGATCCGAAACAATACAAAGATCTTATAGGAAATTAGGCTGCAGGTTTGGTTTCAAAAATAGTTCTTACGTATCCCTCCATTAAGATGTCATAAAATCTTATCAAATTTTGAGCGTTATTCCTCTGCTTTATCGCATATCTTCTATACCTTCAGGTTTCAGCTTTCGGCTTATCCTCTCAACTTGAATTCCCTTGTTCATCCTACCATTCTCTCATAATTTATGAAATACTGGAAGCATTTCTTTGAATTTTCTATTTTACAAGTCTTCTAGTAGCTGTCTTCTGACTGTAGTAAACTTATCCTACTAACATTATTATTATTATTATTATTATTAAGTTTTAGTTTCTGATCTCTTCCTCAGATTGTAATAATAGATTATATAAGAGAGATGTAATGCGTATTTTAAATGAGATTGTGGATTATTGTAAGAACCACGCAACCTATATCAGGGGCGGATCCAGGACGGACTTCTGGGAAGGGGGGTTGTAATACTGCTACTTAGAGCTACTTTTAAGAGCTCCAAACTTTGGGATGGGTTTTATTTATATATAAAATAAGAAAGTTTCCTCTTCTGGGAGGGGGGTATAATTTTTTACTAGATTACTAACGGTAACGGAACCAAAAATGTTTTTGTGTTCCTGTTTCCGGAACTTGAATAAACATTTTAATTCGGTGTACTTCAAGAAGACAATTGAAATACATTTCGACATATCGGCTCTGTTCATCGAACCGAAAACTGTCATTTGGCGTGATTCAGAAAGAGAATCAAAATATATTTTCATATATCGGTTCTGTTCACAAGATTGAATTAACCATTATTTCAGTGCGTTTCGAGAAAACTAAAATATGTATATTTTACATGTCATTTGCAAACATCGTTAAGAAAAGATCGTTAAAAACTAGACAGGATCTTGAACGATTGTGACATATCAACTCGATAGAACTAACCACAACGGTTTTGTTAGAAAACCTATTTCTCTTTAACTTTAATATCTGCTTTGGTTCTAGACTCAGAATCGATATTTCTCAGAAATCAATTTCGATTCCGGAGCCAGAACCGAATTTCTCGGAGAATTGGTTTCAGTACAGTATTTTTTCCCCTCTTTTCTTCAGAAAATCTTTTTACATTCCACCGGCCGGAAACGTTTTCTTGGGAAAATCAGTTCTGTTTCCTCAACCCAGTAGAAAAACATCCACGCCTATTGGTTTCGTTACCATTAACAATCTTGAAACATCGTTATTAAAAACTACAAACAGATCGCTAAAGATAGAAAATTCATTTTCGAAAATACTAGTTAACTCTAAATACTAATAAACTCTGCTAAAGACAGAATAAATGATCACGCCTAGAAGTTTTAATTTTGTCCAGTTGATGTCAACCGATGAAGATGTCAACCGCCACAGTTTGCTACCATCTAAATGCGTGACGTGTGACTTTCACCCATGAATATGTTTACGAAGTGACTCCATTATCGAGCTCGATCGAGATAATCACTCTATTTATCTATTCCGAAATAAGAGTTCAAAAATTCACTTTTGTTGAAGAGTTTATGTGGAGTAACGGACGGACGTATATACTAATATTACCATGTTATAAATCTACTTGTATGATCCTAATAAAGTAATCATAGAAAATATATTGAAAAATCTGACCACTGGACTGTCGGAAATTTGAACTATAATTTTCTGTTGCTGGAGTGCTACTTCCCAATTAAGCTACTAGTAACACGATTGTTTCTATTTCTGACGCTAATTTCCAGCAGATAGCTTGGCTGGAAGGGTTTGAGGAGTGAAGCGCCAAAAACATTAAAAAAAAAAAATCCGTCATGTCGCTGGTAGCTTAATGAAACAAGAGGGAGAGATCAGGGTTCGAGTCTTCCGCCAATCTGACCAAATTTTTCCGTGTTTACCCTAACGTTTTTTTATACCTAATCGGTGCCCACTGTTCTTGAAGTAATTTAATAATTGCTGATTATGGTAGGCAAGATGTTGTTATTCCGCGTGCAAGTAATGGTAATATAGTATTCTTGAAATGAAACCTTTCAGGTTAACGTCCCTACAATTATACCCTTAAGGCTAAGGGAGACGATTATTAAGGCAAGTAAATCATGATGGAAGAATTAGTGAATGAGAATGTGGAAGAAAACGGGAGTACCCCGAGCAAATCCACGGACATGGTGTTGTCCACCACAAACTTACTTGGCCGGAAATTGAACCAGAGACCACACGCGCCAGAGACAAGGATCAACCATTGTACCACCGTCCTCTCCCAATATAGTATTCTTGTAGATAATATAGTATAACTTATTGGTTTGAGTTTTTTTGTGCTGAAAAACATAGCTAGAAGGAAGAAATAAAGAAGGACAATTTTGCTTAATGAAATATGTAAAATGAATTATGTGAAATAATCGTAATAAAAGATCAACACACCTAAATATCCAAATAACAATTCGATCTCAGACGTTTCAGCGATAAGTTTTAGCCATCATCGGCTTTTTTAAAACAGGAACTTATGTTGCTTGATTTTCTTATATATATATATATATATATATATATATATATATATATATATATATATAAAGATTGTTTTCAACTTATCACGTAATGTTTCACAAGAACAGTTACATATTCGTGATTCAAAACTGAAGTGTTCTTGCATAGATATATATATAATGTGTTGACTTGACGTCTGGATACAGGTAATGGAAAGACAACGCAGGTTATTAAACTAGGGGACTCAAGAGCAATGTTTTGCTAAATTATAATCATTATTACTATAGAGAAAATTTATAAAAGAAAAAATGTAGTTCTTCGAGCAACATGAGGTTCTCTAAATAAAATACACGCTGATGATGGATAAAACTTATCATTGAAACATCAGCAATTGGATTATTATTGAATGCTTAAATAAGTGTTGATCTTTTCTTATTATTAAGGACAATTTTAGTTACATAAATGTTTTTTTCTCATTATGCATAAAAATGTTTCTTTAAAAAAAAAGGAAATAGAAGAGGTATTGGAAAGAGAAATCATCCATTTGCTGTTATGTGGAAGCTTATATATTCAGAAATGATCTAAAGCCAGAAGATATTTCGTGAAAACACATAAACAGTTATCGAATCTAATACTTTCGGCATATTTTAACCGTTGGACGTTGTCTTTAATTCTCTTTAATTCCTGTTTGTTATTTTATACACGCTGATGATGGATAAAACTTATCATTGAAACATCAGCAATTGGATTATTATTGAATGCTTAAATAAGTGTTGATCTTTTCTTATTATTAAGGACAATTTTAGTTACATAAATGTTTTTTTCTCATTATGCATAAAAATGTTTCTTTAAAAAAAAAGGAAATAGAAGAGGTATTGGAAAGAGAAATCATCCATTTGCTGTTATGTGGAAGCTTATATATTCAGAAATGATCTAAAGCCAGAAGATATTTCGTGAAAACACATAAACAGTTATCGAATCTAATACTTTCGGCATATTTTAACCGTTGGACGTTGTCTTTAATTCTCTTTAATTCCTGTTTGAATTAAAGAAAAAAATCAACAATTTTCCTAGTATATATATTTTTTTCTATCGTTCATCTATGGAAATATCCTATTTTTAAATAATATTTATTAAATAGGCCTTGGAATATACATTATGATCTTTTGAAAAGTATTTCCATTGCACACAACAGTGAAAACCAACATTTTTTTTCCTTTTTGTTTTCTTTCTTGTGAAACATTTTTTTAAAGAGATTAAAACTTATCACATATTATTATAATGTCAGTCTAAATTATGTTATGATTTTTTTTTCTGGCAACTTCGATATTTTTTAGATATATATATATGTTCTGTATATAGTAAATTGTTTTTTGCTTACAATTATGTTAACTTGTGAGTAAAGGAAACGGTTTTTGTTTTATTTTTTTGAAAAACAAACAAATATGATATTTATGATTAGATTGTACACTGAAGAACTTGGCACATATGAAAATCATGTACTCTTAAACCTATAGAACAAATAACTGTGTGTTGCAATCTGTAATATCAGCGATTATTATTATATATATATATATTTACTTTTATATTGAAGAACAGATGTTTTATTCGTAGGTACATTATCTTTGTGAAGTTAAATCATATTCAAACTAAGAAATATATATATTTTAACAGTTCGCATATATTATAGCACTGTAACCAATTACTGTTGAGCATAGAGAGAGAGTATTGTTGGGCTACTATTAACAAACAATTCGAAGACAGAAACAAACATTTTGTTATATACTCATAATGTAACCAGGTGACTAGATATTTTTTTTCTTTTTACACAAATTTTTGTTTTCTAATAATAAACAAACTTAAGAAGTTCCTTACATAGTAACTATCATAAAATACATATCTTTTGTTTCACTTGTACCCACTATTACTTGATAACATTATAACATCGAGTATATATATATATATTTATATGTGGATTTTTTTTTTCTCTTTTTTTATTATTTATTATTCCATAACATTAGCTTTGTATTTGCAACAAGTTTACTTGCATTCGTCGTACAAATTAGAATAGCATTTTTGATTACAAACAAACAACTTCGCTGAGGAACTAAACTTTCACAAAGAAAAAGTTATGTGTATATATATTTTTATTATTATTATTATTATTATAGATATATATATATATATTAACTTAAAAACGTTCTTTGGCTGTACATAGTCCTATTTTTTACGTCCAACAGGAAACTAATTTTTTTTTGTATCACATATAACAAAGGACTTTTATTACTCCCTTGGTATGAAATACAACATAGTGTTTTTTTTTTTTAATATTAATGTGTGTTTGTAATTTGTATGTGTATTTATATATATGTATTTCGTACCATGGAGTAGAAAGCGTAATTCAAATTTGTTTACTGGCAGTGTTAGTCTTTTTTTTTTTAATGTAAACCACCAGATATCTTTATTTAGTTATTTTTTTTTCTTTGAGGTGAGTTGGTTTTCGGATCTACAAGTATATTAGTATTATTATTATGCACAGAAGTGATAAGAAAACTTGATTTGGACCACCCTGTAAAGCACAAGTTTTTTTTTTTTGTTTATTACTATTACTATTTTAACTTCTTTTTCTTCACTAATAAGTCACTATTTCCTTATTTGTTTGTTCTCTCGAAAAACACTTTCCGCTTTTGAAGTAACAGAGCTATTGATGAAATACAGGTAGTAAGATAGATTTTGTTTTGTTGTAAGTAAGTAGTAAGCTTCACCATACGAATTCTTCCTGGAGACAAAATTGAATGTTTTACGTGTGTGGAAGAACGTCCAAGAAATTTCCCACAGAAGTTAAATATAAACTGTATTCACACCAACAGAACATTTGGTGTATTGTCAAACGATATATATATTGTTTTACAATTATTATTAATATTATTATTGTTATTATTCTCGGTTTTTCTCTTTTGTTGTTTTCATATACGAAAATAAAAGCGACTTGTTGATTCTATGCATATTTTATATATATTTATATATTACTCTCATATACACACACTCATGCACACCCACATACATCAGAAATATTACGTGTACTCCTGTTCCAGGCTGATATCTATCGTTTGTACGTGACTACTGTCTTTTGGCACTAGTTGTAACCTCTCAGGCTCCGCGTCAGGCATAATGATACACATGAAGCTTTTGCCGGAAAGTGCATCTCGAGGGTAAATGGTGACAGGCGTAAAAGGTTCACTATTTTCAACATAGGCACACAATCGCTTGTAGATATCAGGGAATTGGCGACGAAGGCTCACACCACGTTGCCGTAAATGCCTCTGAATATTAGTAAAACTGATCTCACGAGCTCGCTGTGGTGGCATGTTACCCTGACAACCCGGCAACGAAGTTAAGATCATAGTCTCAGGGTTCTCCATATCACGAGTTATGTTGGCGACAATGCGTCTTGCTGGGAGCACTGGACTTGGTGCGCTCGCCGGAGCAGTGGCCGGTGTCAAAGAACGACACAAGCGTAATTTTGCACAGCGCGATATCAGTTGTCTCTCCCATTTCACAGCACCAGAAGTTGGGACTTCGTTCACAACACATACGGAAACGTATAACACAAAGCGAGTGTCAGGATTATAGATTTTGCAAAGATGAATGAGCTCTTGATACAAATCAGCACCCATTTCACCTGGAAGAAGATCGGCCCAGCGTACAAAACATGGATCACTCAATTCATGATATCCACAAGCAACAAATCGTTCTGCCATTTCGGGACTAGAAAAGAATGTTTTGACGCATCCTCTCCCTTGCGACAAATATCCTTGTCTTGCGAGGAGAGAAACGTGATATAAAGTTTTCGCATCTTCTCGTACTGTTGCTATCACCTGCTTACATAGGGCACCAACTCGACTATGCATGCATGTCTTACGATGTTTTTCCCAATGGGAACGTCTGCACTCACGCGAACAGTAAAAGTTATTGCAATTATGACATGTTTTATAAGAGCGACGTGCTTCAGCCAAACTGGCTGTTTTGTTGCATTTAGAATAGCGACAACGTACAAGAGCCGTTCGTGGAGACTCGGCGTCCCCTTCGCCAACTTCGAAGGAAACTCGACGTCCTCTTTGAGGTCGATCGACATCACTGCCCTCACTATGGGAGCTTCTATCCGTAGCTTCGCTGTCGGCACCTTTGGATTTACGTCTTCTTAACGTGTCGCTGACGTAATAAGGTGGTGGCTCGCCTGATATCAAGTCCACGTCACCAGGAAATCTCTCATCCCAGCGCTTGAGGGTTGGGCTAGTTGCATCTGAAATAACATAAAAAGAAACATACATTAGTAACAGCTATACCCAATATATTACATTATTAAAATATATTAATTTCCTTTAACGAGATAAAGCTATCAAATTTACACATAAACTAATAACTTTATTTTGCACAAGTATAAAAACATAAGAAAGAAATCGTTAATTTTTTAAGGTCGATTTCTAAGACTACGCATCACAGTTTTCTAGACGTAGTGCATTAACATATATCGTAGTTTATAGAGCAACTAAGTAATGTAACAAACGTCCTGTAATACCAGAAACTTAAAACCATATAAATTACTTCAAAAAGTACTAATTGTCTGGGCAGTCGAAAGACTGTCTATGATATATAATTATTAATCAGAATAATTGATTAACCAATAACAAGAGATGAATAAACATTTTATATATAATTTTAAAAATTAATAATATAATACGGTATTTATGCATGAGATTCATTGTTCATGTGAATTTCAATACTACAACTTCCTAAACTGCTTCATTTTTTTCTAAATATCAAATTTTTAATTTTATTGAACATCCACATGTTATAGACGAGATAACTAGATCTAATGAGTATATAATAATATATATGATGAAATAAAACAGAAAGCTTTCCAGTGAGTGTCAAAAATAGTTCATTTTCACTAAATAAAACAGAAAGATTAATATTCTATTCATAAGATATCAATAATCCAGAAACTATGCGGTTTGAACCTAATATATTGTAGAGGTGACCAAAGAAGATTAAAAAAAAAAAAATCATGAGCGATGCAAGAGAGATGCGCGTCTCATAAAATTTTGTTCGGAATATCTTTAAAAAAAAATATCCAAATGAAAATGCTAGTAACTCTTGTACGTAGTTTCAAACTCCATTCTGATACATTAAAAAACCATAATATGGAATTTAGTATACTCTTATAATACTATTGTGTGCAACCGTTAACTTAATGACTTTAATCTTAAAACAAGCCATCTCCGCATCTTTTAATTCTCTTAAAGCAGTCATTGAATTAAATCGATGTTTACATTATAAGGATTTTATTTTAAAACGCGACATGTCCAGTCATGCAAATTTTCCTGCGGACATAAAAACTTGATTTTTCTGAAACACAATAAGTACTCTTAGGAGTGTTAGGATTGTTAGAATTGTCTCGTTCCATTTATTAATATAACAGAAATAAATAATAATAGATCATTTAAACGCTCTGGGTGCCTTTATCTTAGAAATATTCTCTTAATAGGCCAATACTTCCTGCAAAATTTATACGAATTGGAGTGTCTCTTTTAGAATTAAGTACCTCATTTAATATTCTTTACGCGAAAGAACAGTAAAGTTGAGGAAAACTATCCTCCAAAGTTATTCTATAATAGGGCAAGTTGCACAATTACATTGAAAGGTAGATTCTCCTCTAACGATGGTAAGTTCATCAATAATTTCTGAACACGTTAACTATTTACAATACGCGTGTTATCTATTTTAAAGTAAATTTCATTGTTTTCAAAATATAGAACCTATATTCAGAAATTGATTTTAAAAAACGTAAGAAGTTAAATTAAATGAAATGAGTTTTTTTTTTATAGTTTAATGCCCCACGGTTATTATATGGACGAAGTAGATATTCAACTGAAAAATGTAGGCAGAAGAAAAGTAGGTAACAAAGTATTGAATACTGAAAAGTTGAAAAACGAGGAAATAAGAAACCTTTTCGCTGAAAAATTCGAAGAAAAATGTTCAAACGAGGAAAGGATAGGCGCAGGTAGTAACACACGGTGGGAACATATTAAACGTTGCTTACAGCAGGCTGCAGAAGAAGCAGTAGGTTACCGCGAACACAAAACTGCTAAGAAATCATGGGTTACAGAGCAGATGTTGCAGAAAATGAGGGAGAGGAAGATATGGAAACAGGTTGATACAGAAGAGGGCAGAAAGATGTACAGAAAGTTAAATAATGAATTACGAAGAGAAACAGACAGAGCGAGGGAAGAGTTTTACAAAAGAAAATGCGAGGACATAGAAGAATTAGACAGAGTTGGGAGATATGAGGAAATGTACAAGGAGGTGAAATCTGTGGAATTTCGGAGGAAACAAGGGAGTATTATGATGGCAGTAGAAGATAAGAATGGGAAGGTAGTCAGCGAGAGAAATGAGGTCATAGGAAGGTGGAAAGAATACGTTGAAGACTTATATGAGAGTAGGGATAGACCGTGTAGCCTAAATGTTGAAGTGAAAAATGAAGTAGGCGAGGATGATAAAGGATTTAGTATTCTTCGGGATGAGTTTGAAAAGGCTATATCCGAGATTAGGAATGGAAAGGCAACAGGAATAGATAACATACCAATCGAATTCATTAAAAATATAGAAGACAAGGGAAAGAAAGAATTGTGGCGACTATGCAATGAAATATATGAAACAGGAGAATGGCCAAGAGACTTTCTGAAAACGATCATGATACCGATGGCTAAGAAATCGAACCCAAAGAGATGTGAGGATTATAGAACTATTAGTCTTATATCTCATGCAGCTAAAATTCTGCTCCGAATACTGAACAGAAGGTTATATGGAAGAACAAATAAAGATGTTGAGGAAGAGCAGTTCGGGTTCAGAAGAGGCAAGGGCACAAGAGATGCTATTGGATTATTAAGGGTGATCGGTGAAAGATTTATAGAAAAAGGGAAAGAGGTGTATGTTGTATTTATTGATCTAGAAAAGGCTTTTGACCGCGTGAATTGGGAATTGTTGTTGGGAGTTCTAACAAAGATAGGGTTGGAATGGAAAGATAGAAGACTCATAAGAAACTTATACATGAACCAACAAGTAAGTGTTAGGATAGGGGAAGAACTGACGGAAGAGAGTGCAATTGGAAGGGGAGTTCGACAAGGATGCTGCCTCTCGCCAACACTATTTAATGTCTATCTAGAAGAGATAGTGAAAAAGAGCCTACATGATGATGATGGCATTTCGGTAGGAGGTAGAATGATTAGATGCATAAGATTTGCAGACGATATGGCGCTTGTTGCAGAATCTAAAAAGAAAATCAATAAAATGTTAGAAAAAATGAGAAAGGGCTTTGAAGAGAATGGGATGAAAATAAATGTTAGAAAGACAAAAGCCATGGTGATTGGAACGAAGGGGTCTGTGTCAAATATAAAAGTAGGAGGGGAGAAAATAGAACAAGTGAATAGTTTTCGATACCTGGGTAGTATTGTTAGTAATGACATGAAATGCGAACGTGAAATAAAAGCAAGGATAGGAATGGCGAAAGAATCCTTTAAAAGAAAGAAAAGTCTGTTTTGTGGGACCTTGAACAAAGAGTTGAGAAAAAGACTCATAAAATGCTTCGTGTGGAGTGTTGTACTGCATGGGGCGGAAACGTGGACATTACGTAAAGGTGACGAAAATCGACTGGAAGCCTTCGAAATGTGGGTGTGGAGAAGAATGGAAAGAATTAGTTGGGTCGAGCGGAAAACGAATGAGAGAGTGTTAGAAATGGTGGGTGAGAAAAAAACACTTTTAGATATTATTAGGAAGAGGAAGAGAAACTGGTTGGGACATCGCCTAAGAAGAGATTGTATCATGAGGGACGTCCTAGAGGGTATGGTGGCGGGAAAGAGAGGGAGGAGGCGAAGGAGACTACAATTAATGGATGATATAAAAACAGAAAGATCATACGCGAAGACGAAGAAGTTAGCGGAGGACCGTGGAGCATGGAAGCTTTTCAGCTGCGGCAAGTGACCTGCCAATAAAGGCAGAATACCTATGATGATGATGTTATACCCTTTAATCTAAGGAGATGGATGATTAAAGAAAGAGAATGACTGTGAAATTAAATCTTCTATGCTCTTCCACAGGAAATCGAATCCTGGACCACAAGCATCAAAGGTACATTCGCTAGCTATTAGGCCAGAGGAGAGAGTTACGTAATAAGTAATTAACTTTTGAGCATGATTACAGTTTATCTTATCGAAATTTATTTTTGGTGTGAACCATAGTGATATGAGGACTAATGTGCCGTGTATTTTAGCTAATAAAAGTATGATTATTTCTTTTTTTCATTTTCAGTTATATTCTAGTTTTCTTTTTCTTTTAGCCTAACTAGTTTATAATTACTCCCTCCTCTTCTTTTTTCTTTCTATTTAAAAATGACGTAGAAAAAAGTTATAGTTTTCCTATTTCTTCTCAGGTATCAATATGTAAATTTCTAATTTCTGTCCTCAACCGAGACAAATACAATTACGTTAGTTAAAATCCTGTTTTCTCTAGTCTCGAGTTTGAGGCTATATGAGACGCAGACCCAGAGTTTGACGTGAGTTCTGAACATTATTTCAGATTTTGCTTGGCGCAAGTGGGGTAAAGGGGGTAAGATATTCCACCAATATATGTGGAGTTTCACGTGTTTCTTTATACTGCTTACTATTATCTACATACCAAAATGCTAAGTTTACGTGTTTGTGGTCAAGAAAAGTTTATACGTTTATGGCCAATCCTCTCGATAGTGAGTTCTCGGGAACCATAGGCTCTAGAAAAATGCTTTTTTCACTGATCGATTGAAAATTTTATGTAGATTGTTCAGTTCTAACTGAATATATAAAAAATGGTCGCTATTTCATTATTACATTTTATATGAATACACTGGAAGGGTTGAATTTTTTTTAAAGTGAAGCCTCATATCCTACGAGTTATACATCCCAGCACCACATATGTGTATACGGGGTTAGTATATCTCTCAGGCATTTGTTTCAAATGATACGAAGGATAACCATTTCTCCAGTCTAAGATGAATCTTTGTTGTTTGGAGTGTTTTGCTCAATGAACAACGTATATCACTGACATTATAATTATTTGTGTGTGTAATGTATTCGCTTATTACATACTGGATGCAAGAAGAAAGAAACACTGATCATACACGAATTAGAAACTCCAAGAGGAAGTTGGCTCAAATCTTGCAAACGGTGCGAAATATTGAAAAAATAATCGAAAAAAATCTCCCCTTTATGGTACCCCTTACTAATTTTTATCAAGATGTCTTTCGTTTGTGTCTGTAAAGAGACATGCACAGATGTTGTGAGGAATGGCAAGAAGAGTCATGCTCATATGTGAATGATTCGTTGTGTAGAGAGCGCAGGTTCAGTTAGTACTAGTAGTTAAACAGGGTGTCTATCGGTCACGAAAGTCACGAATGTCACGAAAAAGTCACGAAATCAGAAAACGATCATGAAAGTCAAGAAAAAGTCACAAAATTCAGCTTTTGGGTCATGATTTTTTTAACTGTGCAAATGTAAGTACAGATTGGAAAATTTTGTTCTCTTAAAACATCAGAATTTAACACCAAAAATGTCTATGGTCGGCTTTAGACGCTACCAAATCGCAAGCAAAGTACGTTTGTATCGCATGGATAAAAATTCGGCCTAATTCGCACCCAAATTCGCTCTTGAAAATGTTAGGAAATTTTATGATTTGGTAAAGAAAAGGCCACGAAAAAGTCACGAAATTTCATTGTGGAATTTTAGTAGACACCCTGTTAAAATATATATTGGTTGAACGACAATTGTCCTCCCTTCCTCCTGAATTTTGCTCACGAAAGAAGGAACAGTAACTATTGATATATGTGAAAACAACAGTTGTATGAAAAATTCATCTTGTTATTTTTTGCAAAAAAATAAATAAATAAATAAATAAAATAAAAAAAGAAAGAAAGAAAAGAAAAGAAAAAAGAAAACAAGCTTGCTTCTTTTGTTAGGCTTCTTTAAATTGTGTCAAGATCAAAGTTGATTGTGTCACATTTTTAATTTATGAATATTTTTTTTTTTCACTTCTCTTTCTATACAATACTAATTAAACACGAAATGAAATGATCAAGATTAAAATGAAATAAAATAATTATAATAAAAAATTAATTTGATCTATGTCCTGTAAATTTAAACATGAGTGTCCAAACATAAGTTATGTGAATATTAGTACATTTCACCTTCTCATTAAGCTAAATATATATTATATTCTTATGATGATATACAAATGTTTAAAAATTATTATTTCTAATACATAAGTCAAACATTTATGAAGTGTATCAAAATGATTGTGAAACTTTTCTTACAAATAATATGTTTCGATCAAAAGTTATCATAGCTTCATATATATATATATATATATAAAATTGTTTTCCCAATATTCTTTGGGGCACCAAGCCATTTTGATCTATTATATGAAAAAAAGAATTGCTGTAGTTTTTTTGATTTTTAAACTAATTTTTAGGGGCCGCTGCCACTTTGCAAAGTTTTCATTAAAACACTAGGAATGAATTAATAATATAATTTAGTTACAAGAGAAGTCATATTTAATGAACATGTAAATACATTGCTACTATATAATACGATTTTTTTTAAAAAAAACTGTTCATAAAATACACTGTCAGTGTTTACTTCATCTTAAGACATCGAAGTTGATTTCTTCGATTCCGGATACTTGCTTGTAAATTGCTTAACTAACAAAAGTAAATACTGCTTTTATCCTTCATCTTTTGTATGAAGTTTGCTGTACTCTTCTATCAGCACAACCCCACATTCAGCTACGTCATTAAAAACTTTAAGTGAGCTAGCTATTGCCTTGCTTTTCTTGTAGAATCCATTGTCTTTCCAGGCAGTTATATCTGTCTGCAAAAATTCTGATGGTAGATCCAGGATTTTGAAAAACCTCTTGGTGTTACTGGATAAAAAATCTTGCAAATCCTTTGTAAGAATGATATCAGGGCACATTTTAATGGTTCGTCATTGTCTTCATTTTTTTAAAGCATCCAATATTTTCCTTTTAGTTTCCTGAGGAACATCGCATAAAAAAAACAAGCGCAACAAGCTCTTCTGATAGCTCTGACAAATGTCGAAGAAACTTTTTCATTACATACTTTGAAATTTCTTCATTGACACCTTCACATTCCTTTAAATTTCTCACAAGTTGCAAGTCATTTCTGGGGGCAGTACAAGCAGATGGTGCTTGAAACCAGCTGTTAACGTAAACTTTCACAAGAAATGAGCAAATGTTACGAATTCCTGTTTCTTCTTGTTTGGAAAGATTGAACTGATCTCTAAATAACTATATAGCTTTAGCGAGTAAATTGCCTTTGCCATCCATCGGGCTCGATGCACCCCCCCTCCCCCCCCCCCCGCTGGAGCTCTAAAATGTATACCTCTTTCTGGAACTTCTCCAAGGAATATGATTGTGAGCTCTAAAAGTTCTTTGTAATCTTCTCGTAGTTGAAACTCCTGATTTTTTTTTTTTTTTTTTTTTTTGATAGCAAACTCAATGATATTTGATGCACTGTTGGTAATATTTTTATGAAGTTAACTGTCAGATGCGGCGGGTCTGAAATTACTGTGGTCAATCGAGTTCCACAAATCCTTAACTCGCTTAAACAGCAAGATGTCATGCCCTGTTGAAGCTCCAATTGACTTACTAACAACTTCCCCAAGCATAATTTCGAGGATATGATGTCGGCAAGCCAAATAAAGTATTTATTTTTTTCATCTTTTGCTCTAGAAGCACACATGCTCCAATACGTAACCCAGTATTTGCTGATGTTGTATCAAAACACACAGATTTCACTTGGTCTGTAACTCTCCAGTATTCCAATGTTTCATTAACAGCACAAGCTATTGCTTTCCCTGTTCCTCATTGAAGTTTTGGAACAGCTAGTAACAGCTCAACGCCGTTTCCTAAAACAATAATTGCTAATCTATCAACAGTTTCACTACCTGAAATATCTTGTAAGAGTTTTCCGTCCCAGTGAACGGTCAAATGCACACTAGCTGAAAATTCACTCTTTAAGTCTTGAGCTCTCTTTTCTCTGCTTTTTAGCGTGGGCAATATTAAAAGATCTTCCAAAGCCAACTTCCAATCTTCTTCTTTCTTCTTCAAACTTTCTGAGCGCTTGGCTTTGTTTTATTTGTTCTTTTTCAGCTTTTGCCACTCCTTAAACAGATTTTCAATTTTATCAACCACATGTTTGTTTAATATTGTAGGAATATTAGCCTTTTCTGAATCACATCACTAGCACCACAGTGAGCTGAGTCCCTTATACTTAAGTTTAATTCCTTTTTGTAATGAAAGAAAACACTAATAACTTCTGTTTTAGATGGTAACTTTGTATCATTCAGTGATATGGAGAATTGATCAACAAGCCAAATATTTTTAGATGTTCTCGTTGCAATGGTCTTCTTACTACTACTTGGCATTCTTAAATAGTTCAAAGTCCAAAGACCAAACAGCATGAAATAATTCCAAACTCACTTACTTACAAAACAGTCAATGCACTTTTGTCCTAAAGCATACAACCCTCTTGGGTAATAACTTATCTTTTGATAAACTTTAGTGCACTAAACTAGGCTAAAGTAATGAGATAAAGTAGACTCTAACAAGTTACTGTAAACTGTAATATGTTTTGCAAACAATTTAATATATTGTCTGTAGGAATAACGTAGAAGAGAACATTTTTCTTTAAAAAAACACACACACACACATAACTGCATAAACACTCTTCAAAGTACAGTAGCTAATAGGGGACTGAGCTCTCAAGTCGCGCCTGTATAGTACTGCAAGCGGGGTAAATCTGGACATGAAACACTTCTGGCTCAACGTGAAGGCTGGTGTGACTATCCAATCATTCCCCACATCAATAATTACTTCTTTGTAGGGTGGTGTGTTTATTGTTATTAACTTTTGTTGATAATATTGAAAATTTGCCATTTTTTAAACAAGAATGCCAACGTTCAAATTTGAAGGAAAATTTTCCTTGTATCACAAGGAGCACAATGCTGCGTATACATCTTCATTGGTCTATGCCTCACTGCCTCAGTGTTCTTGTGTGGTTTTAATTTAAGCAGAATTACAGAGCAAAAGTATACTGAAACATAGAATTAAAGGTCACGTTCGAGTTATTGCACGCTGTAAAGCATTACAAAACTGAACGGGCCCACAAGTATTTTGCATCCATGCTTACTTAAGTTTTTGCGCCCTGGACTTATTCAAATAACAAAATATTCAGTAATAGGTGCTGTTTTGATGTTTACGCCATTCCTTTGCACCCCACCCCCGTAGGCATGCGATTTATGTGGTCCATGGATGACTGCTGATTGGTTGAGATGAAAGTAGAGGGCAATGTACTGTCCTATTTTAGTAATTTCATTACTAATCAATGTTATTTTCGTGTTTACCAGTGTGATTAATTTTAATAGAAATTTCATTTAAAGCAAAATTCGATTATGTTGAAATTTCAAAACATGGTAGCTACCTCTAAAACATTTTTTTTTTTTAATCTGAAAATTTTATGGGTCTTTTTATAAATAGTATTATAGATCAAAATAAGATGTTAGTTTTGAAGAACTACCCTAAGGAAAATATGGAGGTTCAAATTATATGACAAAATAGAGTATCTTACACTGTCATTAAAATATTATCCCAACGAGAGAAGGAAATTAAAATATTTTGCATAAATCATTCTCTCCGTATGAAAAATGGACATTTCAGCTGGTATATAATAAAAGGGAACATTCCTTTCTCCTTTGATTACAAATTTAAGTCAATTTGTTTTCTATTTATTTTCCTTTATGTTGTTAGGTAAAACATAAAACAAGAAAAAGTCCCTGGCAATAATGTATAAAAGTGTTTGTCTAGATCTGATCACAGCGTAGAGTAACGTAAAGACGGTAAGTTTTACGACCCGCGGTTATGCCAGCTAGGCTAAAGGAGACGGTGATGATGAGAAACGAATGAAATGGAGGAATGAAAAAAAGTGGAAGGAAACGGGAGAACTCCGAGAAATCCCATGCACACGGTGTTTGTCCATCACAAAGTTCACTTGGCGCGAGCTGGGATCGAACCAAGGGCCCCATGCACCAGAGTGAACGCTCTTCCACTGAGCCACCGCGGCCCCTACTATGTTCTTATATAGAGAGGTTTTCGTTGCTTATTGTGCTTGTATACAGTTTGTTTTGACAAAACTGTATTAATGAATTCCATACTTTAGTTCAGCCTTTGTAAAGTGTTAATTGTTTACACAAAAAAGCACTTCTATGTGTCCTTACAAAATATAATTATTTATGTTGGTAACACTAACAGTCGAAGTATGCAAAGTTTGCAAGTAGTCGTTTTGAAATTTATAGGCCTCAATTTCCTAATAGAGGTATTCTATCTCTATCTCTAAAACAGATGATATTTTACAATAGTTCTGTCATTGCAATGACAATAGTGACTCTATTGACCACAAAGGTACAAACGAATTTGTTTTTCACTGAAAGTTGACTCTTGTTACACTGTTAAAATCTACGTAAGTACCTTATTTGAGGGATATAAAGTCTAACTGGCAGAAATATAGGTAAAGAAATACCGCCAAGAAATGTGAAAGGATTTATAAACTAGAATTATTAAAGTAACCAAAGATGTCCCTTTGCTGCTCGTTCATGACGCTCCTTCTAAATTCACCTGCCATGTCTTCCCCCAAGAAGCATTACTTTTTTTTAAAAGTTAGTCCATTGCTCTTCTCCTGCCAATGCAACCTGACGAAAACTTATTGTTCCTATGTATATATTTTATATTTTTATGAATTTTATCATTAGTTTTAACTGTTTTATCATTAGTTTATTTGTCTCGACTTCCATCTTAAAATTTCAATGACACTTCTCTCTTAAGTACGCACTTCTAAAGTAACTTTTTACTGTATAATAACAATACATATAGTTACTTCTCATGCAAATAATCAGAAACCAATCAAAAGCAGAAAGCAAAGAACATGACTTACTCACATCTCAGCAAGTTACTTATAATAATACTAATAGTAAGATCGAAATCTATAATTAAGAAAAATTAAATGAAGTGATACCGAATGGTAAGTATACATTCTTTGTACCTTTAATAATAGTAAGATAAAATTCTTAAACTGTATTCGTGCCTCTTGCCTGTGCTTAATTTGTTAGTCGCAAAAGTACTACTGCTTTCAGAAGAACAATTATGATTTGTTTTGCTTCTCATCATTATCAGATTACAGATTGTTTCGAAATTTCCTACTACTCACTGGCGGCTTTAGCGGGTAGGCCGGGTAGGCACTGGCCTACCCAAAAATTTTGAAAAATATACAAACACTAAAAGATACAATAAGGTATTTTCCACTATTTATATTAATGGTAGATAATTATTTAACAAATAGCGTGAACCACTACTATAAAAGTAATTTCCTACTGTCATTAATCAATCAAATATGTATAAGTATCCATAAGCGAGAGAGCGGGCCTACTCAAAATTAAAATCCTACAGCCGCCCCTGCTACTACTAGATAGAACTTAGTGGAGCATACAAAGAGAGGATTTTGTGGAAAACTGTATGTGCTGTCATTCAAACAACAAAACAGAAGATGATTAGCTTTTACGTAAATTATACAAGACGGGTAATATACATGTATATATACTTATTAAGTATAGTCTGAGATATTGTAGATCAAAAATTATTTGTAAAATTTAAACAGTAAACTTAAATTTGGAGATATAATTAGAATACAGGGGTACATACCGTCATTGTCAAAAGTGTGAACACACTACTGATATTTCAGAATATTAAAAAAAAAAAAAAAAAATGTATTCATACAAAACCAGTTTGTTGGACTTGTTCTGTAAAATAAACATCATTGCTCATGTAAAAAAATAAAATAAAATATATGATCCTGTACATCATTGCTTATTATATAAAGAAATTAAAACATATGATCCTCTTTCCACTGAGACAAATTTATTGAGTATGTTTGCGTTTAATGAAATGCCCACCCTTAGCCTTGAAAGAGCTTTATAAATTCTAGGCATTTATTTGATTAATTTATCCAATTTTTACGTAGCTGTGCCATTCCAGTAGCTTCGAAGAGCCTTCCAAAGACCTTCAGTATTCGTTGGCATCTATTTACGGACTGTCCTATCATATTCATCTTACAAGAGCTAGATGGGTAACAAATCCAGTGACTGTAGCGGCTACTCCTTTTGTTGGTGATGTAAGCATCTTTGCATTGCAAATAATTACTGCATGACTTGGAAGAATGTTTGGGATGGTAATCATGTTATAATACAAAATTACTGCCCCAAATACGCGTTTCTAATAGAATTCATGCCTTACTTAAACGTTGTGAAACACGCTCTTGTCCATTATTCCATTATTGCGAACTAAATTATCAAGTTGGTAGCCTGTAAAGGATTTCTAAATAATGCCGTTATCTTGTTTGTGCCTTGCTGTTTGTATCACATGGCCTGACTTGTGAAAGAGTTCTTCGGGACGACGACACACAAACATTTATCATTGGAAGGCGAAAATTTGGAATTTAGATTCGTCGGTCCAGAGTACCCTCTTCCATTGTTCGTCGTTGCGATCTTTATTTTATTTAACTTTTTGGACCAGAAGCAGCTTTTGTAATGTTTTCTGCTTCAAGGAATGGTTTCTTTACCTCGATTCTACTTCTAAGACCATAGATTTGAAAATACTGGCCATTGTCCTATTTGATACCGATTGAAAATAGCTCTTCCATAGTTCTCTTGGTTCTTCCGGAGCAGTTAACGTATATTCCGTTTGTTTGTTTTTTCAGTCAACTTGTCCTTAAGAGAAGCTGTTATTTTTGGACGATCAGTGCGTTTCCGTGTACTATTTACACCACTTTGTGAGTATTTTTCAAGAGTCCGACGCATTGCTCCGCTCGCTGATCTATTTTTCACAAAGAATGACTTTCTTCTATTAAATTAACCACTTAAACACGTTCTTCGATTTTTATTTAACAATTTCTCTTCGCATTTTGTAATATTTGTATGTACTTCAAACTATTCAACTGATTCATGCGAATGAAAACAATAAGAACATATGTCACAGATTTGCATCTAATTTTAGCATAAAACGACACGATTGAATAGCACATATACAACTGTTCGTTGAAGTAAAGGGACAATTACTGACAAGGGTTCATACACACACCACTAGATGGCGTTGAAACGATGAACCCATCAAACAAAACGTGACGTCAGTTGTCTGTTCATTAGTTATTTGTTTATTGCCAAGCAGCTTTCCTCAATAAATTTGTCTCGACGTCAACAAGATCAAGAATTTTTGTATCCATATGAACAACATTGTTTTTATTTTCAAAAAAAGAGTCCAATAAACATAGTCTTTTATTTGAGAAATTCTGAAAAATCAAGTGTGTTCAGACTTTTGACAATGACTGTACATGTAAAGTCAAGGTGTCACCTGATTGTTACCCTAATCAGATTAATTTTCAAATGATTGTATCTAATGTACAGTCAACAAACTGTGGAAGTATATAGCCTAATGTTGTAAGCTATCAACAAATACAAATTTAACGTACAAAATGATATTCGAATATTTTGGCTAGATCCTCGGTTTGGTTAAGAAGCTTAAAGTCTTAACAATGACGCCTTGAAAGTTTCACAAGGAGGGAGACGGGAAAATCAAAGAAAGTGCTACCACCTTACTTCTCATTTTCATTTTTGTATTTCATCCATTTCATAGTTAGTGAAAAGTAATTGGGACTATTGGTATAGTCATTACAATAATATCAACATTGTTTAATGAGATTAAACTGTGCTATTCATTTTTCAGTTTTCGTTGGTAGACAAAAACTTCACCACTACGACCTCTCCCTGCCTTGTTTGGGCGCGTTATTCCCTCCCATCAAGTATACTCCACATTCATAAATACAAATATTGAACAAAATTATTTTTATTTCAAGTAGTGGATGAAAGAAAATAGTTTATTTTCCTTACTAACAATTCGTATTCCGCCACTTAATTCTCGTGTTGGTGCCAGGCTACAGAAATTAACGAGTATGTACCTAGTAATTATTATCCTTTATTATGCAATTTAGATACTTATACAGTTTCATTAAGACTCTTTCATTGAGATAAAATTCGAACGTAAGGTAGCTATAATGTTTTTATTGTGTACTGTTAAATCATCTTCTGATAACATACTATGCAAGAAAACAAATAGTATAAAGCTAAGTTATTTAGTGTAATTATTTTGTTAAAGCTTAATTATTGATTCTTGGATTATAAATCTTAATAAATTAAGTACAGAACCAGCCTAGTTATAAAACAAAAATGGATCAAAAAATTGATATCTTGACCAATAATTACTTTTTGGATCAGAGGCCACAAAATTTTTGAACAGTCCCTAAATCGAGTTTTCGTATTTTCTACGGAATAAGCACTGAGCATCATACTGGGTTAACTGATAGTTTGGGTTTGGCTACACTATTTGTAGTTCTCCAGATATAAGGACTACAAGAAAATTTTTGTTGAAATATATTGGATCTTTTGAGCCAATTGGATCAGGGGCCACAAAATTTTTGAACGGCTCCTATATCGAGTTTTCGTATTTTCTGCGGAATAAGCACATCATACTGAGTTAACTGATACTCTAAATTTGTCTACACTAAATGTAGTTCTCCAGATATGAGGCCTATAAGAAAATTTTTGATTAAAATATATTGGATCTTTTGACTCCAAAAATATGAACTGTAAATAGTAGTGTGTATGGAAATATTTTCAGAAATAATAACATTTATCAACAACTCTGTGAAAGAATGTCAAATTAATATTCAAATACAGTTATTTTGATTAAATGCTACTATTACGGCCATAGAATCTATTTTGTTCTGTATTACACAATTTTTAAATAATGTGCAATAAACAAATTTTTAATTATATGGCTTTCACCTTTAAAAAGAACTCTAATCCTGCAATATTATTACTTAATGCTTTACAAGTAATTTAAATGATAAACAAATTATTTTAAGGAAATATGTTAGAAATAAATTTATTTTAGGATCTATTTTTTCATATCTTATTTTACCGTAAGAAAAGAAATTATGCTCTTCTGTTATAATTATAGTTTTTATTATATATATATATATATATATATATATATATATATATATTTGGTATTTCAAAACAATATTGACGTTTGGGAGGTGATTCCTGACACCAAGATAAGACAAAAAGTATAGGCCAACCTGGGTGTACAAATGATGCCTTTCGGGGTTATAGACTGCCGAAAATATGAAAAAGTGAAATTTAAAGGTCCATAGCTCCAATACTATGGGATCTATCGTAGTCGGGTCAAGACTTCACTTAGGAACTAATATGTGCACTATCCAAAAATACATGTTTCAGAATCCTGCGGTACTCACACAACAATTTTTATGGAGAGAGTTTGGTTACGGGCATATAATATGAAGTACTCACCAACTACCCCTATAAAAATTGTTGCGGAAGTACCGCATGATTCTGAAACTTAGATATTTGGATAGAGTATATACTAGTTCCTAAGTGAAGTCTTGACCCGAATATGGTAGGTCCCATAATTTTGGAGCTATGGACCTTTAAATTTCATTCTTTTTTTAAAATGTTTTCGGCAGCCGAAAGGAAGCATTTATGCACCCAGGATGGTCTATACTTTTTGTCTTATCTTGGTATCAGGAATCACCTCCCAATTATTGTTGTCGTTGTTTTGAAACACCCTGTATATATAAGAATATATATTGATTATTCACTTATGCACCTAAGAAACAAAGAGAAAAAGAGATAGTCATAGTATAATGTTGAATTGCAGCTGATTCGTCAGGAAACACTTTACATTAGTTTTTCGCATCAAGTACTTTTCTGCATGATTAAAAGATACCTTCCAACTATAAGCATATGTACTCTATTACTACAAACTAGCGGATAATCTGGAGATAATAAGTTGCGATATATTATTTTATAGATTATAACATTTCAATTTTCACCAGTACGAGAAAAAAAATACGAATTACAATTTCCTAGAATAGAAACTTAGACATTGCTTCATGCACCAAAGCGTTACATACTATCAACAAAACAAGCTTTGTATCATCTGTAAACAACAGGTATACTTCTATCTAAAAGAACTATTTCATAAAGTAAACTATTTGCATATGATTTCTGAACCTATTTCATTTTCTTTACTAAATTATATTGCAAAAATTCCATTTTTATCTTTTGTATTGTAGTAATTAATCTAAGTTACAAGCAGAAGAAAACACTACACAACATCAATTAATCGAAACAATGGACGAAAAAATCTACACAAAATAGTACATTATTAAGAAAGGAGTTACACACATATAATAATTATGTATATGTATATAAAGATATCTGAAATGTTACAGAAAACAAGTATAGAAGGTAGTATTAGTGGGGAAACATGGATTCATACGTTGTACATGCAACGAAGGGGTTTGTTTTATATATATATAGTTTTAAAGCTCTTAAAATACACATCATGGTTTTCTGTGAAAGATAAATAACGATCTTATGTATATTATTATTTTGGAACAAATATCTATAAGTCTAGAGGGCTACAGAATACATGGAGACATCAATTCCAATTGAATACCTCAAATTGTTCCTTTTTTATTGGTAAAAACTATTGTAGCATGTAAAGTGTGTTTCTTCTTCCCCAATTAAGCATTACGAAATACTGAAAGTACACAATGAAAGTAGTCTTAGAATGGAATGTACTGTAAGTGAAGTGCTTTTTTTTAATGTCGTTTTCTTTTCTATGTTTCTTGCTACACTCTTCGTTTATGAAAATAACTAATTGAGGAATCAGGTAAAAGGTTGATGAATGAACGTTTTATACAGTTCATATGAATTCAGTTTTTAAATTTGTTTATTATATTTTTTTGCCTTTAAAGATATGAAATAAGTGCGCCATCTTTGTTTTTTCAGTACATTGATTTGTAGGAAGAGGTATTCGTCTCTATTCTTTGTAATAAACTGGAATTTTAATGATTTGATTTTACTAATTTTGATTTAATGTATTAATAAAACACACATGGTCAAACCAATAAATATATTAAAAGCATTTGTGTAAACATTTTGACAATATATCATTGCCTTCATTAAAGATCTTATAAAAGTACAATGTAAGATAATAAATACAGGTTGTTATAAAAGTTTGTCAGATTCCTCACATCAAAATAATAAAAAAAAAGTGGAGTTCCACTACTATAGGATCGATCATAGTCGGCTCAAGACATCACTGAGGAACTAGTATGTGTACTATCCAAATATCCATCTTTAAGAACCTTCGATACTTGCACAATCATTTTGAGAGAGGCTGTTTGGGAGTACTTGGTCACTCTCCACCTACCTCTCTAAAACTTTGTGTGCAAGTACTGGAGTATTCTTAAACATGGACATTTGGATAGTTCACATACCAGTTCCTCAGTAATGTCTTGACCCGACCACGATAAGTCCCCTAGTACTGGAGCCAGTGATGAAAATTTTCCGGAAAATTTTGAAACGGAAAATTTTCCGATTCAAAAATACATACTTCACTTATTCCTACATCGTTGTTTAGCCGTGATGTGAGGTGGAAAATTTTCTTCTACATTTTTCCGGAAAATTTTCCGTTCTAAACAGATTGTTAAAAAAGTGAAAGATCGTTTAAATAATCTGAAAATTTTCATGGCTCAGACAATTTTCAGTACTATGTAGGAACAAGTGAAATAATTTTTCATGAATCGAAATATTTTCTGTCTTCTATGGAAAAATTGAAATACTTTTTATGAGTCGAAAAACTTTCATCATTTTGAAGCAAAAAGTGAAACAACTTTTTGGGAATCGGAAAGTTTTATTGCTCTGTAGAAACAAGTGAAAGGAATTTTCATGGATAGGAAAACTTTCATTTGCTCATTTCCTGTAGAAACAAGTGGAAAATTAGTGATGTTAGGTGTAAAATTTTCCACTATATTTAACTGCACATTGAGATATAAAATTCAATTCCTGTAGAGGAATATTAGACAGAAACAAATTATAATTTTCCAATTAGCTTTCTAAGATTTCTAATTTTCCGCGGAAAATTTTCCACCTCATATCACTAACTGGAGCTATGAACTTTTAAAGTTCACTTATTTCATGTTTTCGGCACTCTGTAACTCCGAAACTATCCACTTTTGAGCATAGGTCCATATGAAATTTTTGTCTTATTTTGATGAGAGGAATCTGTTCCCAAAATATTTTGACACATTTTTGTAACACCCTGTATAAACAAAAAATGAGAAGATGTCATGCCTGCTCCTTCTTTCCAGAGCCAATCAACCTTTCCCTTCACTTTTTACACACCCACCCTCCTCTATACAAAAACGTAAATTTTTAATTGGGTGTTTGTGTCACATACTTCCACCGTTCATAGGCACACCAAAATTGATACATACCGTTTTTAATATACGTATTTACTGCTTTGGTTAGAGTGTGTGATTTATCAATACATGTAGAATATATCCGAAGCTATAACAAACAATATAGTCTACTGATTTTATCTTCAAATCCATTTAATTGACCCTTGGTTTGTGGAAATTAAATTTGTGATGTATAATTGTAATATTTCTAAGTCAATTTAATTTATCTTAAATTTATAAGTAATGCAAATGCATTTTCATAACGCAAATGACATTTAACTGTACCTGAACAAGAAATCATTAAAATCCCTGTTCGTCTCAAAGAAGAAAGAAAAAAGAATGCGTGTTCATATATCAATG
The DNA here is from genome assembly GCF_964235325.1 of Thermobia domestica. Lineage (NCBI taxonomy): Eukaryota > Metazoa > Arthropoda > Insecta > Zygentoma > Lepismatidae > Thermobia > Thermobia domestica. The sequence goes on along the minus strand of NC_137460.1, from coordinate 51,004,833 downwards.
GTGAAAAAAAAAAAAAAAAAACAGATGAAGCTATTCAACACCTTTACACTAAATTATTAACAGAAATATTGTAGGAAATAGGCACCATAAATTAATAATTACAACAAAAATTCTACCTTATGAACTTGTCAAAACAACACGTAACGCCAATAGATATACTTTGGACAAATATACTCCCATTCTCAGAAAAAGAAGAGACAAAGAAGATTTTTAAACGAAACTAACATACAGGTAAAATTATACGTGGGTTATATGTGAAAATAGAGAAAATTAATAGTTAAATCTTTAGCATAACTTTAAGTATTGCAACATTTATGGAGTCTTATCCGACATGCTTTCACAACATGATGGACAAAACGCCACAGAAATATGTGTGCATAATCCAACTATTTCTCCTTTCTAAAAATATGCATATATTTGCCCGAAATATATCAAATTACGTTACAGGTTAACCAGGTGAGATTTTGAATTGTTAGACAGAGTACTTCTACCTGAAGCATCCGACAAAATCAAACTTCTGATTACAGTTTCCGAGTATGATATGATGTGTAAATCCTCTCCTTATCCACCCTGTGGACCGATTGAGTCGGAATACTCTTTAAAAAGAAAGTGTTAGCGATTTTTGTTTCTCTTTCTAATATTTATGAGACTTTAAAAAAAACCTTTAGATATGTACTTTTTCAAATTTTACAAAGAAAAACAGACATTCTATTAATGTTTTTAAACTGAGATATACTAAACAACTGATAACACTTAGATATCCACACGTAAACTAACATTCAGAACAATTATATACTTAAGCTGTACTTCGTGTGTGTAATAAGAAATGAAGAAAGAATTTATGAACAAGTTTCACTCTTCTGTAGAATTCAATACATTCTTACTGTAAAGTAAGTTCATCTATGTGTATATCTTAGTAGGATTTTCACCTGTCTCGAATTAAATTGGATATCTTCTATATATATATATATATATATATATATATATATATATATATATATATATATATATATATATATATATATATATATATGAGTGTTCCGAATTACGTCTAAGAGGGATGTATTACATGGCGGGGCACTAAATTATCTAAAACAGTTACAAAATATGCGAATGACATTTAAAATTTCGACCTACGATATATACCTATGGTTCTATTACTAAAACTTTTTTCTGTTGGCAGTAGTGGCGTTAATCTTTGTTTATACCGGTTCTGTTCAATTAACCACCAAGCTGACGCTACGAGTTTCCTGTTTGGTGTTTGTTTTAAATTTTCATTGCGATTTTCATTCATGAATATACATACAGTGTATTTCTTTCTCTTATTCTTAATATATTGTTTCATGAACAAATGTGAATATGAAAACCCGGCGATCTGCACCTCTCTAATAAGTATGTCCTGCTTTAGGCTTACCAAAAGGTGGCAACCCTATATTTTAGTGTTACCAGTTATTTTAATATATCAAGGTTTGAAAACGTTAATAACAGATCTGTTATTTTGACCCAACTAAAGCAGTACGTATCAAGAGATTTGTGATCACATATATATTCGGAAGAGAAGCAAAATTTACTAGTAGTTATCTAAGCGAGGAGTATGCAGGAATTTGCTTTTACTGAATGCTCCAAGTAAGAGAATTCCTTTTACGATTTAATAAATAGGCATCTCATGCTATCAATAGGTAAGTAAGGTTAGATTTTGTTGTTACTAAAAAAATATATATATATTAGTACCAACAAATAAGAAAGACACGCCAAAGTTATATTATATTGTTACTATGCTTTTTATGAATTACAATGTGAGTTCATTGGGAGTAGTATAGAATCACATAGTATATCAGAAGGTGTTCTGAAGCTGGTTCGTTACAAATGATGGTTAATCACAACAGAATTTAAGACATCCTGTAAACATCTAAAGCATAAGTTAGGGAAGAAACTACTGTATTTACATAAAAATTCAGAAAATTTAACAAAACAGTGTGGAAATATTTTAACTTGGGGTAAGGATTTATCTCTACATGTTTTTTACATTATACAGGGTGTTTGGAGGCAACACCAAAAAAACTTTGAGAGAAAAATTCTTACACGAGAACATGAACAAAATAATAGACTAACGTGCAGTAGCGTACGCAAAGAGGGGGAGTTTCGAAGTTTTAACCCCCTTCCCCTTGAGCAAAATATAATGCAAAAATAAAAATATGCCATATTAAAATATGTATGCAAACACCTGAAATTATATGAACTTGGGAACTTGAACTCTCCCTTGACAACTTGTGCGTACGCCAGCGCTAACAGAAGTGTACAAATGCGTCATTTTGGAACTACAACCCCCGGAAATTGATCGAAATGATATGAAAAGGTTCATAACTCGAGAAAGGAATGTCAGATGGAGGTTGGGTGAAAGAATGTAATGTTTATTTTGAGCCTAAATTTTATTAATGTAACGGTAGCTATGGAATGTGTGCCAGTTTTCAATACCCGATCTATCATTTTTCGTTTATGAAAGACCTCATAAATCTCCTTCCATGCTTCGAAGCTAACCTTGTCGCCGCCTCTGTTCGACAGTCACTGTTATATTAATGAAAACTAGAATCGAAATAAGCACTTTTATATATATATATATATATATATATATATATATATATATATATATATATATATATATATATATATATATATATACACTGCTTTCATCTGAAATTTAACTCTTTGAGTTATGTTCCTTCATTTTATCGATTCAATTTTCGACGGGCTCCGAAATGAGGCGTTTATGCATCCACGTTGGTCTATATATTTTGTTATGTACTTGTGTGAGAATTCATTTCCAATATATATATATATATATATATATATATATATATATATATATATATATATCTTCAATTATTAATACTCGTGGAGTTTAACTGTAGAAGGTTAGTTCAAGGTTACTGATTGTATCCAATGAAAAAATAGTTAGCGTTCTTGACAGGTAATTGGAAGGATGTATGCACACACACACATTATCGTATTTTTATATTAAAATGCTGAAGAAAACCATACACAAATCGCATAAAAATATTAAAAACAAAGTGAATACAGAGCTTAGGATTGTCAATAGGAAAATAAAATTACAGAATAAAATACTAGATTCGCATTCAAGATCAGCAAAATTTAGTTGAATGAGTTTGAAGCAATCAATTGCGTAAATAAATTGAAAGAAAAACATCTGGAGGGGCTCGGCCTGGTAAGAAGCCCTCTTCTCTTAGTATACCTTTAGTGTTTTAATTTTGAACTTAATGAATAATTGTTCATTCATATTTTCTTTGTTTGTTGCTATATAACAGCGTATAAGACACACATAATTGTGCCATCTAGCATGGCAACTTAAGACTCAACCATAATTGCACATTAACAACTTCAAATGCTTTAATGCAATTTTCAGTGTTAAACAAATTAAGAAGTTTTGGTGTTGCTATTCCTGAAACAGAAGGAACGCTTCATTACTGTGTAATATTTGTATTTTATTAGTTTTTTCGTTTCTCCAGATAAGTGGTGCGAATAAGTACGTCAAGTGAATGCATAAATTCTTCGTAAGGACTATCTTCATTAATTCCAAATCAACTTCAAATAATAGTAAAAGCATAACTTTATTCAACTTGTAGTTAGGGGTAAATAAGAGTTGATATTCATTCAATGATTATTTGTATTATTATTGTATCTATGTTTAAATATAAAAATCCCAATTGTGAACATAATTTTTATTTCTGTGTATAGCCCACTTAGAACCGGACGTACATTGGCAACTATGAGCCGGAAGTACACTGAAACATAGGGCTCCTGTCCTAACGAACAATAGTGTTCAGAATGACCAACATCTCAAGAATGAATTTTTCACTTTCTTCTTTTTATGATCTAAAGAAGCTCGAAGACAGTCTTATTAGCAATCGAAAACTGTCACTCTTTTTGTCGGTATTTTTATATAAATACATCCTAAAATCTATCTAAGTACCTTATTTGAGAGACAGAGCTTAAATGGCAGAGATATTGATAAACCGGATTTCGCCAAAAAGTGTGAAAGAACTTACTTTAATTCTTCATTATTTATTACTGTGCACAAAATATTTTGATTTTCGAAACATTTCGTTTTTCATTATAAGGTAAGAACAGTTAAAATTTAAAATAAATTAATGGAAGTCAACGGGAGGGAAATGTTACATGAGAATATTAGAGAATTTATTAAAACACGAAACTATGTACAATAAATATTTTTTTAAAAATCTCTATTTGCTACAGGTGTCTCTACAAATTAGCTGTAACAGTGGTGGAGAAAAATATTACGTCAAGCATTAATTGATTTAATTGATCTAATTATATCAGGATTTGCATAAATTAATCAAAACATGGCTTCCACTTCTTCGTAACTTTAGTGAGAAGGACTAAACAATTAGAAAGATTTTTATTTATGCCTTGATTGTAATAATTTCGTGTTTTAACAAATTTTTCGTATCACCATACATATTTCCTTAGCATTTTCTTATTTATTTATTTATTTATTTACTTTTAGGGGGGGGGGTGTATTTCAAAAACTACGTTATTTTGAATACAGTAAGAAATGAGAAGCAATTTTAGGTAAGTGATTATCGTATTTCTTACCACAAGACTCTCCAGTGCAATTTCATTCAAGCTGAAATAAACTAAGCGTGAAGTGAAGGCATTTTGTATCACTATCTGCCATGATATTTCAAATCTGAAATACTTTACCCACACACAGAGCAATGAAAATCGGCATAAAGTTTTCTTCTACAAAAGATAATTTAAGTATGCTTTTGATAATATATTCGGATGACTTTCGTAACTGTTACAAAAACTTCCTAGTTCCAGCTTAATCTTCTCAAATCCGCATCACACAACAGTGAAACACTGATCCAGTTTAGATTTAGTTCATACTAGTTTGTTTATAAGATCGTGAATCGTCTTAGCTAGATCCCTAGTTTTCGAGCTAAAGCGCTACAGCAGCTTAAAGACGATTTTCAACCCATGCTTATTAGTAGAGCAACCCGAAAGCATAAAAAGCATAATAGCAATTTACACATATGGTTGGCACCTTGTACATGGTTGTGGTTGTCTAAGGGTCCGAAGAAACTAATTTTAAAAGCATAATAAAACATAATTTTAGAAAATAAAGCATAAAGCATAATTTAAAATATATAGCATAATTCTTGGAAATTCTATTTAACTGCAAGTTTAACATATACTATATTAATATTTTTTTTAAATATTTACAATGCAAAACCATTGAGAACATAATGCAACAATGAAAATCTTATTTTTATTTCTGTAAATATTTCGGTGTAATCCTTTGATGTGGAGAAAAGAAAAAAAGAAAAGAAGAAAACTTTCCGCCAACAATGAATAGTACACAAGAACTCCACACTGTATTGTTATGTGTACCTCTTGAACTTGAGCACATTCTGTACTTTCTGGTGGCATCCTTTACTTTCCCTTTCTATATACAGTATATGCACCTCTAAAGGGCACACAAGTGATATAAAAAACTGACTCGAGTAAAGCATATCTCTTTACAGTGCATTAAGTAGAAAGTTCATTAAATATGAAAGAAATTGCTTCATAAAATATTAATAAATAGATCAAGATATTTAGGTTTTTTAATGTATAGTAAATATTCTACATTATACACGATCAATGTAAAACAATGATTGAAATTAACAATAAAGCATAATTTGGAAAAAATAAAAAATAATTAAACAAAAAAAAATAAAGAATAATGTGGATTGCTCTACTTATTAGTATATTTTTCTTCTATTGGCAATGTTACTTATATGTAGGATGTATATTCCATGAGACACATGTGTCTTGTATATGTAAATGAAACGAACATGATAGAGAATTCTGGCTTCAAGAGTGAGTAGTGGTGGTTTAGTTGGTCACATTGAGATTAAAAAAAAGTGTCTACAGGCACCATACACACGCATACATACTATCACACATACATACACACACACACACACACACACACACACACACACACACATACGAAATCACATACAAAAAAAAAAAAAAATATATAAGTCAAATTAAACCGAGAATTTTACACTTCAATAGTACCCATTCTGGTGCTTCATTCAGATATTAGGACCAACCAAAAATTTGATAATATGGCAACGTCCTAGATAAACTTTGTACTATTAACATTGTTTTTCAAATCTCTCAAGCAGTTACGTATATGCTCACCAGTTGACAGTTAAAGCCAGTAGAAGTTAACATTAAACTCACCTTCAAGTAAAGTCACATTTTCAGCAATTTTCGTGTATGAAGCTTGATTAAAAAATAACACGATTTTAGAATTTCGCTTGCTCTATAGGTCCAATTGTGACTTCATATGTGTGTTGGTACACTTATCCCTGACATATCTTGAACGTTGGTAGCCATTTTGGATGCTTACTTTATTATTAGCTATCGATGGGATTGTTGATGGAAAAATGGAACAAATTATTTGTATTAAATTTTTAGTTAAGAACGGAATAAAGTGCAGCACCGTTTGAAACTATTGAATGTTTCTTTAGTGAGTTTTCTATGAATACCATAAGCGTTTACAAGTGGTATAAATGTTTCCAAACGACCCGTGTAAACGTTAAAGAATCGAGCAACCTGGATGCCACAGCACATCAACAAGCTATAACAACGTCTAAAAAGTGAGTAAGATGATTATGGACAATTGTTGATTCACCATCATGACGTTGGTAGATTATTTGGCTCATGACAATTTTTTTTTTTTTCGGATATTTTGGTCATGAAATATGTCTTCACAAATTTGCTCCTAAAATGCTGAATTATACCCACTCACACTTCTTCGCATTTTTCGTGAATTCCTTGGCGAAAAATAACATTGTTATTACGCTTTATGCCCCATATCCACCGGATATTGCCTCCTACGACTTCTTCCTATTTCCGAAGATTAAAAAACAAGAAAGGACGACGTTTTGCCAACACTGAGGAGATCAAGAAAAAATCACTGAAGAAGCTAAACGCCATACAGAAAATTGCGTACCAGAAGTGCTTCAAAGATTCGAAAAGTATTATATCTGAAGAGTACTCCTTTGATGGGAACAAAAAATAATATTGATGAATACAATATATATTTTTTAGAGAGAAAAACGAAAATTCCGTGTGCCTTTTTATCAAACCTCGCATGTGTTTGTTTGCCCTCTGTTACCAAGTGAGCTGTGTTTATTTCTGTTCACACATGTAACTTGTACCAATACTAATAGATGGGGCCAGTATCAATGTCTAAAATTGGCTTTAGCTGCCACCTGGGAAGAATCGATGTAACCATTTGATGGATTCGTAGATCAATGTTATGGATCTAAATTTATCTATGATATTGCCACATTATCACTATAGCGTCTAAAGGAAGCCCCACAGGATATACCGTTACAGAGTATTTTGTCTGTGGATCGTAAGCGTCATTTCTGAAACACCCGATATATAACATAGAGTCAAAATATTGCTTTTAATGTGCTAACTTCTGTAGCGTTCCTTGAAGAAACAAGACACTTTAAATGAAGAGTTACATAATTGTCTCAGGACGCATACACTAAAAACTTTTCTCAACAATTTAAAACAATTTTAATGTCTCTTATATAGCACTGCAATAGAGAAAGATTGTCCTCACATAGTATTTCGAAGCAAATTGTTTTACTTTGTTCTCTCCTTTCGTAACTGCCGAAAGTTAAGACATAATGTGACGTCTGGAGTCACGCGAAGGTGAATGATTCATCATGCTTTAGGCTATCTTTATCTCTCTCTCTCTCTCTCTCTCTTTCTCTCTCTCTCTCTCTCTCTCTCTCTCTCTCTCTCTATCTATCTCTATCTCTATCTCTCTCTGTCTTTGTCGATTGCTAAAATAGAGATTTAAGAATCTCTCATTAATCATGTCTTACTACAATGAACATGTTTCCCGCACTATGCATACTAGATTCATTTCAAAACTAATAGTCTGCAGGCTTTGTTATGAAGTTGTTAGATTAATTACGTTAGCATGAAATCCCATTTCTAGAGGTGACTCTGTGCCTGAAAGTTAGTATATTACTGAGATAAATGCACAAGAACGGGAATTCATGTATTTATACCATTTTATAATAAGCATATATGGGAAAATCAATAAGATGTTACAAAACTTGAGAAAGGGCTGTGAAGAATATGGAATGAAAAAAAATGTTAGAAAGACAAAAGCCATAGTGATTGGAACGAAGGGGTCGGTGTAAATTTAGAAGTAAGAGGGACGAAAATAAAACAGATGACTAGTTTTCGATATCTGAGTAGTCTTATTAGTAGTGATATGAAATGTGGACGTCAAATAAAGGCAAAGATAGGAATGGCGAAAGAAGCCTTTAGGAGGAAGAAAAAAAATTGTTTTGTGGGACCTTGAATAAAGAGTTGAGAAAAATACTCATAAAATCCTTCGTGTGGTGTATTGCACTGTATAGGTAAAAAATATGGACATTACGCAAAAATGATGAAAAACGACTAGAAGCTTTCGAAATGTGAGTATGGAGAAAAATGGAGAGAATTAGATGGGTCGAGCGGAAAACGAATGAGATGGGGTTAGAAATGGTGGTGGTGGGGGAGAGAACAATTTTAAATATTTTAAGAAGAGGAAGAGAAATTGGTTGATACATTGGCTAAAAAGGAACTGGAATCATGAGGGACGTGTTAGAGGGTATGGTGACAGGAAAGAGAGGGAGATGGCGAAGGAGACTACAATTAATGGACGATATCAAAACGGAAAAATCTACGTGAAGACGAAGAGCTTAGCAGAAGACCGTGAAGTATGGAAGCTCCTCAGTTGCAGCAAGTGACCTGCCAATAATAGCAGAATACCTATGATGATGATGACGATGATGATATAATAAGCAAGAAGTATATGTTGGTTCGACTTGGATTTTTACTATTTATTTGTTTGTTTATTCAGTGACACTGCTTAACGAAATATCAGAAATATGGATTTACACGTTTTTTTTTAAAAGTACATTTTCTTAAATATATTAATTACACTAGCATGTACTTTTTCATTTAATTTTTGGACTTGTCATTTTCCCAAGTTCAACCTAAGCTCATCCATCATCCCAAGTTCAATTGGAAAAAGTAATTGGCCCAAGTTCAATTTCGGAAAATGTAATTATCTCAAGTTCAATTTCGGAAAAGTAGTTATCTCAAATTTAATTTTGAGAAAGTAATTGTATACCGTTCAATTTTGAAGAAGTAATTATCCCCAGTTCAATTTTTGGTAAAAGTAATTATCCCAAGTCCAATTTTGGAAAAAGTAGTTATGACAATGTTCAATCTTGGAAAAAAAAAAGTAATTATCACATTGAACCTTGCTGATTTAATTTTTACTGGCCCCCATAAAAGTTTTCACGACAAAGGCTTGCAAATGAACTATAATACGGTAATAAACTATAATATGGTTGGATCGATCCACCTTCCCCCCTACTTTTTGAGCTGGCTACCGGTCTGAGTAACAGTGGTAACGGTAATATTGGTAATTGGTAACGAACGATAGCAAGATCATACAGAAATCTTCTATTTCAAATTTGTTCCTAACTACATAAATGTTGCGATGCCCAGGCTTACTTGAGTTCAATCTGGTAATCCTGTTTCGATACGAATAAATATTTGGATGAAATTGGCTTACTTTGTTGTTTTTTGGTGGCGAAAAATGATTTCGCTTTGATCTCCACTTTGGAATACCTTAATTTAACATTCACTTCTGAAAATAATTCCAGAAGACATACATGGATTTTGGTGAAGTGGACTGAGCCTTATTTATAAATTCCCTGCTATAAATCGATTTAACTGAGTGAATTTAGGATTTTTCGATCATGAGAGAGCACGTTTTCTCATATATATATATATATATATATATATATATATATATATATATATATATATGATAAATTTCCTACTTTGTATTCTCTAATGTACTTTTACATATATCAAATATTATGTACTATAAAAATATATAATGCAAAATAAAATAAAGGTACACAAATCCGTAGTAGACAGTAGAAAATGATATATACATCGTACTCTACCTTACTATATCCATACACTTTTTTCTATATCTTTGCCATTTTATATTATTATTATTATTATTATTATTATTATTATTATTATTATTATTATTATTATTATTATTATTATTATTATTATTATTATTATTATTATTATTATTATTATTATTATTATTATTATTATTATTATTATACATAGATTCATTCTGTGACGTCTCTCATTTCTATTTAATTTTAATTATTATCATCATTATTCGTATTTATTATCTATTGTTAATTTCTTCATTAATTTATATATTTTCATTTTTACCCAATTTGGTTTTCCTTATATTTTCTCTTGATTTATTATTCCTTCCCTCTTCTGCACCCTTGCCGACCCATCCGTCCAATTAGTTTTATCTTCTATCACTTTTTTCTGATCTTTCTTTTCTATGTTTTCCGCTCCATATTTGATGAAGTATTTAGCGAAAACTTTTACAGTACGGCTTGTTTTTTGCTAAGTAATATGCAGTGCTTTATTCTGAAAGAAAGAAAGAAAGAAAGAAAAAAGGATCCCGGTACTCGCTATGAATATGTTGTTCTACGCATTCTGATTGACTTCGAAAGCAAGTGTCAAAATCTAAACAAGTGAAAGAAATTAGTGGCTGTTGCCATCTAATGATTGTATTACTTTTTAAATGCATGTGTATACTTTTGATCCAGTTTTCGAATCAATTTAAATTGAAAAATTTATATCATAAATACAAAAATAAAGGAATGGTTGGATATATCACAATTACTTTTTTTAAAAAAAAAATCCACAAAAAGTAGCTGATACTGCCTACCGGTGCGTACCATCAGGAAAATAAAGCACTGATCATATGTATTTGGTGGGAATGTATCTAAGGGCACTCATTATGAATTCACGAATATGGTCCAAAGTTGGTACACAAGAAGAGGATGATTTTAGGTGATATGATCCCAATACGAAGCTTGAACATGTCATATATCCCTCACCACTGGTCTAGTGTCTAGCGTGTATGCCTTTGGTGCACGTGCTCCCAGGAGAGCTAGGGATTCCTGGTGGGAGAGCTATTGCCAACTCTGGAAAATAATAAAAAAAAGGAACCCCCTCAGAATTCCCTATGATATAGGTCTAAGTGGGATATAGGTCTCTGTTCGGACCCATCCATGGAAAGGAAAATGCACTATCGTGAACAAAAGTGCATTAGCACCTGTGTTCTGCATATCATTAGTACATTCACTAATAACTGCCGTTTCTTTAAAATTATCGAAACAGATGAACAAAAGTATATTAATCTTTACGTGACAATTTTTTTATTTGGAAAATGAAATTTATTCTTTAAACTTATACTTCAACTACAGGAAAGTCTTTAAGAGGTTCTTTTTCACTCTCAATAAATGTACAAAATTCCTTATAAGTAAATTTCAAATTTTCCCCGACACAGTCCCTGTCATCTCTTTAAAATTATCTAAACAGGTGAACAAAATATATTCATCGTTGGTAGATGGTAAAAGGTGACAGTTTTGGATTTACAGAATGAAAGTTATTTTTTAAATCTATGCTTCGAACTAGATAAAATTGCTTCAAACTAGATACAAATTTGAAAAAAACCGGTCATAAAGGGGATGGTAAGAAATTTGTACCGGTCACCGGTCTTAATTAAAATAACAGCAATATTTTCGGCCAGACCGGTAAAAAAACGGCTAATTGGCAACCCTAGGGAGAGCATAAATAATTTAATTTCACACTCATTCACTTTTATTAATCTTCCATCTCCTTCAGCCTAAAGGGCATAATCGTACGATGTTAAACTAAAATATTTCATTCCATTTTCATTTTGAACATGATATACAGGGTGTTTGTTTATTTCTCATCCAATTATTTATCTATCAGTGCTTATCATCGTTGCTATTTGACACGAAGTGTTATTCAAATCCAGAAGTTGTTGATACTTTTGTATGTCCTTCAATATCTTTAACGTATTGTATCACGTGTGGTACGATTCGGGATGAGAAATGTTTTGAATTAAATCTTCAAACACTTTAAGTGATCAGAAAGATTTAATGAGCTAAACTTTTAGAAAACGTATAGGGAACTAACACACATACACACACACATTTTTAATGTTGCTTTAAAAAATGTAATTATAAAAGTTCTATTAATGAAACATTTTGCAAAATGCTTAAGGCGAATTAAACATATCGCAATGGTTTTCTGTATTAAAAAAAAAAGTTTCGACAACTATACGTTTAATAGAAATCACTAATATGAAGCATATGTTATATATCGGTATATATCCTTTGAATTAGCATATGTATAATATGATGCAATTTGAAAGAACTTATTATATATTAGTCAATGTGAATACTAGGAATACAAGATACATAATATATAGAGTTAGACTTTAACGATCGTTTAGAGTGTTTGAAGTGTTTGAAATGATCTAGTAATTATATGAAGGTTAATTATTCATTAACATCTACTTATAGAAGCTACAGGGCAGATATTCATAAAAGAAGTGCCTCACCTTGTGCCTCCGTGTATATTGCTTTAATTGAATATTTCCTTTGTCTGCGGGAACGCCATCAGCGCCATATTTTTATTATTATTATTGTACCAACGGATCCTTATTTTTACATCTCCTATTGTAAGTTTTGTTTTCTTTACAGTTTTAGAGGACACGATGGCTCAGCGGTAGAGCGCTTACCTCTGGTGTATGGGTTCCTAGTTCGTTTCCCGGCCAAATAACAGTTTTTTTATTCATTTATATCTGCTTCAACCACAACAAAACATCCCACATCCACTCAAGCTCTGTTTAGTATAAATGTTGACTTTGAGAAGTCAAAATTAGGTATCTCGCCTTTTTTTTTTAATCATTCAAATTGACCGAAAGCTAATTTTAAAAAAAAATAACTATTTCCACCTTCGTTATTTGATTTACAATTTCATTACGATTGTCTTCACTACGAATAAGTGTTGATATTTGGACAGTGCAATATACCTAAAATAAACCTGACGACTATAAAGAAACAAAGGAATGGATATTTGTGAATTTAGAAAATGCCATGGTAAAAGAAAGATGGGGACACACGTGACAAATATATTAATTGTTTGAATTCTTACATAATAATAATAATAATAATAATAATAATAATAATAATAATAATAATAATAATAATAATAATAATAATAATAATAATAATAATAATAATAATAATTGCTCTCCTTGGAACATTCAAGGAACAGGAGACACTTTCCCGAATGAAGTGAAGTGAAGTGGAATTTTGCAGGCTAAATGTAGCTAAATTCAAGTAAGCCCAAGTTTCGCTGAACGCAAATGCGATGAAGATACATCGTCAGAAGGCATGTACATTCACGTCCAAAATTATTGTCGCATGTCTATAAATATGTTGTAAGAATTCGCGAATTCGCCCGGTATTTCTTATAATGTTAGTATGTGTATAATCGCCAAAGGCATATTTGTGGCAAATTTCATGTCAAAAGAGCAGTAAATAAGAACAATAAAACGAAAATAAAACTTTCTTGTCCATTTAGCAACATTTTGTTTTACTCATTCTAATTTTCGTATTTATAATTCTTTTCCTATGAAATTTACCATAAATATACATTTCCCGATTATACACATATTATCAGAATTAAAAGTACCCTTCAAAATCATTATCAAATTATATTCTTACAAGAAGACAGATATAGATATACGACAATCATTTTGGACATGAGTGTACATATTCTGCTGCAAAATCCTGCTGCTCATACAAACTTAGCTCTACAGTTGTAAATTTATTGAGTCCTTGTATGATAAAATCGAAGCATCTTCATAGAGTTCTTCCAATAAATTTCCAAAATAATCTTCAAAATTAAATTCTTGAATATGTTCCATTAAAGGTAGGATGATTCTCAGTTCATACATTGAAAAATTTGCCCCTGAACAGTGAACATATCCAAGAAAGTTATGGAGCTTGGGAGATTTCTGAGTGTTTAGAAATTTACTATTAAAAGTGACTTAGCAGTGATGGTGTTTATCGTAAAGGAATCCAAAGTAAGAATAGTTATTCTGTGTATACTTGTATCTATATTTGAATGTTTCACGAAATATGAAAGATAACAGAGAAGTTAATTATTTAAACTTGTCCTTGATAACTATTAATCTAACGGAACTATGAAATATCAATTACGAGCAATGGTGGCTTTTGAGAAAAATCACATTGTCAAAAAATAAATAAATATATAAATAAAATGAACTTTTATTGCTTCAAACTAAGGAAAGAAAACTTAGGCAATGTATTAATTCTTGTATACAAGAAATAGCATTAGATAAATTTTCTTTTCTTGATTTGAAACATTTCTGCCAATGTAACTTTCCTCAAGACTCGCCACTGGTACGAGTATTAAATTTTGACATCAATAATCGATTTAACGAAATAGTAAACATTATTGATTTTTTCTTACCGAAATAATTTCTAGTTAAAATTTGTGTTCTTTTTGAAATGAAAATCCAATTTGCTAGGAATGATCCACAAATTACTCACGGTCTCAACACACTCAAGAGTTAAGTAGCAGGGATTACACAATATTTCTACTAATATGAAATATGTAACTCACAACCATAGACTAATAAAAAGATGTTGAAAGAGTTTCTCACGTCACCACGGAGACGTTGGAAACTTACTTAGTTCTCCTACCTGCCTCTGTTTGTGCCGGTTGCTGATCGTGAGATGGGGACTCTGGCGCTGATCGCACGTCGCTGCCACTACGATGATCATGTCCTGTGCTGTTGGAAGATCCTCGCTGACGAGTTGTAAATCCAGGGTGAGAAATGGGGCGTCGCATCATGGAGGCTGACACGGGACTGGGCGACCGAGATGCTGACGGTAGTCCCAGTAGAGAGTCCAAAACATCCTCCAAAGTCGTCGAGTTGGGGCTTGGCTTTTCAATTTCGTTTACCAAGTGCTTTTCTATAACTGTACGTTCGATAATTAATTGCCTATCTATCACCTCGCCCTCGTCGGTTACTTCATGTTCCTCAACCACTTCACGTTCCCTACTTAACTCATGATCTTCACTTCCTGCAAAACAGAGAGAGAACAAAAGAATATTAGAATATTTTATGTTTGGCTTCAAAATTTTGCTTAGATTGTTATGTATTATATTTACTATAAGTTAGAAACTTCGCTTTCATGAGAAATATCTGTGTAAGCAAAGAATGGTTGTAAATCCTCTAGATTTATTATCATTGGGTAGGCTAAGACGTTGAGATGGTATTATTAAGTAGGATGTAAGGGATATAGGCACACCAACTTGATTAAACTTCAGGTAGACTAACCAATTGGGAGGGAATATTAAGTAAAACCTGAGGGAAATAGACATACCATCCTGATTGAACTTTAGGTAGGCTAAGCAGTTAAGAAGGAATATTAAGATCTGAAGAAAATGAGTAACAACCAACTTAGTTCACTCTAGGTAGGCTAAGAAGATCAGAGGATAACATTAAGCACAATCTGAGATAAATGGGCAACAACAACCAACTGGATTGAATTAAAATAAAACAGAATAACGTCCACGGGAAAGCTTGTTTCTGCGGCGAAGCTTTTCAATTTTTTTTTTTTCCCACAGAGTTAAATAGTTTCTCTCAGTAGAAATAAAAAAGTGTTAAGAACAATGTCTTCTGTGTCTTCTACTGTGCCTAGCAGACTTTTATTTCCAAGTCTAAATGTATTACCTCTGCGATCAGAGTATATTTTTGGAAACAATTTGGAAGCATATATAAACTCACACAGCACTTTTTTTTTTTTTTTTTTTTTTAAGTAATATGGCCTTTCACTCGTACGATATTAGAATATCTATATTTTTTACACTTACCAAGATTTCAGCTACAAAATCCAATCACAATTCTATTCAAGGGAATAAAACTTTACAACAAAGTAAAATACCAGTATAAAAAAATGAATAGTAACACTTTTAAATACAGTGTCAAAAAATTCCTGCAGATGCACTGATTTCACCTATTGATGAATATTTAAAAATGGTGATTTAAAATTACTACTTCAATTATCTTCTAACGTAAACTTTCTTTTTTAAAATTTTAGATGTATGTGTAGTATTTCATATGTATGTTTTTTAATGTATGACATTAGTTATTATGTATATATGACCATTAAAGTGAATATCTACTTATCTAGTTGCACATTACAGTCTCCCCTAATTACTGATTTCTCAAGCTCTCCTTTCGTTGGGAAGGAATACAAGTAATAACGTCAAATTAAGAAGAGAGTGCATACCATGTTTTGCTAGGTATCGAATGACTTTACTCATTTTAATGAGTTTTATTTTGCGTTAACTCACTTAATATGCACAATTATGGCTTAAAAGTAATAGATTTTGAATCCAAAATCACACTCAGACGTAACTTTACGCTACACATTTGTCATTTGTTTTCTTTCTCTTCATTGTTAATGAAAATTTAAAAAGAGAAAATCACGGGACAGGAAAATAGTTCTCAAGGGGAATAAATAAGAATAATGTAAAGAAAGAGAAGGCAAAATCAAATACAGGAAACGCTATAAGTCACGTGACAGAAAGGCATTTGACATGGATTATTTATTAACTACGAAAATATGAAATTACTGGAAGTTGTATCATAATATCAAGTTTAATATTGGTTAATTGGTTAATATTCGTAGCAATAATAAAATATCAAATTTGTAAATAATTTCATTTTTCAAAATTGGAGAAGATAAGTTGTATCTCCGTCACGCAACTTATGGAGAGACATATCTCACACTTAACGCAGCTGAAAGAAATCAGCGGAGCGCCTGCTTAAAAGCGACGCGTGCGCATAACATTGGATATTTCTTAGTCGCTGAAACAAGTTAGAAGACATTTGAAGAAATGTTTTAGTAACGATATCATACTCAACGCAAATGAAAATCCATCATATACAGTATATTTCAGTTTTTCTTGTAGATATTCATACATATATTTTTACGGAATATCATTAAACAATAAGAGTATAGAAAAAAACTTCAATTATTTATTACCAGAAGAATCCTTAAATATACCACTTGTTGTTATAAATCTATCATGATCTAGGTTCGTCTTTTACTAAATTGCAATACCAAAGTATCACAGTACTGATTCTAACTTGTGCGGAAATAAAAGCGAGCACAAGAGGTTTCAAAGTCTGTTGACTAATTGTTATTTTTAAAATTGTTAATTACATTTATATATATTAGTGTGTCTGTGTGTTTGTTAGGTATTATTGGAGTCAAGTCTAAAATGTTACATAGACATTAGTATTAAGTTATATATATATATATATAAAGGCCAGAGACATGAAAACAGCCTAAATTTATGAGTTTACATTTAATTAGGAGCGTGTAAATAATTCCCAAAAGCAAATTGCGTATAGTTTACTTTCAGGGACGTAGCACGCTGCAAGACACAAGAGGAAGTAAATTATTAATTCAATATAATATAAAAACATTCAACTTACTTACATACCAGGATATGTCAGAATAAATTACTAAACTGGTTTGATGTAATTATTAAGGACTTTGGGGGTCAAAATTAAGTCTCGACATGATATAGTGATATACAGTCAAGTACGTGACCTTGCAAAAATTGCAGTTTCTCAAGAAATTTTGCCTCTTTGGAATTTCACGTTTCTTTTCAGTACAAAGGATATACAAGATATGAATCTACAGCTTAACGTGGGTTGCGATTCAGAGAATTTTACTGGGATTGAACTCCGGTTTCCCTGGCAAAAACAAAAGGCAAAAACGTTAAACATGCTTACTGATACAATGGAATTCACCCTAACGAAATTATAACCTTTAATTTCAAATCTCTTATTGTTGGGACTATCATATCAAGTGTTGCAATCTCCAACATGTAAAATGATTTTATTAAACAGTAGATTATGAGTTTTGAGTTTAATGGCTATTGAAAAGTCCGTGCTCAAACATGTTGTAAATGATGCTAAACTTAAAGAAAATAATATGATTTCTGAGAAGAAAGATCATAGTATTAAAGCAATCCTATACGAAAATGTAGGAATCACCAAGATAGATTTCATATTTCTATAAATATTGATAAATACAGAACTTTTACAAATTAATAAACACGATCGTTTGAGTTAGGAAGTAAAAGCCTCAAACTAAGAGATGTATAGGTTCTAGTTGTCGATGCATTATTGTATATAACGTGGATAAGAATATACTTTTTCTAATATATAATACTATAATAAATTTTCATAAAGTGCAATAGCCTCAAAGCCGCAAAGAGATGTAAAACTGCAAATAACTCCAATAACCAAGAAATTTATTATTATTATTATTATTATTATTATTATTATTATTATTATTATTATTATTATTATTATTATTATTATTATTATTATTATTATTATTATTATTATTATTACGCTTTAAATATTTAAATAACTGTGAAGCATTGAAACAAATATATTGTATTTAAAGTCTATAATTTAGCTTAAAGATATTATTGGATGCAAATTAAATAGTTAAAAGTTCTGTAAGCTTCCTAAAATTTGTAGAAAGCTCTTAACCGTTTCATAGAACTACTCTCGACTTCTCCAGTATAATTGAAAATTTAAACCTGCTTTAATCCGTTGCATTGCGTATTGTTACGGATTAAGAAGCTTTAGTTTTTCAGTTTCCCTGAAGAAGTCAACAACGGTTCAACGAAACCGTTTGGAGCTTTCTGTAAAAAGAAGGCTTTAATGTGTCTACCTGGTACGAAACTGAACGCTACGCTACTGAGGACTAATATTGCTAAAAATTACTGTTAGATAGCATATGCTTAACAAAATTGATAGTATTGGGAAGAATGAATTAGAATTTAAAAAAAATAAAAATTAAAAAAAAGCTGTGAAAGTGTTGCATGGTTCATCTCGTTTAGTAATACAGTAAAGTCCCTAAAGCTCGATAACCTGGCAGTCCAGATAACCCGGCCATACCCTGACAGGGTGGAAAAAACTCGTGCGCTGACCCGTTTATGTCTTCTTAAAGTATTTTTGAGATCTGTCTTATCAGGTAAATTACTGCACAGTGTGTATTCATTAATTTTCATTTTCATATATAATAAATGCCTTGCTATGCCTTCACAAAGTACGTACTTTTCCTTTGTTTAAGGGTATTTGGGCAGGTTACTCTCTGTTGTATTCTCAAGCAACGAATACATACAAGTACTGTACTGTATTTTCTGAGGAAACACTCGTACTTATTCTTTTTTAACCCCATTCCTGATAACCCGACATTTTCACAAACTTGGCCATCTTTCGGTCCAGATTAGGCCAAGTTTTCCGAACTCTACTGTATAATGTTAATATTGCTTAAACGTAATTATTTAAGTATCACATAAGTATCGTCTATGATAAATTATTTTTTTAGACATTAGTTTTATTGTTATTAGCAAAAGAAATAGCTAGTTCTAATTTTGGTCCGGCAGAACGATAGAAGATTACTCCTTTTCAGAACTAAGGTATAGAAACGTGGACCTAAAATTATTCTATACCAAGTTATAACTATGTTTGGACCGAACCTTATGTACCTTCATGGATACGCCCACCGGAAATCAAATATAAGTCTCCCGTGCCAAAGACAACATGTCAAACCATTTAACCCCAAGAGAACTAAGGTAGATATTGACTACTATATATATATATAAAGAAAGAGAAGCTTATATATATTCTAAACTTAATGTAAGAATCTGTTGCTATATAATGCCCCTCAATCGAAAACTTCTAATATTATATATACTGTGTATATTATAAATAACACAGTACTGAGCATTATATAACTTTCCGATATATTCATTTAGTAATTTTGATTTTCATATATGTATATTAGTAAACATTATTTTTTCTAGTTAAGTTTTACTTGACTAATTATATGTAACTAAAGATTAAATTATATATTTTAATGAAATCATATTTTACTGTGTGTGTATGATTTATTATTATTATTACTTAAGAACTCATTGTGCTTAGCATTTTAATCCTCTATTGAGCGGTGTTGCTCTCAAGCAATATCGCATTCTCCGCACGAATTATAACTTCAGTGATCATTTAATTGGCATTTTTGTTTTTTATATAATATTCATATACATGATTTACGGGTCGCTTTTTTAGATACTTCTAATCTTCGTCAACAGGGGACAGTGAATTTAGTATTTTAGAAGCTTTATCTCCTACGTTCCGCTAAAGTTCTTTTCTTTTTATTCTTTTATTTGTGGTTTCTTGCTCTGTAGGAAAATATTTCAACGAAACTGTTGGTAATTACTGAGAGTATTCTTGTGATATTTTACCATAGTGGGGTAATGCTGCTCAGTAGCTACACATAAGACCTATTTTATGGCAATATTGCTTTGAAATAAACAGACTGCGTTTTGTAACCAACGTACAAAAATACTTTAAAAATTAGATGAGGAAGACATGGTTCAACCATAAAAGCAAACTAAATATTTTAATGGTAATGTTATCAATGCTTGCCATTTAAATGGTTAAGGCATGAATAATAATATTCCTAGATTCAGTTCATCAGGAAATGAATGAAGGAAAAATAACATACTTCTGTTGTGTATATTGAAAATATCAACATTCTCCTCTGATTTATTAACTGAAGAAAAGTTTAATCCAAGTGCAGAAACACATTTAAATTTTCTCACAGATAGGAGGTCGGAGCAGCTAAATAAGTCTGTTTAAACAGAATCTTAATTTAGAGTATGTCGTAAACCACAGACAATGCCGAACCAAGAATAGTTTACTGTAACCTCTATTATAAGTGCTTGAAATGGGAAAGTGGTAGTGGAGCAGATTAACTTTCTGCTCACTATTTCTTGAAAATTGTACTAAGTACTACATGAAACTTTTGTTCCTGATAGTATGGTACTTAAGAAAA
The DNA here is from genome assembly GCF_964235325.1 of Thermobia domestica. Taxonomy (NCBI): domain Eukaryota; kingdom Metazoa; phylum Arthropoda; class Insecta; order Zygentoma; family Lepismatidae; genus Thermobia; species Thermobia domestica. The sequence continues at coordinate 50,983,816 of NC_137460.1, read as the reverse complement.
ACAACATATTCAATATTCAAATATCGATTAATAAAACTCTACAGTTACGACCACAATATTACTAATAAAGCTCCAACTGACCAAAGCAGTATATATAATTTTAAAATATATATACTGTTTTGGTCAGTTGGAGTTTTATTAGTAATCTTGAATTTTCCAAAGCTACAATGAATAATTCACGACCACAAGTTTAAACTTGCTTCAGAATTTTGAACTTGCACTTTCGTTGGTGAAAATAAATCACATAGATATATCTAAACCACGCAAGCACACTTTCCTTAAACCAAGCCATTACAATTACAGTAGCAATTCTAATTGTATTCTAATGTTAGTACACAATTATTGCTTTCTTAACAACACTAAGCTCAAAATACTGCATCTGATTGCTACAGTTACGGCTACCTAGTATAATGACAAATATCATCCAGCGCTTTTCTAAAGCACAGTTCTATAGAGCATACGATTATAAAATTATTGTTAAAAAAAAAAAAAAAAACGTAATTAGTTTAGAAAATATTCATGCGATTTTCTTCTTACTTAACAATTATTTTATTTGAAAACGAAAGAAAAAAAATAAACCAACAAAATTGTCATGATACGGAAACGAGGAACAAAAGTTTGTCGACGATAAAAAAAAATATATATGAAACTATATCAGCATCGAACCCAATACTTCAGCAAAGACAACTCCACTTTAGAAAGCACACGAATTAACTTCATCATCACAGAGATAACAGAATGAATTCCTTGAAACAGTACAACAGTAAGAAAAAATCATAGAAGGGGCCTCCCTCAACATTCCTACTTCATTCTGTTTTCCCATTTTAGATTCAACCTTCAGCAAAAGCTGTTCAATACTCCTGCATCCATCAAAACAAGAATATCCACTTTGGAAAAAAAAAGCATTTCAACTGAAGTTCACAATGCTTCACATTGCATATTACAAACTGTACTAACCAATGCAACCAAATTCAACCAAACATGCGAACGCCTTTCTCAACACATTTAATTAACGATTATTAACAAAGCAACAAAGCATGATATTTGTTAAGATGATTCCAAACAAGAAAGCACAACAATTTGTCTCCCGTTTGTGTTATTTTAATGATAAAAACAACCAGATTAAAATAATAATTAAAAAAAAGTTGTCAATGATGACCACATGCACCATGAGGTACCAAATGCAAATGAAGTTATTTTTAAGGAAAGGATTCTTTTGACTGAATGATACAAACGATGGTGTGATTAAAAAAAAAAGTCTACTTTAATACGATATGTTAGTTTACATCATGCTCTTGTTAATAAATATGGCGGGGGAAGTTGTTATTCAGAGAAAAGTTAGTTAATCAATAACTATTAAAAGAATAAATGACCATTGAACAAATTGACACTTGTTATTTATATATTTATTTATTTATTTTCAAATAATCGGATTATTAGTTTTATTATTGTCTTTTTCATGCGCAAATGACTTATGACAGGCCCAATCAAAAAAAATGTTTTGGCAATCGCATTCCAAGTTAGTCAAGAAAACGGATACGCCCAACACACTTACCCATACACACTCCCACTTGCCAAATCTTTTTACGCTATCAGAGCAGGTTTCGCCTAGCTAGATGTACGGAATATAAAAAAGAATAAAAGAAGTATTTATTAGAAATGTGTCTTTTCCATAATTGTCAATGTTGATTAGTTTACAATAAGAAAAAAAATGTCAGCTGATGAAATTATATAGCCAATATGAGTATATAAACACTCAATAATATAAGAATTTTGTTTCCTAAAACATGTAGTATAATGTGACGAGCGGATCCACGGTAATTGATATTTAGCAGTTCTTTCTGTTTGTATAGTATAACGCTTTCGTTTGTAATTGATACATTTTGATTACCTTCTCTTATGAACAAATGCAGTTTATATTTAATATGTGTTCAGATAAAATTGTATCAAATTATCTTCTTTAATTGCTTAGTGTAAATCTTAAGAATTTATCATCTGTGAATCTTAGGAAATTTATCATCCGTAAAATATGTTATACATTCATCATGTTAAGAACGAAAGAAAAAGAAATCAGAATGTCTTTACATGGTTTCATGAAAACAATTACCTATTTTGCGCGACAATTACCGCGTGAGTAATTTGCCTGTTATTTCAGATAAAAAAAAAATTATTCGCGAAAACAAGTTGCAACTAAAAAATCTGTCTCAGTTTTGAAAAATTCTAAAACGGAAGTGCATAAAATACCTCATAGCAGCATAGTCAGTAGCAAATGGTGAGCTTTTCTGTCATTCACCACAGTTACGAATGTGCATATAATACAACATTTGTTTAAAATATGACTATTACCTCTATTCGCAGAACAAGTGGAAGATGAATGACACAAGTTATTTTGTGTAATTTATAAAAGTATTTTCATGTATATAATTTTATGATAGCACAACATATTCATAGAAGTATTTGCAACCCTAATTGCGACCGACAATAAGAGAAGAAGCATGATGCAAATAAAATTACCAGATTTATCCGTGCTCAAATAACAATGTGTCAATGACGCATATGGAATATTCTGTGGTTCTTTTGTACTCAGTATTATTGATGATTAATATGAAAATTAGGTTCGAGGTACTTTTGTGGTTTTAAGTAGTCTGATAGCAAGCTACTCTAGATGTTTGGATATTTATTGAGTTTGAAAATCTAATATGAGTAATTATATGTATAATTGAAAATGGAAATGATTTTTGTGCAAATAAAGTGTTACAGAAGAGTTGCTATTGTATAGAGTTAAGCCTCACAGTAGCAGACTTGGTTGATATTCGTATATAATTGTATATCATTGAACACGACGCAAGTTTTGGATGATTGTACACATGGAATAACTTAAGTTGAAGAACTTCTGTGGCAGAATTCAATTTCCAGAATCAAACAGCCAATATACCGGGGCGCAATGTTGAGATCTCCCGCTTTATTGATTCTTAATTCCGAAACAAACATGATTTCAGCATTTAAAGAAAATGCTGTTAGTAGCAATAGTTTGCCCTCTTCTTTGATATTTCATAACCCGGACATGGCCCTGGCTAGGGCTGTAGTCGAGGGTACACGGCGGTACACGCCGTATACCCTCTGCTTAATCATAGTAATAAGAGTGTCCTTCTGCTTCGAAGTGTATAGTTTCGTTTATATTTATATATTTAATCGGGCCATGACTCCAATGATAAAGTGATTATATCACCATTTCCGTCTTACATTCTTAGCAGGTGTTTAAATATATGAGTCATGAAAAAAAAAAAATCCGGCTCGATTTTTTCTGTTCCTTCTCGGAGTGAGTTGGTTCCTTCTCTATACCTATATCCATTTATGTTATTAATGCTGTGGTTTAGGTAAGGAGTATCCTCAAGAAAATAGCACGAAATGCTTTTAGACTATAAAACAGTCATGTATTCTTTATATTATTAATACATCCGATTTACATTTGTTCATTAAAACAGGCCTTCAATGTCTCTTATGAAAATGATAGATGATCACAAATCAGCGTGTACCCTCTGAAAATTTTAGGACTACAGCACTGGCTCTGGCTACTGTAATTTAAAATGTACTCGGCAGTATATTATCTTACAAATATAACATTATTCAACATTAGGGTTTAATATCAGGGAACATATTTAGTTTAGCTTAACTTATCGTCAGAAAACTCAACATGCAACCCGGATTTAATTTGCAAAATGCAACAAAATAAACAGAAATGCGGTACATCTGCCAGCACTGTGCCTGTCGACTTGGACCGTAACTGTTATTAACGTATTCTCTGATTATTGTGGGAAACGCACAAAATAAGTTTCATCGATAGGTTTATCGCAATAATAACAATATTCATTTACTTTAAAATGTAACCAATAATAACCTATAGGTAAAAATGTAACATTTACACATAGAAAAAGCAACTCAGTTGCTACAAAATAATCCGTTTCGAGCTCTGGAACTACTGGGCAATATTTAGGGCTTGTGTTATGAGCAATCTGAGGGCTTATTTTCTCGTTAAGTCTTATTTTAGAGGAAACATGGTAATAAGAAAACGACAAACATCTCAATCGGTGCAACACTCTGATCCTAATAATGAACAATTATGCTAATACATGTCACAGCCTGCCTTATTAAGTGTTAAACTGTGCAGGCAAATTGTCGCTTTAAAACTAATGTGGATATTTAATTCCAATTTAAAAACTATATTGTTTCAGCATAATTATTTCAAAATAGGACAAGGCCCATAAGCATATTTAGAGTTGAGCATTAATACTTTACTTTCGCTAACAACAGTTGTGGTTTTAATCCGAAAGTCACAGTTTTATCCAAATCGACTACTGCATTATTAATTGTTATAAGATAGATTTATCGTAGAAAATAATTAAATTGTTTGTTCTAAATAACTTACTCACAACATTAGTTGTAACGAAAATGGCATGGACATAAACCCGAATTCGCTTGCAGTAAATAATATCGTTATATAGTAAATCCATTGTAGATAACAAAAATAGTGACGCCAGGGATGTTCACTCACTATGAAGATTGAATCCAAAATAAAATAAATAATAATAATAAGAAGAAAAGAAAAGAACAGGACTTGTATTAAACGAAAACATTGTACTAAACGGGAGTTCAAGACAGTCCTTTAAGCAGTGGTGCCCCCCCCCTCATGTCCATGATGCACCCCCCTCAATTGTCTATCCGTAGGTGTTTTTCCATGAAAAAAAATCTTTTCGATTAATTTTTACACCCCCTCAAACATATTTATATAGATTTTTAACCACCCCAAATATTTCAATGACGCAGTTTGAGTCATAGCCCCCCCTTGTGGGCACCCCTGCTTTAAGCCCTGACACTATTTTGTCTCGAATTCCCATTAATACTTGTATAACCGCATAATTTATTTAGTCACTTAATAATCTAATTGCATATATTTGGTATAGATATGGTTTAGGTGACTTCAACCTCCCTCATTTTGTTCATGAATGAGGAACAAAAATAATATTTAATGTGTTACATGGGGTTGCACCTATTTTGATGTGTCACTCTTTGGTGATGCAGCAGATCGAAGGCTCACGCAGAACAACTACTCGTAGTTTGAATAAATATGAAATGTATCAAGTTAAAATAAAACAATTGGAAAATGATAAATAAACGGCAAATATGAACTGCATACATGAACACATGGATTTTATTTTTTTTAATGCAAGGCTTTTTTTGTAATAAGCTTCTGGCAACGAATTTATATGTTTTCTTATAGGTTCTTTTTCATTTTTTTTCTCTTCCAGACTGTAGAACCATGAAAATACTACCTACTTCGTAAAAAAACAAACAAAGTAAAGGTGTGATTCAGTTCTGTATCAGGTGGTTACTCATTACTCCAATTGATTCAAGGCACGTGTATCAATTTTACTCTCCGACAAATCAACGTGGATTTTCCTTTTTGCGGTAAGATTCTTCATATATGAATATAAAAATATTATAATTTTGTGCATGTTAAAGTAATTTTATTATCTAATGGTATTTGCAATTAAGCTGTCGCGGGCTGCTGTGGCTAAGTGACAGAGTGCTGACCTCTGGTTGCTGATTTGATCCCAGCTCGCGCCAAGTGGGCAAACATTATGTGAGTGTTTTTTTTCGGGGTTTTCTCATTTCCTTCCACTTGTTTATTCCACCACATTCGTTATCATCATCATCGTCTTCCTTAGCCTGCAAGGCATAATTGTGGGATGTAAAACTGAAAAATTTATTTTGTTTTCAATTAAGCCATCGTTTGTTACAACTTTACAAGCAAAGTAAAACTAGGATAATCTTCCTGTCGCTATCAGTCCATGGATGGATGAGTATGGCAGGTCAGGTAACGCACGTTCAACTGAAAGAAGTTCGTAGTTTATTTATTATAATTTTGTAGATGCTGTCGGTTCCCTTCCTGCATGTTTATGTTCTTCATTGTCTTTATATTACTCAACAACATTCAAAAGAGTGATGGTAAGCGCCCCTTTCCACACTATTGTAGTTAAACGAAAAATAAAATTATTTTAAGAATTAATTATAATTTTCCGTTGTATCTCATTAATGTCTTGATAGTGTTATAATGAAAAGTTTCATTAGTACATACTTCAGTATCACACTATCAGTTTCAACCTAATACTAGGGCTGTGCGACATGTCGATATATCGATATCGTCGATATCGATAATCGATATCGCAAAAATATCGACGTCGATATATCGATATCGTCGATATTCGATGTCGATATCCGATATCGTCGATATTCGATATCGATATTCGATATTGTCGATATCGATATCCGATATTGTCGATATTCGATATCGATATTGTCGATATCGATATATCTATTCGATATCGATATCAGTAAAATATCGAATGTCGATATCGAAATTTCGATATCGCACAGCCCTACCTAATACGTGGCGCGGTTATCATAGAGCATCAACTTTTAGGTTCACAAAAGAAAAAAAAATCATTTACTTGAAACGTACGCACAAGGTTTTACACCCATTCAAGAGCGCCGATCCTGGGGGACCAAGCTGGCCTGGACCCCCTAATGCTCATGTGTGCCCCTTGTATTTTTATGAACATGTATTTTTATATGCATTTTTTATTGTTATGTGTATTTTTTATGAATATATAATAATTGGCATAATTTGAATTCAATTTTCCTTAAAATCCTCATATATGTCTTCTTAGACCCTGGTCTGCAACCAAACACATATCTGAATGGCCCCCTTCCTAAAGTTACTGAGAAATCGGCGCCCTTGCACCCACCTATATAACCCCGTTCAATTCAATGAAATATATTAATTGGCGAATGTCTTATGTTTGAACTTTTTTTTTTTTTTTTAAATACCACCTACTTAGTTCATTTTTCTTGCAAAAATTAGTCAAAGTAACAAAGAATTAAATCAGTTTATAAAGAAATAGAAGCATAATGTTGGGTGTGGACCAAGATATTTGCTTTAATGAATGAAACGGGATGTCGCATTAAAAAAAGAAAGAATATAAAAGCATGTCATGTAAGAAAAAGGAAAAGCTTGCATAGTCCCTTGAGTGTTGCGTGCTACTCTCCCATTGTGATAACACGATGTCAGAACTTGGAAGACAAGCACAGCTGTGCGGATAAGAAGACAAAAATAGCTTCATATAGTGTATAGCTTGGTGGTCTCTGTTCGACAAATCCTTGTTGGCCACCCCTGACATAGAATAGCGGTGCGTGTCTGGGAAAAAAAAAAAAAAAAAAGAGAGAGATAGTGCGGAAGATTAATGAGACACAGAGATAATAAAGACCGAGAAAGCGCTCAATAGGAAGCCACGAAGATATAGATTCTTCTGGAATTTACAATAAAACAAAGAAGAAAGTTAGAGAAACTTGAGTTGAAATCAGTGGCGCATCCACTGAAGGGCTAAAGACATTGATGTAATGCTAGCTTTTTCTTTTCTTTTCTTTTCTTTTTCTTTCTTTTTTTTTTTTTTTTTTTTTTTTGTTAGATGTATGCTCGACCATTTTCAAAAATATAGCTTATACTCATCAGCATATACGTTCGTTCTTTCATGAATTTGAAGTAAATATACGCTGGACTCAGGCCCGTATTTATATATTGTATGCCCCCTGTGCTCTAAATAATTTTGCCCCCCCCCCCTCCTGTGAAAACAACCAACATTAGAGTTGAATTCATAGTTTTTGAGGTCTCTGAGATGAATAGTGATAGTTTTGATCCAATCCAATTCTTCAAGGTCATACTTCACTCCCCAGGGAGGGGGAAGATTTTAAAGTAATCGAAAACGACAGATAGTGTTGAATTCATAGTTTTCCAAGTCACTGAGTTTAACGGTATCAGTGTCATGATATTCAAGTTCATCCTCACTCCTTGGCATGGGCGGCGATTAGGGGGGGGGGCAAAGGGGGCGGTTGCCCCCCCACTTTTTTGAAATGACCCATTAATGTATATAGTTTCATTTGGAAATATTAAGTTTTTGTATGTATTAATGGTTCATAGAATAACAATTGTGCCATAAAATATTTGCCTTCCCGTGAGTATGTACTTCCGGTTCAGTTAAGAAAGCTTTGCCACTAGAAATGGCCCAAAAATTAACCTATTGGAGCGCCATAATTCGAGTGTATTTTCATTCTTCTTACAAGAGCTCTATATGTTAGTCAGCCGCTTTGGTACAAATTGAGACAACATCTCCTACAAAAAAGAAGTCCTTCACAACCTGTGAATTACAAGTTATTCTTTAATTGCACAACAATCGAAAGTTTCTAAAATGTCTTTTCATCTTTCTAATACTAAGGAATATTTTGATTTGATTTTTTTTTAGTTTAACATCCCGTTTAGCAGCGAGGCTATATGAGACGAGGACCTACTGATTAACGTGGAATACGAACCACATGAGCTCCCGCCAGGAATCGAACCCGGGTTTCCCACGTCAAAGGCGCGGCAATGTTTGCACTGTAATATAGGAGTTTAGGGGTGTACATATACAATTTTGTATATACAATTAAATTTAGTGAATTCAACATAATTCTGTTTTAGGATTATTTTGTATAACTGGAGTGATTCTAAGTATTGTTGAGTTTTGATGTACGTATTCCAAGAAAGTGAAAACTGTACAATGCAACTGTACATGCAACGAACATGCTTCGGGAAGCTGCAAAAGTACTTTAAATATCGCAGCATATGCTTCTAGTATTTACTATCTTTCTAAGAGTAATAACATACATTTAATAGCATGTGTGGAATTAAAAATATAAGTTGTCCATTAATCCCCGGTTTAAATGTAACTTTTGCAAAACAAGCCTCATTTTTCATTACTATTCGATTAATATTATTTTTTCTGTTTATTTGTTTTGCAAATTTGTTATTAAATAGGCCCCTAATCTGATCACACAATTTTCCAGACAGAATTTTAAAATGTTCTTGAGCAAGGGATCAAATCTCTTCTTACACCTTCGTTGTTTAAGAGTAAAAAGGGCTAGTATCTGCTTGCGTTGCTCTTGTCAATTTACTTTAAAAACATGAAACACGATATACGGTATTTTAACTGAAAAAGAGAGTATCCTAATAGTTATACAACCTTTCGTCAAACAAAATGTTAGAAGAAACCAGGAAAACTAACATTGATATACAAATATTGCGATCATACCTTGCCCCCCCACTTTTAACGTCCAACCGCCGCCACTGCTCCTTGGGGTGGGAGTGGGAGATGACTTTTTAAAAATAATCAGATAAGCTAGCTAATTAGTGACTACTGTAATTAGAGCGAATTGAACACATTAACACATTTTCTTGCGCTTGCGCGAGACTTAAATATTACTTTATTGTGAATTTTTTAAAAAAATCCAAAATTTTGCCGTCCCCTAAATTCTGCCGCTCTGTGCTCGAGCACAGAATAGCACTTACCTAAATACGGGTCTGGCTGGACTATAAAAATATTAGATGCATATATCCCCTATGCTTCCATATATGCTCAATTTCGTGCTGACAATGTGGCTAAGGTTCAAGGTCCCAAAGGTTCACTCGCCTAGAGGCCGTACTGTTCAACTTATCCGCACCAAATTTTAAGCTTAGACAAGTTTTTTTAATAAGATTCTCTAGGGGTGTTTTTTGAATTCACTTCCTACACCCAAAATTAAGGGTAGTTTACTGAAGGATGAAAATTAAGAAGAAAAAATATTATTTTCTCGGAAACAGCTCTAACAAAATTTTGTTTATATTTCATATGAGTCGTTCAATTTCAAAACGTCTCTTGTCCAGTTTTCTGGAATTTTTTGTTTCGTGATTTTTGCTTTGTTGATACTTAATTTCAGCTTATTTATTCCATTTAATGCTTCAGATATTTATTTTAGTTTACAAAACTTATTTTCCTCGTTCTCAGATGTACTAATTAAGATGATAACCAAGAAAAAAAAGAAAAAGATTTCTCGAAATGTGTGTAATAAAATGGACAAGAGACGTTTTGGAAAAGGGCAACACATATATACTAATATTTCATGAACAATCCTATACTGTGGTATGTCATTTCTCTGGAAAAAATTCAGAAAGGATAGTTTACTCTTTTTTTTTTTTTTTGTTAGGAAATATTTTTTCAAAAACGACTCAAGCGATTTTATTCATATTTCATATACAAATATTTGCAACTTGACAATATAGTATAACTCATTTGTCCTGAAAATATTCACAAGGGATAATTTACTCTTAGTTTTTTTTTTTTTTTTTTTTTTTGACGATTTTCTCAAAGACAAGTATGGTGTTTTTGTTCATACTTCATACATACGAGTACATACTGTATTTCATTAAAATCTCACAATGCATAATAAGTCATTTCTCACGAAAAAGTGAAAAGGGATAGTTTACTTTTGGTTGTGCTCGTGAGTTCATTTTTTTTTAAAAACGACTCTCAGATTATTTTCTTCATATATCATAAATAAATAGAGTGATTTTTTTTTTTTTTTCAAAACTCACGGACTTCATTTGGATATAGAATTTCTAACAGAAGTCCGATTTTCATGCGGTTTGTGGCAGATGGTCAAGGAAGTATGGGAGATTTATGGAACTATATTCATCCCAAATAATATCGGCCACGCCACACGAAAAACAGCAAATATTCACCAGTGTACCTTACAATTGGAATGAGGTGCGGTGCGGTGTGAAGATATGAGTTTTCTTCGTTAGATGACAACCTCGCCAAGGTCAATAAGAAACAGGAAACCGGGCCGTTGTATTGGGAATTATGCTGTGCTACTACGTGTGATAAGGACACAGTGAGAACAGTGTACTCTTTGGAGCAACATGAGTTTATTGTTAAAAGTTCTTAGAGATCGGAATCTGTTACTACGCAAAGGGCGAATAAATTGGAAGAAACAGAATCGCTTCTGAGTGAGACAAGAAACCATAGGAACCCGCAGGCGGGTGTTGTGGAAGATGACAGTTATCGACTCCTTAGGCCACCCAATAAATCTCTCCTTTGGTTGTCGCAAGAAACTGGCTATATCCATTCAACATGTGATTTATGGGTATTACTACTAACACTTAATTTGTATCCTCATTAACAGTTAATTTGTATTCTGCAATTTCACTTCAAAAATCCAAAACCTCGTTCCAATTGTAAGGTACACTGGCGAATATTTGCTGTTTTTCTTGAGGCGTGATCGATATTACCCCAGATGAATTTAAACCAGTAAACATCGTCCCCCATCCTTACTTGAACATTTGCCACAAACCCCATAAAACTCGGGCTTTAGTTAGAAATTCTAGACCTAAATGGAATCCATGAGTTTTTTTTAATCACCCTGTATTTCATTATTAACTTATAATGCTGCGTAAATTATTTCTTATGAAAATATCCACAAGGGATATTGGGGATGAGTTTTCTTTGGTTGAAGTTTCCTTTGAAAACGCCTTATAATTTTATTTATTCGTATTTTACTAATAAAGGTTTCAGCTATAACTGCAGCATAATGTGATTTAGTTTCAGAAATTAGAGCGTTAAGACTATCAATACATGAATACGTATGTTTGATCTAAACTATATATGATTGAGGCTCCGCCCACTGTATTCAACAAGACTGTAAAAGAGAGAGTCGTGTTGTAACTAAAGAAACAGTTTTGTAACTGTCAGAAGAACGTGATAAACAAACAATACAATTAAAACAGCTTCACGAAAGAACATCTCAGGATGGCAATACCGAATGTGTCCCACCCTCATTACGTCAAGATATCTCTAATTGGCGGTTGTTAAAGAGGATCGATAACCAGATGACATTTCTGTGAAGTAGGAGTAAAGGCAGAACGTCGGTTCGTCTCATGTTCCCCTATTATTAGTTCAGTCCCATTTTCGCCACACATTATTCAGATACAATAATTTGTTAGTGGTGTTACAAAAAAATTATGTGTATTAAAGGATTTTAGAGTCATAGTCTACCTATGACCATTTACGTATTTTGCGCTGATTTTTTTTTTTTTGGGGGGGGGGATTATACTATGCCCCACTGAATAGTTTACAGTGTAGTATTTTTCTGGCGGGATGAAAAGATACGTAGTACCGTATTTTTTTTCTGAAGTTTAAAATATATGCAATTTGTTTAACTATTTTTATTTTTGTAATTATGAAATTATTTTTCTTTTTCAATTTAAATCGACTTGGAAACTGGAACAACAGTTTAAAAAATGTATGATCAATTATTTGCAGTACTTGGTATTGCTTATTTCTTCCAATTCTTTAGATTTTGGCACTTGACCTCGCAGCCGCTAAAATTCCGCTGATATTAAAGAGAAGCAGTTCGTGTTTTCATGAGTATCTTAAGGAATATAAAGTCCCAGACATACTAATTTTGTTTCCTTTAAGTTACACTTTCATCACAATCATCGTTTTCATCCGTATTGACTTTTTAATAGATCATCTCCAGTTTCAACCTAGCTACCAGTTTCACTAATGAATTTAAAAAAACAAATGAATAAATCTCCTGATATTTACGCTAGTAACCGCAAAAGATAGCCTTTTGGTTGCAAAAACGATCTAGTAGCGAAATTTCTTTTTTTGAAAAGTTTATTTTGAATTTCTTATTTTAATAGACTAAAAGACCCTTACAATACACTCGACATACATTTTATTGATTATGTATTGCCTCATTCATTAATTTAAACAAACAAATGCAGGCAGGATGAAGATCACTACCATATTTTCATGTTACGCACAAATATTGCTGCTTCTTTAACAACCATTCAACTTACGGAGTGCAATGGTTGAAAGGCTGGAGTATCGAAATCCTAGCGTATTTTTATCTCAAAAACTTGCCTTCTCAATCTATTTTATGTCCCTGGTTCAATCCACGGCCAAGTAAGTTTGTGGTGAACAACACCGTGTCGGTGGGTTTTCCCGGGATATTCCCGTTTCCTTACACTTTCTCATCCCACTAATGCTTCCATCATCATTCACTTTCCTTAAACATCGTCTCCTTAGCCTAAAGGGCATAATCGTAGGACGTTAAACTGAAATATTTCAATTCGTTTTTTCAACCTATTTTATGTCAGGATCCCCTTTTTTTAATCACACCATTTTGCCAGCGGTCCTCCATAAGTAATTTCCGATTTCTAATAAGCTTTATTGAATTTTGCTGCTGATACGTAGTTGTAAACTTCATATTGAAATATAATTAACAGTTTGACAATAAGTATGGAAAGAAAAATGTCTATTAAAATAAGAAATTCAACTTAGTGCCGTGCACTAAGTTTTTCAAAAAATATATTTTTTCCCACTACTAGATGCTAATTACGTTTACAATTTTCATCTCTCTTCACGTTCCCCACGAGGTGCCCAGGTTGAGAATGCCCTCTTTAGAACGCATGTTTCTGGTGCTAGGGTACAAGCTCCTCTACAATCAATAAACCTCCTGACATAACAAGACAAACATTTTCAAAACAAGGTCTTTGGACTTACCGACAATACTTTAATTATTCACTGACAAGAAAAGAGTCGGTGGACAATCTTGCCTTCCTGGCAAAATCTGAAGTAACGCTACTACTCAGAAATTGCATTAATACACCAGTGGTGCCCCCCCTCATATCCATGACGCACCCCCCCCCTCAATTGTCTATCCGTAGGTGTTCTTCCATGGAAAAAAAAACTTTTCGATTAATTTTTACACCCCCTCAAACATATCTATATAGGTTTTTAACCCCCCAAATATTTCAATGACGCGGTTTACGTCATAACCTCCGTTTGTGGGCACCCCTGAATACACCTATAAATAGGTCGTTCTTTGTCTTATTAATTTTAAAGATATCTACTATTTTATACAGAAAATTTCCAGCACTTGCCACTGATATACTGGATCTCTGAATTTGGCAACCCTGAGCCACAATTGTAATATTTTCTAATGAGTGTAAAAGAGGGTTGTCTCGTATGAACCTTGCACTAACTTCATCTTAGGGGCGGATCCAGGACCGACTTCTGGGGGGGGGGCGGTGGGTTGTCATACTGCTACTTTTAAGGGCTGCAAACTTTGAGATGGGTTTTATTTATATATATAAAATAAAAAAGTTTCCTCTTCTGGGGGGGGGCGATTGCCCCGATCGCCCCCCCCCTCCCTGGATCCGCCCCTGCTTCATCTAGGCTAGGTTACCTCTGTTTGCTTGTATGGACAAATTCTGCACTGATGATATTCATTACAACAGTGGAATCACCTCTCGTATCCTGGTAAATATGTGATCTCATGGCTGTTATGATGGTAGAAGACTTTTCTTTTGTTCTTACATATAGTGCCGTGCAGCGGGGCGACGGCCCCGGGCGCCGAAGTAAGAGGGCGAAAAATTCTGGAGGAAAAAGAAAAAAGGAAAGAAAAAATAGAGGAAAAAATACTTGTAATATTTAGATATCAATACAAACTAGTATGTATTTCAGCGTTTCCCAACCGGTGTGCCGTGAATGGACCGCTGGTGTGCCTCGAGGAAATCGAAACAAATTATTAATTCTATAGGAATCAAACTGCAAGACATAGGAAAAATATATATTTGTATTTCACATTTACTATGAACCTCTACTATGAATCTACAACTTTAAGTTTCGTACCGTGTTACTTTTCTGTATATTTTTAATGTTGAAAAAAGTATTCATCATTGTTGTGACTATTATTGGTTCTTTATTGTTGCAGAATGGTGATTGGAACGAAGGGGTCTGTGTCAAATATAAAAGTAGGAGGGGAGAAAATAGAACAAGTGAATATTTTTCGATATCTAAAGAGTTGAGAAAAAGACTCATAAAATGCTTCGTGTGGAGTGTTGTACTGTATGGGGCGGTAACGTGGACATTACGTAAAGGTGATGAAGATCGACTGGAAGCCTTCGAAATGTGTGTGTGGAGAAGAATGGAAAGAATTAGTTGGGTCGAGCGGAAAAAGAATGAGAGAGTGTTAGAAATGGTGGATGAGAAACGAACACTTTTAGATATTATTAGGAAGAGGAAGAGAAACTGGTTGGGACATTGCCTAAGAAGAGATTGTATCATGAGGGACGTCCTAGAGGGTATGGTGGCGGGAGAGAGAGGGATAATATAAAATGGATGATATAAAAACAGAAAGATAATACGCGAAGACGAAGTTAGCGGAGGACCGTGGAGCATGGAAGCTTCTCAGCTGCGGAAAGTGACCTGCCAATAAAGGCAGAATACCTATGATGATGATTGTTGCGAACTATTTCGTAACTTGAAATTTTAAAATATCATTCAATCCTTTCGACAAAGCAAATATGCATACAAATTATCTACATTTGTGTTTTAAAACTAAAAGGGATTTATTTGTTCGTTCGTTATTTAGTGATCTTTCTTCTTAGTGAAGATGGGATACAGTTTTCGAAAAAGAAAGCATACTTTTAAAAACCTGAGTCCAATATTTCATTGCAATTTTTAAATTAGAATGTAAAAGAAGCATAATGATTTACCACGGAGGAAAACCAATGATAGATCTTTCTTCTCTGTGAGAAGGAGATCAGTAATCACAGAAAAAATTACCACGGTATTTCATATTTACAAATAATAATATGTATATGAGTGTGCCGCGAGAATTCAAGTTACACCCATAGTGTGCCGCAAGTTGAAAAAGGTTGGGAAACGCAGAAGTACTTAAATCCTCTTCCTGCTTTAAGAAGTGGTCCTATAATGTTTCATATTAGGAAAATGTATGTGAACATATATACAATGGAAGAAGAGTAATAAAAAGCGCTCAAAATCAAGGGAAAGTAGAGTTTTTCGCGCCAACCATGGTAGTGCTTTGCGCCAGCAGTTGGCTAAAATTAAGAAACGAAAATGTGTAAAATTACACTATTCTATTTTTATCGTAAAAATTAATGTTTACTTCCCGGACTGCGTAATTCCAATTTCTCTTTTCTTGACGTTATTACGGATTCAAAACATTAAAAATAAAATACTTATCTTAGAATGCGATACATTCAAAAACAGCTATCAGGTTAAACAATTTATAGGTCAAACTTAGAACTTTCAAAAATCATTATTGCTATTGCTGTTTTCCTTACTTTGAAAAATTTTAAAAACATTATTCCTATTACTTTTTTCCTTACTTTAGAACTTTTTAAAAATCATAATCACTATTACTTTTCCTCCTTATTTTAGAACTTTTTTATTTTCTCCCTTACTTTAGAACTTTTAAAAATCAAAATTGCTGTTACGTTTTTCCTTACTCATTATCATTATGTATGCTTTTCATGATCATAGTTGTTTATGATACAAAAAATTCATGCAATAAAATAAAATACTGTAAATAAACAGTCAAATAATAATAATAATAATATAGTGTTTCCCTTCGCTGTCAAAAATACGATTCAAAACTTATAATTGTGATGCAAATTTATATATATTAGGGTGGTCCAAAACACAAAACTAACAGTGGTCTGGCGTCCACAATGCTTATTTGGTTTCTTCTGATGTATACAAGGAACGAACGAAATTTCAGCACAATTAAGTCATATTTACAGGTCGCTCCATTTTGTCTTTTTTTTCTTTCTTTTTTTTTTTAAGTTGTCAAAACCTTTAGAAAATATGTCGCTATTTATATTCTCAATTTACAAAAACGCTTTCCTCAGTGGGGTAGAAAAATTTGTATGATGGTTTTCAACCAATCTAAGAATAAAATGCTACTGTTCCTCATCTTTTGTCAAGGCTTCGTTATACTTTTGAATGAGTTTTATACATCTTTCAGCTACATCATTCACCACAGCCATTTGTTTTGATATTTCGCAAAATTCTGGAAAAAGAATTATCTCACCAATGTTATGGAGTTTGTTTGAGAACAGACTGAGACTTCCCTTTGTCTTTTTCCATTAGGACATCAAATATCGACAGTGTTCTCTCTGTTACTAGATCCTCCAAATTAAGTTCTTTGGGTTTCTTTGTCAGCATAAATCGTCGTGGAATATTTGGTAATGCTGGCTGCTGCAAGCTTTGGACCATCTTTTAATTTGTTTCTTCTGATACTATGTCATTTAAAAAAAAAAATGCTAATCCTGATAAATGTTCAGATAACAAGCAGAGACGTCTTGAAAAAGATATGTACGCATTACTATAAATAGATTCGTCTAGATAAGTTTTCAGAACTGACAAAAAGTTTATGCCATTGAGAGGGGCTCGGCTGGAAGGGGAGTTTCATGAACTATTACTTCTCTTGTCGCCATCTAGTGATGATATTGAAAACTACAAACTTATATCGATCCAGTTATTAGCACAGGGACTGCGTTAAATTACATTGTAATATTTATACCTATAATGTAGTATATAGGAATATAATGCAGAGTATAATCGTTACCCACCTAATATTTTTATAGTGCAGCATATATTTACCTTAAATTTACGAATGAACGAGTATACACTATATGGAGGTAGGCACACGCTATAATTTTGAAAACGGTCCAGAGTATACCTCCCAAAAATTCTAGCATTAGATCATTCGTAATACTACATAAACAAACAAACAAAAAAAAAAAAAAGTTTAAAATGAAGCAACCTGTAAATATTGAGCAATAGGGCTGAAATTTAGCAGGTAAGTAACTTATGACTAGAGGAACAAAATGAGCCATATGGAGGATTATTTTGAACAAGTTGATTTTATTTATTTATTTTTGGCATTTGATTTTGGACCACCCTAATAATTATATATATATATATATATATATATATATATATATATATATATATATATATATATATATATATATTGATCTTTTGAATTTGATTGAATTACCGGTATTCTGAATAATATTGTTTTCTACAAGATACATTGAGAAGATAGGAGATATTTGCTTCCATCTAATATAAGCGCTTCTGTAAAGTCACCTTCATGGTGAATACTTGCAACTTTTCTTTTTTTTTTTTTAACTGAATTTATCTAAATTTGTTATTCTTCTCGAACCTCGAAGTCCAAACCCAACCTCTATATCTTCTAAATCCTAACTAATTTTACACCAAATTGTATATTCGGCTTTAGTTCTTAAGAAAATAAAGTTACTTTCCTATTCTAAGGTAATTACATTTCACTCTTTCTAAAAGATTCTGAAGTCATTTTGTTGTTTTTCTAAACATGTAATAAATATAAAAAAGATTGATCGTGTCTGTGTGTAAAAATAACAACGACTGGTGTAATTTTTCCCTCCCTTGTTACTTTTAAAAAAAAAAAAAAAAAAAAAAGACTGTTGTAATTTGTCGTGAATTGTCTTTGCCTTTGTGTGCGCTTCAAAAAGATATTTTAAGAAATCCTCTCTCTTTTCTCGCATTCTAGTCATCTTTTGTTCTGAATATTTTCAATCTTTTTCTAAAGAAAGAATCAAACAATATATAGATGTGGGTGTGGCATACTGACTATTTGTGTTTGTGTGTAAACATTTTAATGAATTACGCCTTATTTGTCTCATATGGGCAAAAAAAAAAAAAAAAAAAAAAATGTTCCTACATTCCAAGGTTTATTCACCTCTCTCACACCCAAAAATATACTACCTAAACATTTTTTTAATTTTTTTTACGTGAACTTCTTTTGTGAACAGTGCCAATATTTGCTGTTTCAATAGAATGATGTGTCTGTCTCTATGGCTCTCTGTCACGACAAACGAGAGAGAAAGCGCTTTTTTTCATAACAAACCAGTCAGTGTTGCCAAAACCTTTAAGGATATTTTTTTATCTTAAAAGAAAAAAAAACAAAATTTAACTATGGATACAGTAAACGAGAGACATACTCGGAAGTTCCATGGTCCTGCTCCTAACATGATTACTTCTGACTTTGTAGCTCAGTTCCCAGTCAATGTTCCTTCCTGGCATACATTGGAGGGGGGAGAGGACAAAACCTCTCCTGGAGCCAGTGGCGGATCTAGCCCGGGGCCGGGGGGCCTAGGCACCCCATTTTTTTGAGTGACAAAAATAATTTATTATTTATAAACTTTTGAAAGTTTATATTTGGTCTAGGAATTAATTCGTGCGGTTTTTAATAAAAATTGAAGCTTTATTTCAAAAACAAAGTAAATGAATACGTTAACAAAAATATTGTCCATCGCTAGCCACTACTTTCTCCCATCTTTCAGGCAATTTACGGATTCCGTGTCGAAAGAATTCCTCATCTTTTGACGCAATCTAATCAAAGATCCATTTTTCGATATTTTCTGAAGAAGTGAACCGTTGTCCAATCAAATCGTTATTCATGCAATCGATCAAGTAGTAGTCAGACGGAGCAGTGTCTGGTGAATATCGCGGGTGGAGTAACACTTTCCATCCGACATTTTCCAAATAGGTTTTGACCGGTTTTGCGACATGTGGTCGAGCGTTATCATCTTGATAAATAAGTTTATTATGCCTGTTATTCCATTCTGGTCGTTTTTAGGCCAGAGCTTGCTTCAAACGCATTAATTGTTGTCGATAGCGGTGTCCATTAATAGTTTCACCAAGTTTCAGAAGTTCATAGTACACCACACGTTTCAAATCCCACCATATATACAGCATAACCTTTGCACAATGAATATCTCGTTTCGGTTGTGAAGGACCTGGTTCACCTTGCTTCACCCAGGCCTTTTTTCGTTTAGGATTCTCGTAATGAATCCACTTCTCATCACCAGTTACAATTCGATGCAAAAATCCCTTCCTTTTCTGTCTTTGAAGCAGCAATTCGCAAACGGTTTTTCTTCTTTCAACGTCTTTCTTTTCAATTCATGTGAAACCCATAAGACATCTTTTGAATCATTCCTATGGCTTTGAGACGTTTGGAAACTGTTGTTTGCTCAACTCCAAATGCTTCTGCAAGTTCGTCCTGCGTTTGACACGAATCCTGATCAAGCAATGCTCTCAATTCTTCATCTTCAAATTCTTTTGGCTGTCCAAATTGCTTTTGGTCTTCCAAGCTGAAATCACCACCTTTAAACCGTGCAAACCACTTCTGACACGTTCGCTCAGCTAGAGCATGGTCACCAAACACTTCCACTAAAATATGATGACTTGCGGTAGCACTTTTCTTCATGTTAAAGCAATGAAGAATAACTCCCCGCAAAAACACTTTATCAGGCACAAAATGCGCCATTTTCAGTTGAAGAAAAAATGTTGTTGTTTCCGCTTCAAGCAACTGACATATACTAAACAAGATGCTCAATGACAGTAGTTTTCAACGCATGTTTGGATCAACGAAACTATGGGACAATAAGCTAGTTACGCCATCTTTTGTAAAACCGCACGAATTAATTCCTAGACCAAATAGTAAACTCATGATATACCTTCATGGTCTGGATTCTGGCTGCCTCCCCCAGTTTTTGCTTCTAGATGCGCTTCTGCCAGGAGCTATAAATGAAATTGTGATTTCATGTCATTCTTGAGAGTCCCTCAGCAAATAATATCCCATTGCAGTCCCTCACATATTGATTTTACCCCCTCTCTTCATATAAAATTTTCTGGGAAAAAGAATGTTCCCAATTATATCGCGATGCTTCGTCAACATCGAAAATGATATGTACCCATCGATAATCGAACCTATCTCATTTCTCATTACCATCATCATCATAGGAATTCTGCCATTATTGGAAGTTAATAAGCTTTCATGCTCCGCGGTCTACCCACTAACCTCTTCGTTTTCATGTATGATTTTTTTCTTTTGATATCGTCCATTAATTGCAGTCTCCTTCGCCCCCTCCCTGTTTTTCCTGCCACTACAACCTCTAGCATATCCCTCATGATATAGTTTCTTCTTAGCCAATGTTCCATCCAGTTTCTTTTCCTCTTCTTAATAACATCTAAATTTGTTCCTTTTCCCCTCACCATTTCTAACACGCTAAGTAAAATTCCTTTTAATACCTAAATATTATCTTTGTATAAAAACTATACTAGCGTTACAAGATAATTTCCTTGGAAATTGGGCATACCTTTGAAGTTATGACTGACATTTATATATAATATAAAATGTCAGTCATTATTGATCAACTTTAGTACACTTTATATACTTTAACTTTAGTCCGAATAAAATAGTTATTATTATTATTATTATTATTATTATTATTATTATTATTATTATTATTATTATTATTATTATTATTATTATTATTATTATTATTATTATTATTGCCCAACCATCACCTATTTTGTGCAAATTTGAGATTTTTTACTTGTGTCCTTCCTGAGATATTTGATGGTGAAAATACACGATTTTCGAAAATTCGCAACGTTTAAAATTTTCTAGAAAATCAAATATATTGTTCTCAAATCTGAAACTTGTTTGGGACGTTGTTTACTATCTAGTCTCTATGTAGACAAAAAATTGAAGGTGAGTCTCATTTATTTCGTTTCAAAATGAACATTTCAAAATGGCCATTTCTAGGCAATGTTCAGAGCAATGTTCCGCAATGAAACAAAACATGAGGCAATGTTTCCAACCGCAATGTTCAGAGTTTTTTTTTTTTTCAACGTCCTGAAGTACGTCCCAATGTGCACAGAATGTTGTTCATTCCATTAACTTTTATATAGTTTTGGTTTGAACTCATTATCTTTAAAACCTAAAAAGTTACAGCATTTAACGGAATCGTCTGAAAAGTCCAAAATACGCATACGCGCCTATACAAAATGGCCGCTACAAACCTGCGCGGCTAAAAAATAAATGAATACCCGTTTGCAACTCCCTGAATGTGGTACAATCTTAAGTAAAAAAAATAATAAATAAATAAATAAATAAATTTTGTCAGCAAATTTGACCTGGAAATTTGTCGATTTAATTTGGATTGCTCCTTTTTTGAAAAGGTATTTTTCGAAAAAATATAGCCATCTCTAATCTAGAGATTATCAGATTCCCTCTGCATCACGAGAGGTCCACGAAGGGTGTGATATAACAATATTTCACTATTGGAATATATCATGCAATAACTTTCGTACGGGGGTTCAAGTTTCGCCTATTCAGGATTCGCCTAGTACCTCCTAGCTATGCAAACGTCAATCAAAGCGATGACACATTCCTAATTAGGCGAAAGTTGATTTTTTAATTGTTTAGCTCGCATATGTTCGTAGTCCTGCATCTCATTAATACTTAACACTTTCTTTTGAAACTATTTTCGCGCTCTTATTAAATAGTCCAGGATGTAGGGGACAAACCCAGCAAGCCCAGCTAATGAAATTTGAAGGATAGTTTCTGTCCAGCAAGTAGAGTAATATCCTAAAAGGAAGTCCTCGAACATCCCTCTTGAACTTCATCTAATACGGATGCCAAATCCAATTTGGCCTCCACCGTCTATAGAACAATCATGTTTTGCTTTATTTCTTACCTTAGATTTAATTCTATGGTCTTTGAAACTCATA
The DNA here is from genome assembly GCF_964235325.1 of Thermobia domestica. NCBI lineage: Eukaryota > Metazoa > Arthropoda > Insecta > Zygentoma > Lepismatidae > Thermobia > Thermobia domestica. Next base: position 50,961,467 of record NC_137460.1, on the reverse strand, counting down.
ACAAAATATTTTGTAAATTAAATTTCCTTTGTTTGATATACAATCCACCTCTGTGGGTCAGGTAGATATAAAGTTTCAAATGATAGAGTAAGCCGGTATCGTTTAATCTTGTGCCTGACTTCAAAGGTATTTTTCTGATTTCCTCGGGGCATTATGCTGAAGTTTCTGTAAACTTATTTAGCAAAATAGTCGGTATAGAAAATGTTATATAAACAAAATTCAGGCTTTATAAACGATAGAAATAATTTTATATTATAGTACATAAAAGATACAAAAATTAACCCATCCCTGACATGGTGCACTGTTGGGACATAAATAATACAGTTGAGTTGGATCCGACCCATTGATGCTTAAGATGAAAAAAAAAAAAAAAAAGTCGTTGAAACAAGTTTTAAGAAGAGTGTTTATATTTTAGTAATTTAGGTTTACAGATAATAAACTATGTTTCTTTCAGGAAAGGAAAGGTACCTATTGCACTGAAAAACTAAAAAGGAAAAGAAAGAAGGAACTTCGAAAGATTCATAAAAATAACGTATAATTCGAGGGTAGTTCAACACTAAAATAACGCCTACATGTCACTTTCACTCTTGTTTTTTGATTCCCAAAATGTGATCTCCCTACAATTAGTACAGATGTCTGAGTAAAACAGTCTCGAACATAAACAGGTGGACTAAGTACGCGTCACCATCATTCGATGCATAAAAGTGTAATCAGAAATGTTATTCCACTTTTACTAGTTCTTCAGGATTCGTAATAGATTTGTTCAATATATTCACAACCTGTTGCAAGTAACTGTCTATCTCTCGAGTAGTTTCTAACAAGTTTTCTTTTCTTATTGGAACTGAGACAAAGTCGTGTCACTTCCTGAAAATTCATGTAAAAAAACAGTATAATATCTTCCATATTTTCTCGTGTGTTTAAACATTTTTGGCTGGTTAATAAAATATGCCTTCTTTATGAAAGTTTCAAAAAAACAGAAAAATACACTTGAAATAAAGATAGAAAATTAAGCGACACAAGCCTACTCTACCAATGGACACAAGGCTATTATAACAATGAAGACAGGATGACTAGACACTCCAAAATAAACAAGAAAGCAAGAGAATCCATACTTTTATTTATATAGATCTAGATCTAGATTTTTTGAAACAGAAGCAAGCAGAAAATCGAATGACAATGTATCAACTCCAGATAGGGCACTTCGCTAAATCAACAAAAACAAAGAGATTTCACCTTAATCAATGGATGTATTGTGGAACTCAAAAGGTTTGAATCACAAGGACAAGAAATAGATATAATACAGCACATTGACGCAGTGTCTCACTACATTTTACAAGTGACTAGTGATTCTTGGTGCTTTGTTTATTTTATGATTTATGCAAATTCTCATAGAATTTATGTTACTTCATTTAATGTTTTCCGCAATTCATTTTGTTAACTTCATGCAACATTTTCATATCTCGATGTCAAATATATAATACAGGGTGTTTCACCCAAAAGGCCGTGATTTCTAGCGGCTACAAAATTTATTTGAATAATAGTATAGTAATATTTATTTGTAAATAAACAGCGAAAAAGGATAAATTTTGTTTTACAATTATTTTTTTAAGGTTCCATAGTCCAGTATAATAATGGTGGACCGTAGACTTACATTGCAGCAGAATATCTCATTGGTGCCTTGATTATTGAATCATGCTCCCAACGACGGTTCCGACTGGAGAATCATTGTGCATGGGCACCATCCACCAAGTCCATATGGAGTTATGTTGATCAGTTCAATAAGGCTGGTAATGTTACAGGACTTCGAAGGGAGGGGGGATCCAGATCAACTGTGCGTACAGAACAGCGTATTGCAGTAGTGGGAGCATCTGTTGTGAATAGCCTGACTAAAAAAATCTCTGCAACGTTTGTCAGCAGAAAATACAATATCCGTAATATCATGTTGGAGTATTCTGCGAAAAGATCTGCAAATGTTCCCCTACAAAATGAAGATGCTTGAAAAATTAACAGACGTTGCAAAAAGAAGGCGTCTGCATTTTGCAAGTCAGTTCAGTGCGTTAATTGCTGATGACCCAGACATTATTAACAACGTATGGTGTACAGACAAAGCTTATTTTTATCTATCAGGGGAAGTAAACAAACAAAATGTTAGATTTTGAGCAACAGAAAATCCGCATGAAGTGGTAGACTCACCTCTGCATCCGAAAAAGGTTTCGGTTTGGTGTGCTGTAACAAAACGTGGCATAATTGGACCTTTCTTGTTTGATGGCTATGTCACAGCAGAAAATTATTTGGAAATGCTTGAGCATTACTTCTATCCTAGTCTTCGCCGTAAAAGGTGTCCACTTCGTCGGCAATGATTCCAGCAGGTTGGAGCTGAACCGCATACAACAGAACCTGTCCTTAATTTCCATCACACAAAATTCCGCAATCATGTGATCTCTAATCGCTATCCATTGTTTTTTTGGAACAGGCTTAGAGTGGCCTCCATGCAACCCAGACATTAACCCTTGTGATTTTATATTGGATTACCTCAAGAAGTAGGTATTCAAGCTTAAACCCCGATATTTAAATGAATTAAGAGCACACATTGAGCAGTGTATGGCTGCAGTTAGTCACGTCACCCTTGGTAAGGGTTTTGATAACATGCGCATCAGGGTCAGAAAAGTGTCCAATCGTCAGGGTGGACACTTCGAACATGTGTTACATTAAACTTTAGCCTTTCACTTATCACACCATGTAAATTTCTTTTACTATGATTATCAATAAAATATGTTGTTGCCCTTCAAAATCACGGCTTTTTCACTAAAACACCGTTATCTAATCATATACAGTAATTGTGCTGTATAATAATACAGGGTGAACAGTAACTACGTGGACAAACTTGGACGGGTGATAGTACACCTAAAAAGAAGCAAAAAAGTCCTAGTGAACATGGGGGAAATTCTGTCCCATTTAGGAGTGGCAGAGTGTCGAAAGCGTGGGAACATGAACTTCAGAGGCCAACAGCCTAAAAACAATACATCGTAGAGAGTGCGGTTAAAAACGTCACTTAGAAAATAATTCCTACTCTATTGAAAAATGCATGTTTGAAAACGTAGCTACGTGTGCGCACGGGATTAACAACGTGTGACACATCTTTCCTTTATAGCATGTCCGGGAATTCCTCCGTTCCTTTGGGAAATCCTGTGCACAGCGCACGCATAGCTGCGTTTTCAAACATGAATTTTTCAATAGAGTAGGTATGATTTTCTAAGTGACCTTTTTAACCGCACTCTCTACGATGTATTGTTTTTAAGCTGTTGGCCTCTGAAGTTCATGTTCCCACGCTTTCGACACTTTGTTACTCCTAAACGGGACGGAATTTCCCCAATGTTCCCTAGGACTTTTTTTTTCTTATTTTTAGATGTAGGCCTACTATCATCCGTCCAAGTTTGTCCACGTAGTTACCGTTAACCCTATATATGCTACTAACAACCAACTACTACAGTACTACACTACAGTTGGTAGTAGACAGTACTACCAACGTAATTTCGCATTAGGCAAATCTTAAATTCAAGATTCGCCTACACTTTCTCTTGAGTTAACATCCGGAAATTCCATTGCCTGAGGTTATTAGACGAATCTTGGAATAGGCGAAGATTGAAATCACTCTTGCATATCTTTAAACGTTAAACAATCAGTTTGTCAATTTATAGTTCTACTATGGTTCATGTAACACTGAAACAGTGCCTGAGATTTAAGACTTGAGTGAACTTGTAATGCCCTTGAAACAGGCCGGTAGCCAGCCCAAAAATGTAGGGTGGCCGGCTGAAGTTAGGAAGGGGGGGGGGTCCGATCCAAAAATATTATAGTTCATCATCATATTATAGTTCATTTGCAAGCCTACCGTGAAAATTTTAGGGGGCCCGCAAAAAGTTAGGGGGCCGGTCTCCTAGATCCCCCCTTGATACGGGCCTGCCTTGAGATTCGAGAAATTTCTTGTCTCGTGTGCAACACTACAGCATACTGGTCTGACGGCAATCGAACCTGGCAAGGGCCGGCTCTACCATATGGTAACACATACATCTGCACGGGGCGGCAAAATCTGTCATAACTCTATGATTTAAAATAAATATTTCTTGTTGGAAACAGATTTCATGATTATGGCAGTTAAAAGATAGAAACTGACCTTCTATTTGAATACTGCATTCATAAATCATGTTTAGATTGCATTAGTTTAAAGTCACATGGACAGTGCTGAAGCAAATGATCAAACAAATCCCAGCATGAATTGCTTGATTATTGTCAAATACAAGAACTGAATTCTGGAACAGTAGCGAACACCTGTTCCATTTAGTTAGTTACCACAGTTTTGATATGAAAACTAGTCTTGCCTTTGTCACAAACAAGTTCCATTATCATTGATGGTGGAATCAAGTTTTTTTTTTTTTTTCAACCTTTTAACAGACGTAGAAGGCAAATGAAGAAATAAAGATAAGAAAAAAAGCAGCTGCATTGGAATTGCAAACTGCTATAAAAAGAATTATCTCTGCAGATGTGTTTCCTTTATCTTTCACTAACAGAATAAATTATTATTTAAAGAAAAAACAACAGACACAACGAGATTGTATTTGTAGTATTTAGCTCTTTCATAGTGCGAGTGTTATTTCCCTCCCCTCATGGTGGGGTAGCATACTTAATATCGTGCCTTTTAAGACTTGTTCTTTCTGGAAAAAAAGGGGGCGGTAAATGGACGGAGCGGCAAAATGCCTAGGGCTGGCTCTGAACATAGCAATTGTATAGAAAACAAATAGTAAGTTAATCTTTCCAGTACTGTACTCGTGAGTTCCTCTCTAGAAGAAATGTGCCAAACTTTTCTTCATGAGAGACTTCCAAACTATGCAAAATCAATACTGGAACTTGACGCAGTACGTAAAACTTAAAACTTCCTGTTGTATAATAAGAGAATAAGGTCAGAGAACGAAATCATTCTTGGGACGCTGAAACCATATCAAAAAGCAATTTCTTGCTATATATATTTTTTTTTCTATATGAAGATGAATATCGAAACCGGAAGTGGTAGTAGATTTCTAGAACTTCCGGCTGTACTAGAGGAATGAAGTCAGAGCTGAAACGGTGTCCCGACAAAACGTACCAGCGACAAAACGTACCACTTGAATTTTCGCGACAAAACGTACCACTTTTGACGACCTGTCATAAATGACAACCTATCATGGATTAATTAAAGCATTTCTGATATTTATTCCACGACAAAACGTACCACTTATATAAATTACAACCTGTCATGGACTAATTAAAACATTTCGGATATTTAATCTGCGATAAAACGTACTACTTCATGTTAAGAAACTACTTCCTCATGAACAGGTAAAACAACGGTAGCATAAGGTTGAGAAGAACAGACAGGCAATGTATCGAGTTGTCCAACTCAGAAACTCATTGGTAAAAGAGGGCTCATTTACAGAGGAAATGTAGCAGCCTATAAACTGAGAGACAGCTATAGATCATGGAAACTTTTTGGATATTATTCCTTTCTTAAGCACATTTGATCTTCCGCTTAAAAGTAATCTAGATAAGGTCACCGAGAAGAGTCATATACGAGGAAATAAGCAGGATAGTGGTCGCATAACTTTTACTAAACACGGTGAATTATGTTTTGAATGCTATCAGCACACTTATAACAGAAGATATTTCGAAAGAAGTCTCTCAAGGTTTAATATTTTCTGTTCTATTAGACACTACTCAAGATATAGTAGTTTCAGGCCAGTGCTCTGTTGTTAAAATTGTTGTTAAACAAAGTATTGTTGTCATTGTAAAATACAAATTTACCACAGGTCAGTGTCTTTGCGGTTTACTGCTGGAAATTCTGCAGAAGTTGAACCTTGACATTAAGAAGTGTATTTGAAATTCAACCAATGGTTCAAGTAACATGCAAGCACAATATTCGGATTTTTTCAATTCACCTATGATCAGTTACACGTGTGATTAAGTTGACTTTGAGTTTAACGGCCCTTTTAGCAGCGAGGCTATATGAGACGGGACATACTGATTTACGAGAAATCCGAAGCACGTGAGCTCCCGCCGGGAATCGAACCCAGCCCTCCACGACAAAGGCGCATACGCTAACCGCTTAACTACTAAGAAACTCAGTTACACGTATGGTGTTACGCTCATATACTCAGTCATGTCATATGTGATCTGACAAAAAAATTGCGTTGATTCTGTGTCATTGTTCTGCTGAATGACTGTGCGATATTTATGCGTGAGTCTTATCAGCGAATGTACATTTGCAAGATTAAATGTTAACAAAGGCGTCTTACAGTTATTGCGGAAACAAGATGGTAGAAAACACATTGTTTTTCAGAAAAAGTTTGGTCATTTTTCGAACCCAAAAAGTGCTTTGTATATAGAGTTGACTCTAACAATTAAGAAAATTGTTCTACAGAAAATATCAAACCAAAAGCTAGGTATAAAGCGAAAGGATATATAAAAGATCTTCTCAAAGTTCAAAAATATTCAGACAGCAGAAACGTTCCTTAAGGTATTTCAAGTGATGACCTCTCTGTCAAACTATCTCCAAATAGAGGGTGCTGCTAGTGTAGTCCTATCGGGTGGTGCAGACTACTCTGTTCCAACTGAAAGAGTAGAGAGATGATTTTGAATCCGTTAAGAATGCAGCATTAAGCTTTGCAGAATGGGCCAATAACAAATTGGAAGGCTTAGAACGTGATTTCTTTTTTCTACTGACCTGTCGACAATTCGCCTTCAGAGATGGACAAAGATTTTTCCTGTGAATAATGAAGATGAAGCTGCTTCTATCCAATGACCAGGTACTGCATCGAAGCATTCAACACAATATTGGACATGGTAGTTTTGATTATTTCTTCAAAATTCAAGAAGCAATGTACTTTATGGATTATTTGGACCCTAGACACTTCAACCAAGTAACAGAACTTCCAGACATGCCTTTCGATAAACTTACATATTTTCTGAAAAGCTTCAGTTAAGAAGTTTCCAAGGATACTATAAAGGTATTCTCTTGGACTTTTGAAGGATGTGGATATCCTTGAAAGTCAGTCTTGATGACGAGCACAACCGAGGAAAAATGACTGTGCTGATGGTGCAAGTGATTCAGAATTAGGAGAAAATACATTTGTTTACAAGGAAAGCGAATGCAAAACGTGTTGCAAAATTGTCCAATGTGCTGTTTTTTTAATTTTGCAGAATTGTAATTTGTGCAGTAATACTTATCCAGGTTTCCAGCAGACAATTTTTTATTGACTTTGCCCGTAACTCAGGTGACATGTGAAAGAAATTTTTCAAAATTGAAATAAACTGAAATACATTAAAAATAGGCTAACGAGTACCATGTCTCAGGAACATTTGAAAACATTTTGTTGATGTCTATTGAGAAAGATTTATTAAAAAATATTACAAATGCAAAAGTGATAGATGCAGTAGCATCAAAAACTAGTACACTAAAACATCTGCTAATTTTGTAATATAGTATACGTTCTCCTTGAACTTCATATATAATATTTTGAACAATTCAGAATAATATACTGATGAAAGAATATCAGGTTTTAATTGTCAATTGTTAATACTATTGACTTACTGTAGAAAAAAAAAACTGTGCAATTGATTTGTGACATTGAGATGCTGGTGGCCCTTGTGGGAGAAATCGCCCGCGTCCTTCTAATAATACCTATCCGTCCCTGGTCCAAAGCCTGGAAAAGGTGTGATGGAAATCAGCAAATATTGCTGGTCTTGGTCTGGCGAGAATATTGCAGGTATGGTCTTGGTGTTGCGAGAATCTTGGCATGGTCTTGGTCTTGCATCGGTACTTTTCTCAGCACCAATCTGTTCAACTTTTAACCTTAGTTTGACCGATATATATATATATATATATATATATATATATATATATATATATATATATATATATATATATATATATATATATATATATATATATATATATATATATAGATGCAAAAAAGCCGGCTTTTTTGAATCGATGGTTTTTTTCACATAAAAAGCAGGCTTTTTTGAAAAAAAAACCGAGAATTTTGGAAATTTTGGCTTTTTTCATTTTCATGATTTTTCTATCCAAATAGCTTTCTTATAGTATATTCTATAGTTAGATAAGATTTCCACGACCTGAATGCCATATTTAGCTCTGTAATTCACCATCAAGATGGATGGAGCACATATTTTACGAATTAAAGCTAACATGAAGAATGTAGTATTTGAGGGCAATTTTACAGGTTATTTAACTTTATTTTAACTTTTGAGTTATTGACATTTTTTTCCTTCTCTAGATCATTTTAGTTTGTCATCCGTGTTTCATTTCTAAGAGCTTAGTACTCCAGCTTCTAGCACGAAAGTTAAACTTACGTTTTTCTATATATCCGTCAAAGCATACGTTTTTCAATATGTCCGTCAAACCGTATTTGCACATTTCTGTTATACTGTAGTTGTGCAATGATTTAGCAATAATTTTCCAGATACAACCTTGAATACCAATTTATACAAATAATCAATAGCGGATTTAGAAAAGTACTTTGGGAGGGGTTTCTCTGATTGTTTCGTTTTCTAAAAAGTCCTAATTTTATTTGGGAGGTGCTTGAAGTTTATAGGCATAACTAATATTTCGTTTCGTTTATATGTTTAGCAATAATCTTCCGGATATAACCTTGAAGATCATTTTATACTGAGAATCAGTGGCGAATTTAAAAAAGTGTTTTGGGAGGGGTTTTCTTACTACTGATGTTTAGATTTTCTAAACATTCGTAATTTTTATTTGACGGGAGCTTAAAGTTTATGAGTAAAGACATAACTAATAGATATTTCGTTCGTTTTAGACATTCCACAACTTTGGAGAACAGGCTTCAGTCCGAAAGACCGATCCTCTAACCTTCGCAAAACCGTCACTGCTGATAATTAGTAATAATAACGATTTAAAAACAATAAGAAAGGAAGTCGGCCAACTCCTACACTCCTAGTCGGCCAGTACACTCACTATTTCTACATTCTCAGATGGAATGAAGGAAGGCTTTGTCAGAATGGTCGAATGCTGGGTTGAATCCCGGACTTCCCGATAGAAGCGCAAAAGCCAACCACTCAGTCACGTTTGTTGTGCAGTTGTATTTAGCTTAACTTAAATATATTCCGTAGTCTTTTTTTTTCTTTTTTGTTCCGTAATGATATGTTGAATCCCTCTTGTTAAAAATTCAGAAAACTTGAGGACTGGGTAAACCATGATGGTGGTCAAGGGCGCCCATGTTGTGGTTTCCAAGGAGGGGAAGTATAAGCGACGTTTCAAAAATAGTTTCAAATTTTGCTGTAACTAATGTAAAAATCCTATTGGATTTTCAATATTCTGAAGTACATTTTCCTCTAGGGGGAACAAGCGCCCCCTTAACCCCCCTGATGGGCGCCCTTGATGGTGGTTATAAAAAACTTGACTGTAGAATTTCAAGAATATACAGAACCATGTGCAGCCTTTAATTGTATCATACAAATCCAAGTATTTCTCTTATGTTTTATTTTAATTTTATTTTGTTTCAAAAAGAGGGTATGGAATATTTTGAAGTAAAAATACTACATACAATTTTGCTAGTTATTTGTGTATTTTTTGAAAGAAGTTTTTACTCTTAGGGTTGGCTCGTTTACACCAGCTGTTTTTTTTTTAAAATAACTGGTTTAAACTAAAAAAAATAAAAGAACAAAAATGCGAATCGTGTGAACTTCATAGTGACGTTTCACATGTCAAACCATCTACATTAGTCTTATTTCCTTTTCACCTTTTAATCAAGGTGTCCATGTTCAATTGTCGGTCGAACCACAACCCTTCTTTTATGTGTAAACCAAGTACTCTTTCGGATGTCACTTTAAGCGAAAGTCTTCTCCTTGATAACCTCGGTATTACGTAAGGATGTTAAGCCTAAACATACAAAACGAAACCAAATTATATATTTCTGCATGCCTGTTGTTTTATAAAGAAGCGAAGGTTGCTTAAATATATTGATTAAAATTGGTAAAATTAATCGATTGCCTACTTAGCTTCCAACATTAGCTTGGATTGGACTTTCAATGATACCTACATACTAAATTTGTAATTTAATACCTCAGTTTTAGAAAAATAAACACACTGCTGAACAAGACTGCACTTATTTAATATAAAAACACATTTACACGTGACGTTTCGATCTTCTATCCAATATCCTCATCAGACGTACACTCACGTCTGATGAGGATCTTGGATAGAAGATCGAAACGTCACGTGTAAATGTGTTTTTATATTAAATAAGTGCAGTCTTGTTCAGCAGTGTGTTTATTTTTCTAATTTTATTCGCAAGACGTTGACTATGATTGTGTGTCACTCAGTTTTAGCGTACTGATTATAATACGTTGACCTTTAAATTTTACATGCAAATTAAATTTTACAGGATTTTCCCGTTATTGTTTTACATTTAAAAGAATGACGGGATTTTCCCGATGGCTAGGGCGGGAGTTTCTCAATTTAAGAAATTTACTGACCGGACTTCTTTAAGCTTATGGGACCTCTTCCAGCATAACCCCGTTGTTGAATAATAACACCAAGGCGAAACAAACTTATTTCTGTGAATATGTAATACAAATACATAAAGCAAAATATCTAAATCAAAAAAACCTGGTTTAAACCCCAAAAAAGCCTGGTTTAAACTGCCCCCCCAAAACGGGTTTTTGGCATTTTCAGAAACAACCATGGTTCTTGTCAACTCTGCTTACTTTTGTATATAGGAGGTTAAAATGTGTTTATTATATACATTGGTTAATCCTTTGGAATTCATAATGTAAAAATGTTGAAGTAAAATTGTTTAAAATATCTTTTCGAAATTCATGGTTTACTTTCGAGGTTTTATATTATTATCGGCATCAACCACTAATTAAATGACTTTCTGTGTTATAGAGAAGCGAAACAAAGTCTGCTTTATCGATTTAAAGCAGAATTTTGAAAAAAGCCCAAAATTTCCCAAGCAAAAAAGCAAAGCAGAAAAAACCGAGTTTTTTTCCAAAAAAGCCGGTTTTTTTCCGAGCCCTTGCATCTCTATATATATATATATATATGTGGTACGTTTTGTCGCCTGACATTATTTGATGGCTGATTGGAAGACTCTTCGCAAGTAGCCCTCCAGGCAAGTGGTACGTTTTGTCGCTTGTCATTATTTAAAGTGTTTTTAGAAAACCCTTCACAAGCAGCCCTCAGGGTAAGTGGTACGTTTTGTCGGTGGTACGTTTTGTCGCTAGTACGTTTTGTCGCGTATTTAGATGAAACATATTCTTGCGGTACTGAATCCATATCAAGAAATTCCTCAATGTTTAATACCGTTTTTTCTCTATGGCGATCAACGTTAAAACAGGAAATGGTTTACAGTATTTCCACCATTTCCGATTTGAATAAAGGGTTAAAGCAGATGACAGGATTTGTTCTTGGGACGACGCTCACTATCTTATACCGTTTTCGTTGTATGAAAATTAATGTTGAAACCGAAAGTAATTGTACATTTCTACCACTTTCGATTTTGGTAGAGGGAATAAAATGGAGATGGAATATGTCCTTTGGATATTTAAGGATGGCAGAAAACTATTTGTCACTATTTCTTAGTTTTAACTCTGTGATTATCAACTTTGTTAATTTATACCAATTCCGGTTTGAATAGAAGGTTAACGGAGTAGATGAAACCTATTGTTGGGACGCTCAATCGATTCCAGAAAACTATTTCTTACCATTTTTACCCTCTGAAGATTTATATTGAAATCAATAGAAGTGTAAATTACTACTACTTCCAGTTTGAATATAAAGTTAAACATAAATTAAACATAACTTTCTTACAAGGCTGTCTGTATTCTTTATTATAAATTAACGAGAAATGTAACAGAAAGAAATGTTTAAGATGGACACAAGGCCTTTTTATAAAAATATCTATAAAGTTAAAGTGACAGTTACTTCCCAGTACGGCACACCGAGATGCATGTTTTCAATGGGAACGGTAGAGTGTAGTAGAGTATAGTGGCGTCTAGTGTGGTCTAATGGAGTTGAGATTTTTTTCTGTCCAAGGCACCGAGTACACAAAAATCCCAATGAAGCATTCCACTTGCAATGTATAGAAGGTATGGTTCAAGGTGGAAGAGATTCTGTGATGGTATGGACGTGTTTCCAATACTATAACATAGGCCCATTCACACATGTAAATACAAACATGATTCAACACGCTTATTTGGACACTCTTAACCTTTTCAGGACCGACATAGATTTCAGGAAAATCATAGACCTTTACGTTTTCGGCCCTAGTACCCCTCCTAATTGTCACAAAGACATGAACTATACCTAGTTGTAAAGGTTATGGAACACAGATTCCAACGAGGAAACTTTTGTGCCAAACCGCAAAAAAAAGATGATGATTTTTTTAAATGAGTTTGTTTTTGAAAATTAGTGAGAGGCTGGCAACAATGTTACTTGTCGTATGCAGGAAAAAAATCACGTGTAATGTTGTACGCCAAGGGCGAAAGTTAAATACCAAGTGAAAAAATTTCGAATGTTTCCTACGAGAATCATCCTTTACATATTTTTCGAAATATTGTGGTGTACCCTGACGCTGGTAGCCCTAACGATGCTCTAATTATCATAGAGATATAAGCCATTACTCGTTGGAAAGCTTATGGAACACATATTCCAACGAGGTAACTTTTGTGCACCCCGTGTCCAAGAAGAAGAAAATAAAAATTTGCAAAAATACATTTTTTCGACTATGGCAACACGCAAGAAAAAAGTTCTCACATATACGTCAGACATCATGATTTAGTATGTTCATTTATCTTTATTGATGCCACTTTTTATGCTTGTAGCTCCCTTGGAGGGAGAGTTCCCACCAAATCCTGAATGGGAGGAGGAACTAAAAGCAACCAACTTCCCCCCCCCTACCGTTCCGCTGTGGGACCTCCAATGTGGAAAGTTTCATCTTTCCTAAAGAGAGAGACATCTAAATCATCTATCTAGGTTAATTAAGAGCCGAGCTACGGAGGTTTAAACTGTTGGCTCAGCCCTTGGGCTGTTGGTCCTGAAAAGGTTAATTACCAAATGTTAACACTTCTCCAATATCTCTCTGTGAATACGCAGTGGTAACCGCCTCTGGAGATTTCCATTTTCCGATACGACAACTGTTGTGTTCAGAGGACACAAAGGAGTTGTACATGGTTTGAGGAACTTTCAGGCATTGTGTTACGCTTAATCTGGCCTACATTATTCCCAGGTTTAAATCTAATTGAAAATCTGTGGATGTGTTTGGAGCAGCATGTGAAACGCAGATATTTGCATTCCCATATTTGCTGGAACTACGGGATATACTGGTCAGTGAGCGATGTGATATACCTGCAAATCTTTGTAGAGTCATTTCCAAACAGAATCACACTAGAAGCGGAGTAATCCAGAATTCTACATGGAGAACGATTTAATTTTTTGTTCGGTGAGCTTATGTTGTACTCGGGGTGCGGAATCATAGCAGTCGAAGTACGCAGAAAGAAGACGTGACAAGAATATAAAATAATAATAATAATAATAATAATAATAATAATAATAATAATAATAATAATAATAATAATAATAAAACTTCGCGTTGAATGTTTCGATATTGAGAATTCATCATATTTGACATCCATAATAATTGAATTATATAAGATTACAAATATCACTGACCACTAGCTCACCAATTAAATTATATATGAAACACATTCTAATAACATATAAATCATGTATTTAATTTGCTACCTTCTAACAATAGAGTCGCTTTATTTACACACCTCAAATATTTCTGTTTTTAGTGTGTGGGGGGATTTTAATTCAAAAATAGTAAGTGGGGAATTTTATCTTAAATAATAAGGTAAAATTATTTAATAAAAAATAATACCTTAAGAAAAATAAAAGTTACCTTAAAATTAGATCATTATTGTCCTTTTAAAAGCTACTTTACAAATTTTGCGAAAAAAAAAATCCTCCAAAGTAGAAATCTATTAACTGGCAACACTGGTGGTAAACTGATTGTGAAGACTGGTGCATACATAAGAAATAGACAATCGTCTTCAGTTTTGTAGATTTTTCCCTCTCAAATATTCTTGTTTCCCCCTTGCTCCTCTCCCATTAAAAAAGATGCCATTTCCTGTACCATCCGCGTGGGCGGACAGAGATAAACATATCAGAAAAAGATTTTATTATTATTACTATTATCCCAGCTTTCATTGTATGGTAAACAATGTCTGGGCCAAAAGCATTGGTATCAGGGCGTGGCTGTTGGGAAGGCCTTCAGAGAAATAGCTTGACGCCTCTCTTCTCCAACCTCCACAGACGAAAATATCGAAGAGACAGTTCACTCAACGTGAGAGAGAGAGGAGAAATAAATCATAATTCACGATCACTGAAGCACATTATGTTTGCATAATAAACTGGAGAAATGGAGTTATGATTGTTTAATCTAACGGAGGAATAAACAGAAATGTATTAGCCCACAGTACAAGAATTTTGTCTTCTCGTACGAACTAAGTAACCAAAACCTAATTTGCTTGCGTTAACTTAGTTTCGTCGATTTTACTATTAAAAGGAAAAATGAAGTTCTCGATAGATACGAAGTGCTAAATGCCAGTGACTTTTTATAGTTCTTACGAAAGTTGAGGTGGCATCATGCGTTGATCGACTCATTCCCCACACCAAGAATCCCCGTTTTACGCACGCCATTAGCCTATTGCTTATCATGCTGCCGTTTTGATGTAGTTATTGGGATTGGGATTGGAAAAATATCATGTGTATACATGTTCAACACTAATCAACAGCAGGGACTATACTCCAAAACTAATAATGAAAGTAAGGACTTATTATTTACGAAGGCCATCCAGAAAGTAAAGAAAGATTACGTATTGCGCGCGGTGCAAACCCCTCGCCACTGCGATCGCGTGCGCGGTAGTTAGTTCCTTCTTTCACCTCAATGTGAGCCGAGTCTCAACGCTGTGCAGTGAAGCTACTTAAGCTTATTGAAAGTTATAGGCAGGGATTTATTTGTAGCCAGGGAAGCCTGGGAATTTCTCCCCTTCTAAGTTTTTGACTTCCTTGTCTCTTAGTTCAGTCTTCCCAGGGAAAATACCCCTTTCATAGGCTATATAATCTGTTATAAAGTACAATAATTCAACTTCACGTTTTAGTAGCAATCCTTTATAAAAATTTCCCCCTTCTACAAAATCCACAAATAAATCACTGGTTATAGGCAAATAACTAGTTTATGGTGATAGTGCAACGAACGAGTCATCAGTGAGGAAATGGTGCATTATGTTTAATCAAGGAAGTTCCAGCGTGCATTGTGAAGATCGGAATGGGAAGCCATCACTTGTTACGCAAGAACTGAAGGAAAAGGTCGAAGAAAAAAATCAGGAAAACCGATGTTTCACTTTGAGCACGTTACACGAATCTTTTCCACAAATTTCACGATCGCAAACGATGAGGAACTCAAGCAAGCAGTGACAGCCTGGGTTAAATCTTTGACGGCAAATAAGTATAACATACGCATTGAAAAACAGGTCCACGTTACAGCAAGTATCTTGATAACTATAGCAATTACATAGAAAGGTAGAGTAAGGTACTGTGGCTTTGTAAATAAAATTTTGTGGTGATATCTTTTGTTTTTATTTAACCCAAGCCAAAACGCTCTTTACTTTCTGAACGGCCCTCGTATTATTGAGATTATATCTCGCGAGCACTTAAAGTTCAACATATTTGTACCACGAACGTTTCTACGACACAGTAAAAGCACTATTTAATATTCTAGAAACAATCCACATAAAAGCACTGGAACAAAATTTTGTATAGCGGAATAATAAAAGGTCCAACATTTCTAAGATGGATGTTCTTGAAGCTATTCTAAGTATCTTTTCTATAGGAGGGCAAAGGAGGATAAGTGTACGCAGGCGGTTAAGAGTACTACCTATTACCTATTTCTACTAATTGGTTATATTGAGCACGCTAATCGCATCACCATAGAAACCTAGAACATCTTGAGAAGCCACAATATAGAATACTCTGCTCCGGTATGTCATTGCAAATAGATATTCTTTTCTTATTTCTGACGTAATATTGCGTGTGAGTAACTTAAGCATTAACACAAAGTACGCCATTACAACTGAGTAATACTAATGTCATAAATATTTTTAGTAGACAGTGTATACATATGCCTTTGGTAGAGCTATCTCCCTATATCTACTACTTCCGCCTGTCGAGTAAAACGTTTGATGGTATACGAGGAGGGAAAGAGTGTATTTGCCTGTGTCGCACAAGAAAATCATTGATAGTCGATACGAAAGTATTATTTAATGTTCCAAAACAGTAATCAGGAAGAAAAATATTTTTATAAAATCACAAGAACCTTAAACAAAAGACATCATCTCAAAAGAACAGCAAGTGAAAGAAAGTAGTACAACTTCTGTGACGGTTGTAGAGAGTCCTAAGAAGACTGCTGGGTCCAGTGTGAGCTGTGTCAAGAGTGGTGTCATGAGCAGTGTTTGGATTACAACGAACATAGATCTTATGTATGTGTCAATTATTAATGCGTTCTCTTACCAGAGCCTCTTTGGTGTTCAAGAGTAGGTATTCGAACTTTTTGCCTAAAAATATGTTTTGCTTTCTTTTTCCTATGACACGTAGCCCACTTCATTGGTTTCTAGCTCATATTCAAGCGCAAGCATAGAATAATATTTTGCCATGGTTTTCATCTTGCAGTTAATAAATGTGCCTTTTCCATAGAGCTTAGAATATTAAGTGCGTAGACCTTCTCTTAACCCTCTTTATCCTAAGTTTTAACTGTTCTTAACAATTTAAAATAAGTAGTGTAGCAAAACAACAAATTAACATAACAAAATCAAAGCGTACAGCACTCCATTAAAATTTAGGGAATACAATGTACCCCTGTATGATCTGCGCTTACTCCTTACATGTATTAGAAATATTTCAAATTACACAATTTTCTTTGAATCCTAGAATAGAACAATATGTCTTGCTTGCAATGTCAGACGTACAATCTGAACCGTGTAAATACAGTAATATGCCGATTTCGTACGGTGTACGATCTGGACTGTGTAAAAATGGTAATTTATCCTTTTCGTACAGTGTACGATCTGACTACTCGATCATATGCTTTATGCATGGTCTTCCTGAAATTTTGTAAAAATAAATAATTAACAGCAAAACGTCGTTAAATTCTGTCATCTTTTCTATCTCACAATGACTATTAGTCCAAAGGTTGCAAGATTTTTCAGAGAGATAAAAAGATTTTACGATTTTTAGGACTAAAAAGAAAAGAAGATATGGGATATGCAGAATTTACATATAATAAATACATACATGGTTTTACATAATATCGTAGAATAATTTTAATTGAAAACTCGGGTAGTTTCACTAAAGATAATTGCAACATACAAAACACGAAAACGTATATTACAATTGCCGGTGGGAGCTCATGTAGTTTCGATCCCAAGTTAAGTTAAGCTGTAGATCTCATATACCTTGGATGCTGAAATAGATGCTAAATTCAAATCCTACCAAGCAAATGCATTACACAAATGTTTAGTGCCTTTTAATTTTATTTTAATGAAGACTCTGCATACATAACAGTCCCACGCCACCTTTATACATTCAAAAAAATCTTGCAGAACAGATTGAAATTCACAACTTATAGTTGTGCATTATTAGCTCACAAAAGCTTCTGTTACTGACAGTGGCGTATTTAGGGGGGTGCCTTCCGGGCTTAAGCCCCCCCCCCGAAATCTTACTTAGTATAGTAAAGTAAATTAAATATCTTGCAGAATTTTCACTTTTCCAAGCAAAGCCCCCCCGAAAGTTAGCAAAGCCCCTCCCGAAACAAAATCGTAAATACGCCACTGGTTACTGACATATCAATATATCATCATTAATCGAAATGGTCGAGATGGTGTCGACAGATGAAGGGTAAGATGCCGAAACGAAGTTATTCTTAAACATACTATAGGAGCGCCAGTTAGATAGGATAGAAAAACGCAACTTGTTGTATTTTCTGTCTGAAGATTACATCGCTGTGTTGTGTTCTTAAGGTGGATCACCACCCGGAAGTCAGTATAAGCATTAGTTTATTGCCTTAACCAACGCGTAAAGAAATGGCACATATTATAAGTACTACACAATAAAATAGAGATATGCGTCAGCTACAACATGAGATACTATTTTCTGTGCTTATGTATTCTGTTAGCTAAAAACGTAAAATATAAGAGGAAAACTTGATCAGTTTTAAGATGAGTACGCAAGATGGCGCTTGCTGTTAGATTTTGCTACTCCTGTGCTCAGTTTTACGAAATTTTTACTTACAAGCATAAATTATTTTACAAGTAGTTGTCTCATTACGGAACATGAATATTATATTACCGATTTCCGTGTTATGTTTTACATTTTATCCAAATATTATTTTGTGTTTACGGAAATAGTTTTAGCGGCTGAATCTCATGCTTACACAGGACGCCATAATGCTTCGTTGCCAAACTTACATGTGTTCTGTTGCAGTCACAGTAGTAGGGCAATTCCTTGTTAGCGTTTGAAGTCCAGAGGCGGAACCTGTGAACTGAGACAAAACTATTACAAATAATAAAAGTGGAAAATGGGGAAACGGAAGGAATCATACACAAAAAAGAAGAATCCAACTCAAAGTAAAAGATCGAAGAGCCAAGGGAAGAGAAGAGAAAGGGAGAATAATTCGAAGAAACAGCTAAGCGCTTTTCAATTTTTAACTGTTTGTTTCCACGTAAATATTATACACACGTGTAATACGAATGAACGTTAAATATGTAATATGTGTTCTTTCTTTTTCTTCTTTTCTTTTCTTTCTTTCTTTTTTTATTTTTTCTGAAACTCATTTTGCTTAGGTAAAATATTATATCTTCTTGAAAATAATTTATATATGTTTTTGAGCTTTCATACTGCAATGAAACTATCATATGAGTGAAAAAAAAGAAAAGAAAGAAGTTAGCTCAACGGTTTTAAATTCTGTCACAGCTCTCAGCGTCTGCATTTACAGAGGCCCAGTTGCAGTTCACATCATCTACCATTTCATTCAGTCTTCACTTCGATTTCTGTGGAGTGACTAGGGACATTCTTCGTTTATCGATGGCCACGATGAGGACAATTAGAAGACCCTGTTTTTCACCTCCCAGTGTTCTGAAGTGAGACCACAATCATTCAAGTGGACATTATGTTCACCCCCCAGTGTTTTTCACAGTATTTAGTGTTTGTCAATTTATTCAATGTTTATTCGAACTGAGAATTTAAAAACTAATGACATACGCTAAAGGTACTGTTCAGGAATTTTTCTTCCAGTTGGTGGGGTAATGTAATGAAACCATGAACTGAGAATTTAAAACCGTTGAGCTAAGTTCTTTCTTTTCTTTTTTTTCACTCATATGATAGTTTCATTGCAATACATACCCGTTAGTGTCTGAACCCATTAGTGGAAAATAGTAATTAATTCCACTTACTAGG
Organism: Thermobia domestica; assembly: GCF_964235325.1. Lineage (NCBI taxonomy): Eukaryota > Metazoa > Arthropoda > Insecta > Zygentoma > Lepismatidae > Thermobia > Thermobia domestica. Next base: position 50,941,885 of record NC_137460.1, on the reverse strand, counting down.
GAAGGTCGTGGTGTGTTACTCTGACTTCATGTTGATACAATGCTCCGTTGACTCCTTTTTACATATGAAACAGTTAAGCAACCGGATCGCAAGCTTGTTCGAATTATGGACGTTAAAATTTCAAAATTGAACAGATTTTGAAAAAAAAAATGTTTGAAGAAAACATTTTTTGAGATACACGCTTCATTTCTGGTACTGGGGTGTTTTCTTGGGTACTCGACGGAATAGTGAGGTCAAAACGTAGCATTTTGCAAGATAAGGGAACTTATTGGGGAAGGGATGAAGGGTAATGGCGTCTTACAACTTGCAAATTGCATCCTATTTGGCACACCGGATAAATAGGCTAATAAAATTTATTTGAAACCAACTGTATTTTCATTCAAATGTCACTTTCTGTGTGGCCATCTAAACATTAAACAATGACATGTGTCTCCGAAACGCTTTGCCGCGGGACTAACTTCAACGCGACACTCAACCCAATGTGTTAAAAGTAAGTTCCTCTAATTACTTTTACGTTTTGAAAGAGCCCAAGACTATCATTTCTTTTATTTATTCAAAAAAAAAAAAAATGGAAGAAATCATTTTACGGGAAAAGTAAAAAAAAATAAAAAAAAATGTATAACTTAAAACGAGCTAGAAAACGTAAAATTTCGTAAGATCTGAGAACCCTAATTGGTCGATAACTCGCTTCAATCCGTTGTACAGACGCTTTCCCTTTCCATCGTTTAGTGAAATGAAGGTAATTAAAAAGCGTGAAAACCAAAACAAACTTATTACTGTACCTCGAGAGCGAATGTAATATGTTCCAATGTGTATCCAATGTTATGGATCTACGTAGTGGCGTAACTAAGAGCTTGGGGGGCCACCCCGCAGACAACGTGGAATGGGGCCTGTAATCCTGTAATATAGGTATTATACAGTGGTGCCCAACCCCCTTATGTCCATGACGACCCCCCCAATTGTCTATCTATAGGTGTTCTTCCATGAAAAAAAAAATCTTTTCGATTAATTTTTACACCCCCTCAAACATATTTATATAGGTTTTTAACCCCCCCCAAATATTTCAATGACGCAGTTTGCGTCATAGCCCCCCTTGTGGGCACCCCTGTATTATATATGTAACGTGCTAATCTGATTTAATGACTGTTTGTGTGAGGAGGCTCTTTTATCACCATTTTACCTTTGTTTTATAAGTAAAGGCACGAGTTAGGAAAAACAAAGAAAAGGACTTGTTCTTAAAGTAATTGACAGAAATGATATTGTCAGCTTGACAATTTTCTTGTCAGAAATCTGCATTGAAGGGGATCTTAAGTAAATAAATGCGTTTCCATTAATTTCGTACTTATGTTTGCATGAATTTTATTACATTTTATTTAGTGTAGTTGGTTTTACAATGGAGAAAGATAATATTGAATGTTTAGTCCTTGAATTTTCTTGATATTATATCATAGGATTCACGAAACTATAAAGGAGATATTTACATTGGTTATTGTAGAAACTATTTTTGAAATCGTAATTGTCACAGAACAAACAAGTTTTATAGGCCTATATTTGTTATCTCATTATCTGTGGATGCGAGTGTGAACGGGAATCAAGGTGTTGCGGATGCGGTTTTTTTTTTTTTTTTTTTTTTTTTGTATTCACGTAGACCTCTAACTTCCGATACCAGTGATGATTTCGGTGGTCTGGAGCTATGAAATTTCCACCGGGGCCCAGTGTTATTTTCAGACATGTTTTTTTTTGGGGGGGGGGCTAGTGACCCCATTGAAGCTATGAGAGTGGCCCCCGAGGAAGATGAGATTAATACGCACTAGAATAGTACCAGCATTGGGAGATAAATAGTTCAGAATATAATAAATAAATATTTTAATATTGCTACTTTACAAGTATTCTAAAGCTAGTGCTGAAACTTTTTTTTTTTTTCATATTTAAAGATTAGTTGGTAAGTTCTGTCTGTAACTGCCAACCTTGAACAGATAAGTGACAATTGAACGTCTTGTTGCGCGTACTTCAAAAAAATATGACAAGTAGCTGTAGGCTTTGTTAATACATAGTTTTAGAGTGCCCCTCACCCCCGGAACATGTTTTCTGAAAGAAACACTCCCGGAGCCATATCTCGCATTTTCCTCAAAATGAATTCTCAGTACCTCCATTGTACTACCTTTCACCCCAGCGAAATGAAATCCCCACTCCCTAGGTAGAAATCATCACCGTCCGATACTAATATATATAGTATTGTTTGAAAGTCTGAAAGTATAGCCTACCGCTTTTATTTTACGGTCCTGCGGATGATAAAAACGCTTTATTCTTATCTTAGGTACGATTTTTTGCGTTTTGTGAGTCTGGCAATACTGCTTGCCTGCGAATGAGAGGAATGCTATTAATGTATAGTACAATAATCTGATTTCAAGAAGGGAGGATCTTCATATAGTCTCCACCAGTACTTTTATCAAGTGCCGTACTGAAAATAGGTGGTAAGATATAGAATTAGTGCATAGTTAATGTACTTGTTTAATGGTTATATTCTTAATGTTTGTACTAACGTCATCGCGTTGCCATGGAAAGCATTAGCATGAAACTCTATTCAGAACACTCGTCCTTTCACAGGAGTTTCGAGGACAGTACTCAATCTGGGATTTACTGCAATCGATAACACTAAAACATGCTTCAAGAGACCTTGCACTGTTTGTAAACAACTATCAAATGTTACGACTTACGAGCTAAAGATACATAATTACCGTTCGCCCATAACTTTCTGGGAGCTGCTCCGGAGCAATGGATTCTTTTATCTTTTTCTCTTTCTCTATATGGGATGTAGGAATCATTTATGGACAGTAATCGTTAGTACTATTTTCTTTAAATAGATGGTAGCACAAGCGCTATCATCAGTACAAAGAATAACATAGCAAAATGTAGAATATTACATATTCTCGGGGATAATGTTATATGCAACAAAAGACTGATCAACATACGCAAGTTTTATTCATGTAATAGTCTAATATTTCCCACCTGAAAATGTATTTTGGTGGATAATTGGAAGTTTACTTCAACACAATTCCTTCCCTTCGTTTCGATCGCCTCTGTATCCCGTGCGTGACTTAAAATACCCACATAGCACAAGTACGTCCACGGGATGTCCGAGATTGAGCCCGCAACGGACGACGGGACATGCCGGGACATCCACAGGATTTCCGCGGGAGATCCAGATGTCCGCTAATATCCGGGATACGGGATATTCAACGGGCCCACGAAGGGATGTCTATTGGTTTTCCCTCGGACCTCCTGTCCCATCTGGGGCGTCCCGTGGACATCCTACATGGGAATCCTTCAGGACGTCCATGGGATGTCTTCTCATTGTCCCGATAATCCCATGAGCCGAATGGGATGATTGGGATCAAAATGGGATATCCCAGGGACGTAGTGTGCTAGGTGGGTATTTGAGTTTAACGTCCCATGATTATGCTTGTTAGGCTAAGGGAGACGATGGTTCAAGCAAGTGAATAATGATGGAAGAATTGATGGAATGAGAAGGTGACAGAAAACGGGAGTACGTCGAGAAAATCCATGAGCACGATGTTGTCCACCACAAACTTACTTGGCCGGGGATCGAACGAGGAACCCCACACACCAGAGGTAAGCGCTCTACCACTGAGCCACCGTGTCTCCATCCGTGTCTGAGTAGTGACCAACTAAATCTATTGCTCATTGCCCAGAAACAAAAGTTCACAATTGTATTCTATTATAAGCTAAATTGCTGAAAATTACTATTAATATTACCCATCTCTCGAAGATCCCGTTTCACTATTATTCTTTGACCGTTCTTGTTTGTTTTGTTTGCCAAAGGATTCTTTCGCACAGACTTCACGGGGAAGGACGGTATCTCACGACAGTGTATCTGTGAGATTTCCCCCGTTTCTTCACTTGCTACCAATTCTTTCTTTATTAGCTTCCATTTATCTTCTATCTACTTTAACCTACAAAAGTATTAGTAAAGCGTTAAAAAAATGTTGTCCTGAATTATCTGTTACCTCTTACAAGCATCTTGCCTATGTCCTATGAATATTCTGCGTATATTTCCACCACATCATAGGTATCTCGACTTATTATCGATATCAGGGCAGGGGGTAAAAGCAGGGGCGGATACGGGGGGGGCGATCGGGGCGATAGCCTCCCAGAAGATGAAACTTTCTTATTTTATATATATAAATAAAACCCATCCCAAAGTTTGGAGCCCTTAAAAGTAGCAGTATGACAACCCACCGCCCCCCCCAGAAGTCGGTCCTGGATCCGCCCCTGGGTAAAAGTGAGGGGGAACGCGGGAATACTTCCCCACCTCCAAAAAATATGTACGGCGTCCCCCAGTTCCTAAAAATACAATGGGCAAAGATAGACAGGGGGAGGGCGTGACGTCATGCCGCTACCTACCATCCCCCTACCTTTTCAGATCCACTTTTATTTACCCCTGTATCAGGGTAAATAGAAATTTGTATAAGTAATGTCAATAATCCATTTTCTACTCGATGATGAAATCTCCAATGAAAAATGCTGAGAAAACAGAGGATTAGGTCATTAGCCAATAGAGATGACCGAAACAATTCCCAAATACCCGCAAAATGGCTGCTATAGCATTACTCGTATAAGATCCATTTTACTTTGATCCATGTGATATTCAGAGATGAATATAGTAGGTTGTAAAATTGTTCCGCATTGACTTAACTTTCTTCATTTACGTACTACCCATTTAATTGTTGTAACTACTGTACTTAATCGCAACATGATTGCGGCAGTTTTGCGTATTCATGTATACAACAGTCCAATGCAGCCTTTTTTATTTTATTTTTTTTTGGTATGAACTTAAAAAAAATGAGAGAATAGAAAAAAAATAAGCCTGAGTTTAAAGTTGCTAACAGCGAGTGGTAAACCGCAGAAACGAATGCAAACTTTTAATGGTATTTGTGGATTGGGTTTACGCATCCTCTGTATTCAAAGCTTCTTCCACATATAATTATATATACCGGGTGTATCAAAAGTTCAGGGCCATAGACCAATTCCGTTATAAATAAAGATAAGAAAAAAATGGGAAGGGAGGAAAGTTGTTGGAAATAAAGTGCTTCTCAATCTAAAATAGTGGATTTTTTTTTCTAGTCGCATCAGCTGTTTGATCTCCTCACTGGTAAGGTGCTCTATGTTTAATGAAAAACTAAGGTTGCTAGTTTAGCAGATTATTCCCTTGGGCCCTCGCCATAACAAAAATACAGTGGAACTTGTTTAAACCGGAACTTGCATAAGGTGGAAATCTGTCTGGAACGGGAGCTTTTCAAATCCGCGGTAGCTCTTATGCTAATTTCTTTATAAATGCTTTGTATAAAACGGAATCATCGTAACGCGGAAACGGAAAGCAAATAAAGTTCCTAGGAACCTTCAAGACTTGCATAAAACGGAATCCCTTTTTTCGCAAATCCACACACACAAACAAGGTATTATTCTTTTTGTGTGTCTGTACTGTTCGGAGGTGAAGTTGTCAATATGGAATGTCACTTGATAGCAAAACTGTCCCCTCCCTCTCCACTATACTACTTGCCTTTAAATAATGCATCGCCACATACACAGAATATCGCCACCACTACAAACTTGGCTCTCTTGCTTTTCTATCATACTCTTTATTCTATTGTCGGGACTTCTTGGGGCAGCCTTGAAAGGCTATTTTCGTTGTACACTTTTTCTCTGTCTGCAGTTGCTCTAATCTTCGCTTTGCTCTGGATACACGTATGTGACCTTCACCTAGCTTTAAAATGTGCTGGGAACCACAGCTCTTTGCATCGAGAGCTTTGAATCTTTCTTTTACAAATGTTTTCTTCTGTGCATGGTTCACTAATTTTGCCCCAAGGAATGCATCTGGAGCATTATGGATGGAAACCTGTTACCATCAAAATAGAAGAAAAAGAGGGTGTCAAGAATTTGAAAGACTTCATTTCAGAATTCCAGATCAATTATAAAGGTAAACTATAAAACTATTTCTACCTATCTTATTTCAGTAGTTATTAATTCTCAAATTTGTATAAAATGGAAATCTGTCCAAAATGGAAATAAAATTCGGATCCGTTGCTTTCCGTTTTACACAAATTTCACTGTAGTATTATTACGAAGCGGATTTGAGTTGTTCTTGATTCCCTCACAAAACAATGTGTTCGTTCACCGTGACATTTTTTTGTGTGCCGCCTACGTTCCGTTCCAACAGCCTATTGAACTGAGCACGTTATTTTTTCATTTGAAGTAGAGTACCATAACCAGTGTGAAAAACAAACGATTGGTGCTATTGAGAAAATTCAACCATTATAGATCAGAACCCACATATTTGCAACAACTTTCCTCCCTTTTGGAGTTATAGGCTGCAGAAAACATGAAAAAATGAACTTGAAAGGTCCATAGCACCAAAACTATGGGACCTACCGTAGTCTGGTCAAGACTTCACTTAGGAACTAATATGTGCGCTATCCAAAAATCCATGTTCCAGAATCCTAAGGTGCTCACGCAACCATTTTTATAGACGCAATTTGGCTACAGCCATCTGATATGAAGTACTCATCAACTATCTCTATAAAAATTGTTAAGGAAGTACCGCAGATTTCTGATACGTAGATATTTGGATAGAGCACATACTAGTTCCTAAGTGACGTCTTGATCTGACTACGGTAGGTCCCATAGTTCTGAAGCTATGGACGTTTAAAGTTCATTTTTTCATTTTTTCGGTGGCCTATTACTCCGAAAGAAAGCATTTGTGCACCCAAGTTGGTCTATACTTTTCGTCTTATCTTGGTGTCAGGAATCACCTCCCAAACGTTGTCGGTGTTGTTTTGAAACACCCTGTATATATAACCCTCTGATAACAATTCCTTATGTAAGTTAATCTATCCCTTTGGAAGAGGTTTTGACAAAGAATGGTGTTCATTTACGGGAAGTAGAAGAGATGACAATTGAAAACCTGATGTTTAATGGACGAAATGCAGTCAAGAGTATCAGGTACCAAAAAATGCTGAAGGGAAAAAAAATCATATAGAAGTTTCTCTTTCCAAAGAGTAGGCGGAAAGGGAATTTCCATTCTGCCTACAGATAAGTTTACATCAAACTTTGTCATGTTAATTGAAGGACGGGTAAGTAGGTGTCACGGTAATTGGCAAAACGGGAAAGTATGTGTGTATAATGATGATGCACCATGACACGATTTCTAAAACGTATGTTCCACGAGATTGATTATCATTAGAGAAAATAGTGACTAGCAAATAATACGGTAGAATCTGACGTAATACCTCTGATACATTATAGACTAATTTGCTATATCTATCCGGCCAGTGGCGTGCGGAAAGGGGGTTACTGGATTTTAACCTCATCCTTTCTGCAAAATACGGAAAAATATACAATTTATCATATTGATATACACTATAGTCCCATTTAACCGAATTTGTTGGGATCGATGATGCTACGAATAAACGAAAATTCGGTTAAACAGGAATAAAGGTTTTTTGATACAATCTCAATTGACTGGTGTCTTTTGACTTGTGTTTACGGTAGACGGAGTTCGGGCGCAGTGGGTAAGTACACATCGCATCGTAACATTGAAATTACTCTTTGATAAGTCACTGATAGACCAAAACAAATATTGTACTCGTTGTTGGTGGTAAGTCGTGCACGAGTAACAGAATTGTATTATATGCATAATAAAATAGCTTTTGCCCTGAAGTGATATGAACTTGGATGCATGAAACCTCTCCCCATTTAGACTATTATGTGTATACCTCTGCATGCAGCACTTTGTCCTTATTTTTTTCTTTATACGATGTAAATATTCGTAAAATAAGATTATCTCAAAAATGTTTTCGTGTGTACGATTTCAAATCACATCACAATTTAAAGAAACATATCAGTCATGTCAGTAGCGTATTTAGGGGGATGCCTATATCGGGCTCAACCCCCCCGAAATCAATTTGTTATATGCACAACCCCATTAAATTTTGTTGGCACACAAAAGGAAAACTAAATGTGCTTATTCACATTCTACACTAAAAATGAGATATTGAAACAACACAAAATGACTACCACTTTAGAGTGTTACTTGTGTGTTAATGCAGCACCAAGCACATCGCCTTCCGAGCATATCAGAAATAACTCGTTACTACCCGAGAGAATTTGCATTGGTATTTATCGTTTAACATGAGCAAAGCTTTGCGAATGTATTTGGCACTTATGCCACGTAGCGAATAATATTCTATATTTCCTGTAACCCGTCACAATAATATTGTTGTAAATCTGTGGATCATCCGACAGGAGTTACATAGGCAACAGTTGTGCCATCTTCTGTTCATACGTACTAAGACACAAGAATAACAGATAAAGAAAACAGGTGGAAGCACTGCTATCTGTGTAACTGTTGTCAGATGATTCACAGGATTACAAGAATATTATTGTGACCGATTACAGAAAACATAGAATGTTATTAGTTACTTGCCATAAATGCGAAATATATTTCGCAAAGCTTTGCTCATACCAAACAATAAAAAACAAAACAAAAACTCACAGCCAGTAACGAGGTATTTCTGATATGCTCTAAGGCGATGTGTTTGGTGTTCAACATACTTTCCCAGAGCTGTGCTCTGAAGCGTCCCTAATTGTATGGTGACGATTTTTGGAAATACCTTCCTTCTCCTTATCCTGGGCCTCACCTTCTGTCTCTTTCTCACGAACCGTCTGTCAGACTTATCTAGCCAAGGGCAGCCGGATCCACAGATCGAGCCAGGGGAGTTACTCCACCTGGACAACTATCCAAACGGGTTGTCCCACCTTTGCTCATCTCATTTACTTCACGCATCATTACTTCATTATTTCGGCACACGGCTTTCCATTATGGCTGATCCTCCTGGTACCACTGGATCCTCGGTGGATGGACGCCATCATGGCCTTCCTCTTGTGTTTGCCGTTCCAACTGCTTCGGCTGCGAAAGTGACCAAGCGGAAGGATTTGAGCAACAGACAGCGAACGGAATCAGGCAGTTCTACTGCCTCTACAGCTTCCAATGTCTCCACGAGATCCAGACCACCACATAGTCAACAACTATATGCGGATTCTGTTAAACAGCCTCGCCATCAGGCAAAGAAACAACATCGAGATAATCTTCCGAATACTTCTGACATGGAAGCCCAGGCGACAGACATCAATCATTCATCTCATCTACCATCTTCCTCGCCAACTCATCCGATACTTTACTCATTTCTGCTGCAAAACTTTGATACTAAGTACTCCAACGAGAAATTCGTGACTATTCAACTTCGCAAGTACTTACCGAGTGCTCCTTTGTCGCAAGTCGTCAAATCACGTAATGGCATTATATTAAAATCATCAGATCCTAATTTCGCCATACTCATTCGAAATAAAGCCTCCTTTGAAATCTTTGGTAAGCAGGCTACGATTACATCCCTCAACTCCACCAAACGTAAACAAGCGCCTCCACCAAAGCGATCTCCACTTCTTTCAGTTGTTATTCGTGGAGTCGACCCCTCTTACACCGATGAGGAGGTTCAAGAAGAGCTTCAGTATGAAGGGCATACTATCCAAAAGGCTGTTAGAATCAGAAGCAATGCTGGTGCCACCTATATGGTGCGTATTCTTACATCCTTCCAGGACACAATTGACAATTTGCTCACCCATGGAGCATATATTTATAAACGGAAACATCGTGTTGAGCCCTCCAGGTCTTCTACACCTTTGCCGCTACGATGTGAAAAATGTCAGCAATATAATTCACATCACACATCAGCCTGTCCAAATCCGACCGTTTGCGGCTTTTGCTCTGGACCACATCAGACTCGAGTTTGTCCTAATATGGCACAGCCTCCGAAATGTCCAACTTGCACTGATCAACACCCAGCTTATAGCTATAAGTGCAAAGGCAAACCTTCCGCTCAGGAGTCCCGTCCTGAACTCGTTGTTCCTCTGAAAACTGTCGAGTCATCTATTTCCACTGACAACTCAGTTAATGATCCCGTCACGGTTAGCAAACTTCTTGAATTTCTAGCCCTAACTCTACAAAATATTCACCCTTTTCAACGTCAGCATGTCCTTCAACAAATCATAGCTGCTGCGAAATCTACGTTTCATGTCTCATTATACGCCACTTATTCAAATAACTACGTCCACTTCCACACAACTCGACTCGAAACTTCTGTATAATAGTATTCATCATGGATATCGTTATTCTGTTTCTCAACATTCGCTCTCTTCTTAAGCACAAAGTGGTATTCGAAACACTCTTGCTAGAAGAAAATGTCACAGCTTTCCTCCTTAACGAAACCATCCTTAAATCCACTTCCTCTTGTTCTATTTCTCGGTACACTTTACTCCGCCACGACAGTCATATACCAGCCCTCAGAGCCAATGGTGGAGCTGCAATAGGTTTTCGACACACACTCCCATTTCGATCACACAAATGTCCTATCTTGCATCTTCCAGAATATGTCATCACCACATTATATTTTCGTAATATCGCTCTCACTCTTGCTACCATCTATGTGCGCCCCGGCCTCCCTATACCTCATGACTTCTTCTCACACATTTCAAATACTTATAAGCACTTCATTATTCTGGCCGATGTCAATTTTCATAGTCGTTCACACGCCGACCAAACTTCCTTTACTGACTTTCTCACAGTCCATACTACAGGCACTATTCTCAAACTTCCTCGCTGTACTCGCCCTATCAGCAATACCACTCCCGATATAGCAATCGTTTCAAATACCATCATTAATCGTTGCACTATAGATGTTCTGGACTTAATCGGCAGTGATCATGCACCCATCAAGCTCATATATCATTCTGGTCTTGCTCCTGCACAATCCTTACCTTCATCACGCCAATTATTCCGTTATGACAAAGCCGACTGGCCTCAATATCGCTCCTATCTTGAAAATACCTTGGTCGATTCCGAACCCCCTACCTCACCCGACGAACTTACACACCAGGTTGCTATCATAACCACTTCCACTCAACAGGCATCTGCACTTTATATCCCAAAATCTGAATCAATCCCATATCGTCCAAAACTACCACCACAATATCTAGCCTTAGTCCGTCGATCACGTCAGTCTTACCGCGAATTTCTTCGCACCAGAAATCCAGAAGCTCTAAGACTTCATCACCAACTTCAATGCACGGTCCACAACTATGTTTCTGCTTACAAATTGCGCCAGTGGGTTAAAACTTGTAATCACCTATCCGATACAACTCATCCTACTTGCTACTGGAAACGGTTCAATGCCCTCTGTGGCAAACACTCGAAGACTCCATATCCGATTCTTTTAAACAATACGCCATTGCATTCCGACACCGAAAAATCCAATGCCTTTGCGGACTATCTCCAAACCATTTTCACACCGTCAGAACCAGATATCATAGGCAACAATCATCCAGTAGATCAAGTTGATCTTAACTGTCCTTCACTCCAACCTCATGTCTCTCATACACTTCCCAATCATGTTCTTACCGCTCCCATCACAGTATCAGAAATCACCTCTGTCATCCAGCACAAACGCAATACCTCACCAGGCTTCGACTCCATCACTTATCGGCATATTAAAGAAAGCCCCGCTATACTACTCACTCTTCTGGCTTTCATTTATACGTTCATATTACGCACAGGTTTTTTCCCTACAGACTGGAAAGTATCCAAGACCCTCATGTTTCCCAAACCAGCTAAACCACCGTCTGATGTCTCTTCTTACCGACCTATTCAGTTAACATCTACTTTCAGCAAAATATTCGAGCGCATTCTTGTAAAACGCCTACACCCATATTTCCTAGACCGTCAACTACTACCGACTCATCAAGCTGGTTTCCGTCCCTCTTTCTCTATTAACGATCAGTTACTTCGTCTCACAACCCTCATAACAAATCATTACAACTCTATTCAACCATCTTGTCTTGTCCTTTTCGATCTTGAAAAAGCTTTCGACAAGGTTTGGCATATAGCGTTAATTTATAAACTCATTAAATTTCAACTTCCGATGGCATACATTCGCATCATTTATCATTTTCTCGTCTGCCGCATCTCTTACATTGCCATTAACGAACAGCTATCTCATCCACTTTTCCTCATGTGCGGTGTTCCTCAAGGTTCTGCTCTTTCCCCATTATTGTACATCCTGTTTGTTGCCGACCTTCCACATCTTCCTACCGACGTCCACCTGTTTCAATATGCAGATGATACAGCCTTTCTTGCTCTTGGCAAAACTATTCAGGATATCAACCTTTCACTCCAAATAGCCATCGATCGTTTCACCCACTGGTGTTCTAAATGGAGACTCAAGATTAACGCCACAAAAACTCAAGCTATTGTATTCATACCACCCCGTAAACGGACTAAAGTTCACCGGAATCCATCTCTTCTGTCACTTCATGTACATAATACGCCCATCATTCCCACACGAACCGTTAAGTACTTAGGTATCATTTTCGACCATCATCTAACTTGAAAGCCTCATCTTACTCATGTTAAAACTAAAGCCTATAACCGCCTAAATCTCCTCAAACGACTTACCGGCACAACTTGGGGACTCAAAGCACCCGTTGTTCTCAACACATACAAAGCTTTCCTTCGACCCATTCTCACATATGGTTTTCCGGCATGGATCTTCGCTTCTTCCTCATACTACCAGAAACTGGCTATTTTAGAAAGACATGCATTCCGCATTGCCTTCCGCATTTCTCTCCCCAGCCCAACCCGTGATTTATATTCCTTAATATCATTTCCTATACTCAGCTACCATCTTGAAAATCTCCGCTTAAAATTCATCACTCAACGCTACACTCATCACCATCCTCTTCTGTTTGAAACTATGCACCATCTTGCACTTCACTCATCACCTGCACGCTATCATAATACTCCACTTCATCTTCTTTTTACACTATATTGTTATACAGTACCTCCAGACCATCTCGATCTCCAGATCCTCGAAGACTATCGTTTGCATGTCCATCTTCCCCATCTTTTTCCATCCTATGCACAGTGATTCCATTTCACTAACAGGGTTCACCACGTCTCCATTAGCCTAGAGCTACCCCTAGGCAGAAGATAACCTCATTCGTCTCTCTAACAAACTTATGTTGTGTTGTGGCGCCAAGTGCACTTCACCTCATCACTCATTTTCATCAAGCTTTATATTTCTCTTTCTTTGCTTTTGTCTCTTGTATTAAATTTCTCACACTCTTTATATTCTGTTTCTCCTCTAACTGATTATGAATATGTTTTCTATCTTGTCAATGTGTATGTGATTGTGATTATATATGAATGTGTTTCTCCACGTATTTCTGTATTATTAACCCTGTTGTATTTATGCTCATGTCTATACCTTGTTTATGTTCCAGGATAACCGCCAATATGTTTATGATCGTAAAGATCATAAAGACCTTTCCGCCAGAATGATGAAGATGATAATAAAGTTTAATAAATAAATAACATAGCCCATAGCCCAACAACCAATCCTTCACTACCATAGTGATCCTCTCAAATCCCTTCCCTAAAAGAGGGTGTAGCCCTCTTAGAGGTTGCTAGCCCATGGCTAGCGTTAAAAAAAATTGGTGTTGAACACCGTCACTTATTTAGGGATAGCTTTTGACAGACATCTTAAATGGACTGCCCATCTCAAGTCCATCTGCACCAAAGCCTATAATCACCTCAACCTTTTACGCCATATCACTGGTACTACCTGTGGATTCAACACCACACCCTCTTAACCACCTACAAATTTTTCTCCGTCCAGTTCTCACTTTCGGGTTTACCGCCTGGTTTGCCGCAGCTCCCTCATTTTATACCAGACTTCAAATTCTTAAGCGGCACGCCCTCCGTTTAGCTTTCCGTATCCGCCTTCCCAGCCCAACGCATGAACGCATGATCGTACTCCATTTCCCCACATACTCTATCACCTTGAAACCTTACGCCTCCGCTACATTTCAACTCGCTTTCAAACTCATCATCCCTTACTTCTAGACACGATTCATCACTTTGCTTTACATCCGACCGATATCCTTCTCCTTCATATCCATCTTTCGCTCCTCTTTACCCTGTATCACGTCTCTTTACCACCTGACAGTCCTGACCATCTTTTCATCACAAACTACATCACTGACACGGTATCACCTTGCATTATTCCATCTTATGTACAGTAGTCCTCTTGTCTAACTGGGCTTCCCCTGTCTCCATCAGATCCGGAGTTGCCCCCGGATCATACGATAACACACATCTGTCTTGCTAACAAAACCCGTTGCTGTGATGTCTTGTGCACCTCATTACCATTCATTCCCATCCCCCTTTCAATATGATTATGGTTAACGGTCATAATGTCCAACCCTTCTCATAATATATGATATACTACTCTGTTGATCAGTAAATGCACCAATATATTTTATGATGATGTAAAATAAAATATTGAAATAAAGTTCAATAAATCTACCAGTACCCATCCACAATTTCCTAATCCCCATCATTCCTTTACTCCGCTTCCCGATATAAAGGGCGGTACCTTTTGGGCGGAAGCTAGTCGTCACGACTAGCAAAAAAGAAAAAAAAGATGTTGAATTGACACACAAGTAACATTTTGTGTTGTAGTAGTCATTTTGTGTTATTTCAACACCTCCGTTTTTGCTGTGTACGCATAGCCTTTCCCGAAACAAAATCCTAAATACGCGACTGAGTCATGTAATCTTTTCAAAGCCATTCCTCACTTGTAGCCCGTGACCGAATAAAGACCCGGGGCTGATGCCTTCCCCAAGCACCCCACCCCCTAAATCTGGGCCTGTCTAGTTGTAATAAAAAACTGAGAGTTACTATGATGGTATGTCCCTGGTTTGAAACAGGGTAAATCCAGCTACGAGTTAGGTTATTCAGTCTATTTTTTTTTCAATCTTCGAATAACCTGTCTCATTTTTAAATATTGAAGAAAAATTAAAACCAAATCATAAAATACTAAGAAAATGATGTTTGTCATAAACCGAAATCATGAAATACGAAACGATAAGTTTCTCTATAAACCAACATCATAAAATGCGAAATGAGATGTTCTGCCATGAATCTAAATAATAAAACACAAAATGAGATGTTTCGTTGATACCAAAATCATGGAATAAGAATGAGATATTTAATAATAAACCAAAATAATAAAATGGAGAATGTTTTGCCATAAATCAAAATCATAAAATGTAGAATGAAATGCACAGTGTATTTTGTTGAGTTGAGTTCATTTTGAGTTTAACGTCCCGTTCAGCAGCGAGGCTATAGGAGACGTGGACCTACTGATTAACGTGGAATCCGAACCACATGAGCTCCCGCCGGGAATCGAACCCGGGCCTCCCACACAGTGTATTTTGGTTTCGCTATAAACCAAAATAGTAAAATGTAGAATGTTTCACCATAAACCAAAATCATAAAATACACAATAAGATGTTCAGGATAAACCAAAATCATAAAATAGAGATGGGAATATCTCGCTATAAACCAAAATCGTAAAATGTAGAATGAGATGTTTTACCATAAACCAAAATCATAAAATACAGATGGAGATATTTCGCTATAAACTAAAATCGTAAAATGTAGAATGAGATGTTTCAGCATAAACCAAAATCATAAAATACAAAATGAAATGTTTTGCTATAACCAAAACCATAAAATACAGAACAAAATGTTTACTATAACCAAAGTTATAAAATACAGGATGAGATATATTGCCATAATCAAAACTATAAAACACAGAAAGAAATGTTTCGCAATAAATTAAAATCATAAATTACAGATTGAGATGTTTTGCCATAAAACAAAATCATAAAATACAGATTGAGATGTTTAACCATAACCAAAATCGTAAAATATATCCTCTACTTGTTCTCTTGTCAATCAATAACTTCAGAACGAGTCGACCAAACTAATTATGTTTTCTATAAGGTAGAAAAAAATGTAATTATCTTGGCAATATCAGAATTGATTGCTTTGGGAGTTAAATTAACACCAGAGTATGTAGGGTGCATATATCATTTTTTTTATTATTGGTGACGTTACAACAAACATATGCCTATACAGTATTTCTAATCAATTTCTTCTTATTTCTGCAACTTCATTCTAATCTTGTGTCTCCTCATTTAAAGTAATACTAGTTTAAAAATTATTATTTTGGACAATTTCAGGTTTCCAAATTATGTTATACATAGGTATGGAAACTATTATATAACATCTGTTCGTCTGTCGATAGATATATGAGAAAATCTATCTCTACCAACACCTTTCTCTCCTTTCTTAAACCGAAAATGATCGGAATCTAGTACAACTTCCGGTTTCAAGATTGATTCCTATACAGTAATAATTGAGAGGTAGCGAGAAACTGTTGTTAAATGGATTCAGTGTACTAACTGTAAGAACAGGTTCCATTTTCGACCTTATCTTGTTATTGAAACCGGACGTGATACTCTACCAGTTCCGGTTTCAAATATTGAATCTCCATTGTTGGTAAGCCTACTAAAAGAAACAATGCGAAATGGAACTCACTTATTTCTTTCAAACATTAGGTACTGGGAAGTTCCATTGAAAGCGTCATTCGTAATTTCAGAAAGTTTGGTAACCCTTGATTTACTTAAACATTTAAAGCTTTAGTGAAAAATTACCAGGATGTTAGAACAATTATTGTGCTATCAAAAATGACTTGATCCGTGGCAAAAGTGAGAACTAAAGCTCATAACCTCGACACACCCACGCGTTGAGCCAGTAAGGGTTCAACTGTTGCTGAGCGAGAGAGCCTTGCAACCGTGGGAGTGGAATTCCTTCAGCCAATAGCAGCGCTTGGAACGGAAGGCTAGGTATCAAGTCAATGTGGTATATCTATAGTACTTGTTCAAAAGCCATAATCACGTTACCTATGCTACTTCAAATATAAATAAATACTTGAAAAGTTGTATTATTAACAGAAAAGGCAGGAGTGATATTACAAAGATACATCCATAAATTACGATGGTCCACTGCAAAGATTTTGACGTATAGTCACTATTGCTTTACAGACTTACATAGTCTGAGAAAGACTGTTGATATTATAATAAGTTGTGTTTATTCGTTGTTGATCTTGGGGGCGCGGTGGCTTAGTGGTAGAGCGTTCACCTCCGGTGCTTGGGGTCCCTGGTTTGATCCCAGCTTGCGCCGTGTGAACTTTGTGGTGGACGAACACCGTGCTCGTGGGTTTTCTCGGGGTTCTCCCGTTTCCTCCCACTTTCTTCATTCCACCATTTCACTCATCTCTCATCATCACCGTCTCCTTTAGCCTAATCGGCATAAACGTGGGATGTAAAACTTAAAGATTTCATTTCATTTTCGTTGTTGATCTTAATTTTACAAATCCATCTATAGTACATCCATCTACAAGTCCATTTTACAAGTCAAGCAATATTTTCAGATACAGTACATAATTAAATAAATAATATATTTCTGCAGAATAAAATCTATCAATTGCATCAGATTGGCAACGAACACCATACTTTTTAACACTATAAAAATTCATTTTTTTTCCTTATCTTTACAGACCTAACCATAAGAATTTACCCTCAAGCATGTAGTTTTGTTCCTCTCGATTTGAACTATTGATTGATACATATCTTGTCTTCAGACATTATCCTAGATAGAAAAAAAAACTTTAAAAATGATTCATTAGTGTATGCATTAGTGTATCGATTTCATGGCACGGTATTGTACAGCATCATTTTTTAAGGATTACATTAAAATAGTTCGTTTTTATCGATTCTGTAGAAAGTTTTCGCATGACGATTTACAGTCATTTTTAGCTTACCCTAAAGAAGTGTATCGATTGATAAATTGTTGCCACTAAACGCTCAAAGATCGTGCTTCAAAATCTTGTCAAAAACAAGTGAGTTTCGCTTCACAGTGTGAAACTATCGTAGACTTCCAAACTAAGCGAATTCCAAACTCAAACATGGAGTATAGTTCATCTATGACTATGGTGGTTGCAAAAGAGAAATAACTTAAGATCAAAGATAGAATATGTTCCTCGGACTCTGAATCCATATCAAAAACCCATTACTCGCCAGTCTTTTACTTTTTTGTACTATGGCCAGTGGTCGAAGTGAGACGGTATGCGGTGGTATGGCATACCGCCTCTGGTTTTTCAATAATGAGGACATACCGTCTCTGGTTTTTCAGTGATCAAGACAATATTTAAATAACAGGTATGTTGAGTCAAAATCATAATAAAACAGACCGCCCCTGCTTTTTTTTCCCCCCACTTCGAACACTGACTATGGCGATAAATGTTAAAAACAACAAGTGGTTAATTTGAACAATTTTTGGTTTGAATAGAGAGTTAACGGAGATGGAACCTATTCTTGAAACGCTGAATCGATTACAAAAACAGTTTCTCGATATATCTCACCGTTAGTGATAATATCGTTGCATGAGAACCAGAGGAACCTAACTCCATTTCCGTAAGTTTACAGGTGAGAGGACAAAAATATTATTTTCTTAGAATGATGTGTTTTTAATAAGATGGTAATTGAGCTACATTACAACAGATGGCGTTACGTTCCATTTACACCAATTGGGGCTTTCAACATTATGTCCAGACATGAAGGAAACGAAAACCGCATTTTTGAAGTTACGCTTCTCTGGTTCTCATGCGACGGTATGTTCTTTTGAGACGCTGAATGTATTGAAAAAAAAAAGATTATCCCTATCTACTACCGTTTTTTACTATGACAATAAATGTTGAAACCGGAAATGGTTCGTTTTAACCACTTCCGGTTTGAATAGAGGGTTAACAGTAGGTGGAACCTATTCTTGGGACACTGAATTGGTTGCAAAACACCGCTTCTCGATATCTCTTAACCGTTTTTGCTGTGGTATCAGGCGACAGCCGTTCTATAAGACTTACAAAAATTATTCATAGCATATTTTTTAAGTCTAATAACTGAGAGTGTCTGGGAATCAAAGCAGAATAAGAAGTAGCAGTAAACTAGTTTGATTTCAGAAAGAATACCGGAAGGCTGGAAGAAATACTCCCATTAGGAGAAATGATGGAACGAATATTTCGAGCTGGAAAACCAACTTGTACAACATTTGTAGATTTGGACAAAGCGTTTGATAATGTGGAATGCACCAAAAAGTTGGAGATTCTGAAGGAATCAAGAGTAGATTGTAAGAATCTAGAATAACATATAACTTGAATAACAAACAGAAGTCAGCAGGTAAAGCAGAGAAAGACAGAGATGGGATTAACAAATTAGAACGCTTGCTGTCACCCATTTTATTTAATCTCCACATTGGAAAAGTTATACAACAAATCAAGGATACCCACAGCTCTTATGAATCATTATTTATGATCCGAAAATCTATAGGCTTGGATGTGAGTACCATATAGCACAGTAGGTAGAAAGCGAGAGGAAGTTACAAGGAACAGACATGAACCTGTCATCCGGACATCCGAATTAAACCATTCGATAAACATAACAAAGATATGCTCATACACAAAAAGTTAGGTGCCATGGACAACGGAGTAAGTCCTTGGGGCTCATTAACCCTGTTAGTACAAAGAAAATCGTAGACTCGGAATGAAGTAGCTATTGGATCAACACTATTCATTGGAAAGTCATGGTTTATAGTTCATTCTCTGCAGCATGAAACAAGCTTTCTAGAAGTGCTATGTGTTGGGATGCATAACGTACTTGAACAGGGAAAATTAGGAGAATGTCGGGAAAATTTCCTCCCGAAATCTCTCCCATCAACTTTTGACCCTCTAGAGTGGCTCCGGGTACAAGCACACAATCCGAATGTATGGGGGTTAAGAAATGTGTATACCAAGTTTTGTATTAATAGACGGAATAAATATGAGGGAAAAGCTTGTATACCAGTACATGATTTTCCCCTCATACCTATTCTGTCTAGCAATTCAAAACTTGGTACGCACATTTCTCGTCCCCTATACTATTTTTTTCAGGATACATTTGGATTGTGTGCTTTTACCTGAGGCAACTCTAGATAGGGATGCGCACGAGACAAGATTTGAGATTGTCTCGACTCGAAAATGTGCTGTAAAAGTGATGTCTCGACTCGAAAAATATATATTTTTCTATTGGAAGAGCTGTGTCTCGACTCGAATTTTGTCAGGAAAATTCTGTCTCGACTCGACTCGAACGCATCCCTAACTCTAGAGGGGACCAAAGTTGATGGGGGGATTTCTGGAGGGAATTTTCCCGACATTCTCCTGATTTTCCCTGTTCAAGTACGTTATGGGCCCCAATACATAGCACCTCTGGAAAGCTTCTTTCATGCTGAAGAGAATGAACTATAAACCATGACTTTCCAATGAACAGTGTTGATGCAATAGCTACTTCACTGCGAGTCTACGATTCTCTTTATACTAACAGGGTTAATGGGCCCCAGGGACCTACTCCATTGTCCATGGCACCTAATTTTTGTGTGCATGAGCATATCTTTGTTATGTTTATCGAATGGACTAGGTTTTGATTCCGATGTCCGGATGACACGTTCATGTCCTTTCCTTGTGAGAATAACGTCTATATGAAATGTAAGAAATGTTTTAGAAGCAAATTCAACATGAAGATCAACGTCAGCAGAGCAAAATTTGAGATACGCAAGAAAAGAAATAAGATTTTTTTTTTAAATGAAGACCACAGAAGACCCTGGTGCAAGACATAGACGAGTTCTGTTACTTAGGGAGTAAAACAACAAGCAACAATAAGTTCTAAAAGTATGTATATACAATTCTAGAATAGCGAAGGTAAAAAAAAAAAATCGAAGAAAAAAAAAACAAAAGATTTTGGAGAACTGAAGAAAATATCGACATAGAACTAAAGACAAGGCTGATGAAAAAGTGAATGTATAGAGTGGTGTTCAGTTGAGTTGATTTTGAGTTTAACGTCCCGTTCAGCAGCGAGGTTATATGAGACGTGGACCTACTGATTAACGTGGAATCCGAACTACATGAGCTCCCGCCGAAGAGAGTGGTGTTCAATGAAAGTGAGATATGGATTTAAGGAATAGTATTACCAACGGGACGAGACGAAACTAGAAACAAAATTGTCTCGTCTCATAAATTTTGTAGAACTCTTGTCTCGTCTCGAAATTTTCTTATCTCATTTTGTAAATTTTGTGCCCTGATATTTAAAATTAATTTCATGTAGTACGTAGTTATTAGAATCCTTTCGCGTCACGAGAGGTCCACGAAGAGTGTGATATAACAACGTTTAAAAACCATATTATTTGAGTATATTACGTAATGACTTGTGTATCTTTAATGATGATAAATGCCCGTCATTGTGTTTAAATAATCACTTTATCAATATATACTACAACACTATTTGAGAACTAAGGGTTGGGTGAACTAGTATTTCTCACGAAGCTCGTCTCTGAAACACAAACTGTCGTATTTCTTGTCTCTTCTCGAATTTAAACAAATTACCTCTCGTCTCTTTTGAGACGAGATGAGAATTTTTTGTCTCGAGTGCAACCATATCTAGAATAAGTAAACAGATAAAGAAAGGGTTCCGAAAAGTAGTGGCATGGATAACATATCGAAAGAGTTTTAGAAATGGAACAGAAGTGTATTGAAGAGAATTTGATAAAGAAGAGATAGGATAAAACATGAAGGAAGAACGTTATTTCCAGAGGAAGGCCGCGACTGAAATGTAAGGACCAAATAATACAAGACGTAGTGAAGAAAACCTGCTTAACTTGGAAATGAAAACACTGGCTCATTAAAATGAAAATCTTCATGAGATCAATCGAAATACTGCTAATGCAAGAAAAAACAAGAATGTTATTAGATGCATTGTAATTTAACTAATGTATAAATATAACAGGATATTTGCCAGTAATCCAATGTAATTTTATTCTACAATCTTCATAGCATCTATAGTAGAAATAAGAACATTAAAAAGGTATAGGAAACACTTTCAACTTTTTTAATACTACAGATGATAAATAGCTTTTACTTCAAGATATTCCTAATTTTGAATTATTTTACATGTATTATTATTCTGCTCCCAATTTTCTTCCTACTTAGGATAGATATGTACGTTTCTTTTCTTTTCTTTTTTCTTCTTTTAAATGTAATATTCAAGATAAAGAAGCATAACCAATTAAAATACAAGTCAGAAATAATACCCAAAAAAGTATCACGAAAATTTCCCATTCGTTATAGTAGAGATCTCATTGGGCTTAGCTGCCAGACAGGTTGCATAACCAACAGGCGTCTGCTCACATTCGTTTTGAACCGACTTTTGCAGCTGCAATGTTATCCAAGTTTATATCATGAATAATATCAATACACAAAACTTTATATAAAGGGGGATGGTGACTCAGTGCTATAGCGTTCACTTCTGGTGCAAAAAATCCCTGGTTTGACCCGAAATTCTAAGATTGTGGCGGACAATATCTCATCTCATCCGTTTGTTTTCTCGGGATTCTTCTCTTTCCTTCCACATTTTCAGTCTACCCATTCTTTTATAAATATTCACTTTTATTACCGTCTCCTTTAGCTTTGTTGTGCTGCGAAATATTATGTTGCCTTTTAGGGTAAAAATCGATACATTTAATTGAACTTAATACCGTTTTAAAATATGCAACCCCGAATCAAATTGAAATATATAGTATTTTTGTTTTGTTTCGTAGCTCGTGTAAGCAAGGCAGAATAAAAATTAACATTTATCAAAAATCTAGTATAAGTACGTTGTTTCACAGAATAAAGAAATATGGTTAGGATTATTAATTACATTTCTGGGCTTTCGGCGTCTATGACCATGTTAACCCGTTACGTATGAGGGATGACATCCGTCGGCGATCACACTATCATGAGAATTGGGGTGGAAAAAACGGAATGGGGAAGGAAGGGAGTGGCCTGGGACCATTATGCGAAGTACCATTCTGGCATTTGCCTGATATTAATGAGGAAGACATCACTCTGAATGTTAGTCTGAGTCCCTTTTTTTTTTCAATTTTTTGACCTAATGTCCGCACCAGGAATTGAAAAGAGGACCACTCGCACCAAAGGCAACAGCGTTAGCAACTACGCTACGTGGGACCACATATAAAGAAATATGCTGATCATTTCCAAATTTACTACCGTACACGTTCAGCGTGAATTATAATTTCGTGCTTCAGTAGATTTCGCATTTGACTATTACATAGACGAAGTACGTTCGATTTCCGGCAAACTTATTATTTTTTTAAATTGTATTGGACAGGTGGGGAAAAAATTAGAAAAAGAACGATTCTTTTCAGATTAAAACTGGTTAGAACTTTTTTTTCTTCCTTTCTATGGGAATATATGAGAAAATTCTCAGTGTATGATTCTGAAAATTGTCAATTTTTATTCTAATTAATTCACTTTGAAATTAACTTTAACCCTTACTTTTTCTTTACCCTGATTTTTAAGAAGTTTGTTTTACCAACCAAGACGCCTTTATATGCTTACCCTCTCTGTTAATTCGTCCGAGGAAAAAAAAAAGAAAAAAAACTTGAAGAACTATTTGATAGGTCAGCATCAACTTTAGCTAGAATGCAGAGGGTCAAAACGTAGGCATCGAATTTGTTGGATGGGGCCACGGTGGCTCAGTGGTAGAGAGTTCACCTCTGGTGCTTGGGGTCCCAGGTTCGATCCCAGCCCCCGCCAAGTGAACTTTGCTAGACAAGCAGCTAGTACATGTAATGGCACCTATCGGGATAACTACATACCGTTATTCATACACTGAGACCCGTGTGCGTGAGTTTCCTCGGGATTCTCCCGTTTTCTCCCACTTTCTTCATTCCACCATTTCATTCATTACTCATCATCACCGTCTCCTTTAGCCTAACCGGCATAACCGTGGGACGTAAAACTCAAAGATTTCATTTCATTTTTTTTGAATTCGTTGATGAGATGATCTACTGCCCAGCTGATGGCCTCTTAATGCACTCCTATAGGTAGTTATTATATATGAATTGCCCCTGGATAATATGCAATCCAAATGCACCTAAACGTTAGGTTGATTGCATACTGTTTCATTACTTTCATTATTTGAATCGCTGATTTGAGAAACGTCATACGTCAAATATGTTAATAATGCCATAAGTCGTCTAACGCCATAAGGTGTAATACCACACGGATTTGTGACGTTTCACAACTCGGGGACACTTGTTTTATCATATCACAACCCAATGATGTAGTTACCCTTCGAGGATCAAAGCTGCATGTAAACTCTTTTTCGGGCTGACTTACGACATTTCTCAAGTCAACGATTCATTTGTGTTGTGTACACGTAACCCTGTTACTTGTTAATTTTAATCCAACAACTTTTCATTAATTTTTTGCACCTACGTAATGAGAATTGATGGAAATGTTGTCAACGATTTTTTTTTTTTAATAAATACTCTGGGAAGTTATTTACTGTAAAGAAAGAAAAAATAGAGACGCAGCAAAATCTATGCATAAAATCATTAGATATGCTTTATGTTCTGTGATGAGTTGGGCAGAACGGAAAACGAATAAGTGTTAGGAGCAATGTCCAGTATAAAACAAGAAATTTTTGGTTTATTAAAAAAAAAGAGGAAGAGAAAGTGGTTGGGATATTGGCTGAGAAGAAACTATACAATGAAGCACGTGCTAGAAGGATGGTGAAAGGAAAAAGAGGGAGGGGCGGAAGAAGCTACAGTTGATGTACAGTATTAAAACATAAAATTTCTACGGAAAGACGAAGAGGTTAGCTGAAGACCGTGATGCATGGAAACTTCCCGGTTTACAGCAAATGACCTGCCAATAATGGCAGAATACCCATGATGACGATGATTAGTGACATCACTCGAATCAGAAACAAGTCCACGCCTTATATAAAGAGTAAGTCAAAGGCCATGTATAACAAGTACATAATTTCCGTTCGTCTAACAGAGAAGTATGGCTCTGAGGCATATAAATGAAGAATCAATAACTGAGATTCTAATAATCCATACGAAGCGAACGATTTCATCTCTCCCATTCGCCCTCATATTTTACGATGGACAGTATATAGTATAGGAAACATGATCTGGAGAACCGTAGGTGGGGGATTTTTTTTTTATTATCTCGTAAAACTGCAACGTTGTAATTTATCATGGGATTTCCAATTCTATTTTAAGTGCACTGAATGGTACCGTCTCAACATGAAGTAACACGCAAAACGACCGATGAAGATCTGCCTCATTTTTTTTATCATGGCTACATGTACACTGTTCGACGTATTACTTTTCATTTTCTTTAATATTTAAATTCCATGAATATCAATAACACTGTTAAGTAACATGAACTAGATTTTTGCACGCATTTGCATTGCAAGAGGTTTTTAATGTACATATCTTGGTTAAATATAGAGATGTTTATCTTGTTTTGATTATAAATAAATACCGTTTGGAATTTCTCACTTGCATGAGTTTTTGTCTAGCCCTTTATTGGGCATGTTGCTCTCAAGCAACATCGCATTCTATTGCGTTATCCGCATGAATTATAACTTCAGTGATCATTTCATTGACATTATTGCTTTCATACAATATTCATATACATGATTTGCGGCTCGCTTCTTTAGATAATTCTAATCTTCGTCAATAAGGGACAGTCGAATTTAAACGGCGTGACAAACATATTGGCATTTGAAGGCGGCGCTCGAAGTTCCCTTTAAATGCTGCTAATAAATGAGAGGCGAGCGGTATTGCCACGTTTATTTTGTACACATCCATGTCTATCCTCTGCCACCTGATCGCGCTGTAGTTTGCCTGCTTAGCCATAGCCACACCCCTTAGCATTCGGCAACGTCGCGTCAGAATTTGCGTTTTATTCGTTTAGCTAAAATACCAAGATGTTTGACACAGACTTTAGTTTCTGCTCTATAGTGATCAACGTTGATTTATTTTTGCCACTTCCGTTTTAATATCATTTCCACAGTGGTGCGCCCCCCTCATATCCATGACGCACCCCCCTCAATTGCCTATCCGTAGGTGTTCTTCCATGAAAAAAAAATCTTTTCGATTATATTTTTACACCCTCTCAAACATATTTATATAGATTTTTAACCCCCCCTAAATATTTCAATGACGCAGTTTGCGTCATAGCCCCCCCCTTGTGGGCACCCCTGATTTCCATCAACGAAATCGGTTCGTAATCGTAACTTTTAATTCTTTACATCCTGGTCAACACTAATCGTGATCCATCTAGTTAAAAGCCTGTAACAAACATCTTGGCATTTCAGCTAAACGAATAAAACGCAAGCTCTGACGCGATGTTGCCGCGTGCTAAGGGGTGTGGCTATGGCTAAGCAGACAAACTACAGCGCGATCAGGTGGCAGAGGATAGACATGGATGTGTACAAAATAAACGTGGCGAATACCGCTGGACTCTCATTTGTTAGCAGCATTTAAAGGGAACTTGGAGCGCCACCTTCAAATGCCAAGATGTTTGTCACGCCGTTTAATAGATAGCGAGAAGCTATTTCCTGTAATCAATTAAGAATTCCAGTGAATACATTTCATCTACATCCTTAACCCTGTACTAAAACGGAAAGTGACAGAAACCCACTATAATTCTATAATTTCCGGTTTCAATATTGATCTACACATACAACAAAAACGATAAGACTTTGCTAGAAGCGAGTTATTGGAATCGATTTAATGTTCTAATAATAGGCATCATTCTCTCTTTTCACCCTCTACTCAAACAAGAAGTGACAGAAATCAAGAGCTTCCAGTTTTGACGTTAAATTGGTAGAAAGCAAAAACGGTAATAGATAGCAAGAACTTGTTTTCTGCAATGAATTAAGCAATCTCAAGAAGATATTTCATTTCCATTCTAATCTCTTTACTAAAACCAGAAGTGATAGAAATCTACTACCACTTCCGGTTTCAATTAATAACATAGCACATCATAAAAACCAAACTTCTTCACGTGGTGTACACGTGAAACTGTTACTTGTTTTATACTGGACTTTGCAGTCTGGACTTCGTTTCCCAATGTGAAACTGCGGTAGACCTCCAAACTACACCGCATGACGATTCAACGTTGAAACCGGAAGTTGTAGTAGATTTTTCTACCGCTTCCGTGTTAGCAGAGAGATGAAGGTGGAAATGGATCCTATCCTAATAATAAACGGAAAATGGTCTTAGTTCGTGCATCATGGTAAATTCCTAATAATAGTAACGCTAATAAATGTTGCAAGAGAGAAAGGAAAGAGAAAGAAAAAGATAAAGGCACAAGAGTAAGGAGTAGTAAATCGAAAAAGTTATAAAGAATGTAATGTGAAATACATAAGAGAAACAGGAAATAAACTGGAAGTAAGAATAATACATTAAGCGTATGGCTAAACGAGGATGCGTTTTCGATGCGTTACCCCCCCCCCCCTCCAGCAGCGAATGTGGGGTCAGTCAGAGGTTTCAGGTCATTTTTCTATGTAACCCTACTGTGTTACACATATTTTTCTGTGATTAGCTGATTTTTCGGAATTTCCTTTTATTTTTGTGAATTTTCTTTTGTTATACACGCACATAATTTATAATAGCATCTTCCAAGTAGCTGTTTCTTGCTAAAATCCCCTTCCCTGGCAACACGTCTTTCCCTTTTTTCCCCTTCTTTTAGACATTTTTTAATGATTCCAAAACAGCAGGCGGCCTACTGTTCCGAATCGCACCAAATACGCTCGAGCCGACGTATTCTGTGCGGTTTTTTTATTATTATTATTGCTTTCGAGTTTGCAGCACATTATGATTAGCCATCTTCATTTAAATACATGGCCAGCGTATTCCAAGCGTACGCATGAAACATAAAAATGGGTCGCAAACGTATGGAGAAGCCGTGCACTAAGACGATGTCAAATTAAGAAGATAGAACAATACAGTATATAACCACGTTTAAGAAACAGGACATGAAATAGATTGGGAGAGAATAGAATGACTGGAGAGGGGAAACGAGAAGTGTGACACGGAAATGCAAAGAAGCTCAATGTATTAAGAAAAATGAGAAGGATGTATCGATGAATTGGACGAGTGAGCTAATGATTCATGAGTTGGTGGAATGCAGTGCTGGACAAAATAGAAGGGAAAGAATTAAAAGAAAAAAAGTAATGGAGTAAACAACACTGTCAGATGAGCAAATGTCCAAATTCGGAATAAGTATGCAAAATTTTAGGGAAAGTATGTGACAAACATCTATTATATATTTATATATATATATGGTGCTGTGGTCAGTTATGTTTTACTAATACTGTCGAATATTTCTGAAGTTATAATGAACAAGATACACGTAAACATTCTCTATAAATTTTCCTTCGTTTGGTTGTTTGTTTTCCTTTAATTCGTGGAGAAAATACTTTCATTATAAGTTCTCTAATGTAAACATGAATGTTTATCAAAAAATAATATATCAATAGATAACAATCTGTTATTTAACATGTATATTTTGCATCATCATCATCATCATTAATATTCTGCCATTATTAGCAGGTCACTTGCCACAGTTGAGAAGCTTCCATGCTCCACGGTTTTCCGCTAACCTCTTTGTTTTCACGTACGATTTCACTGTTTTAATATCGTACATTAACTGTAGCTTCCTTTTCCTCCTCCCCCTCTTTCCTTGCACAATATCCTCTAGTACATAAGTCTTGATACAGTTCCTTCTTAGTCATTGTCGCAACCAGTTTCTTTTCCTCTTCTCGATATCTCCTCCCCCATCACTTTAACACCTCATTCGTTTTCAGCTCGACCCAACTAATTATCTCCATTCTTCTCCACAACCACATTTCGAAAGCTTTCAGTAGTTTTTATTCAATTTTACATAATGTCCATGTTTCTGCCCTATACAGTACACTACTCCACACCAAGATTTTTATGAGTTTTTTTTCTCAACTCTTTTATCCTAGGTCCCACAAAATAGATTCTTCTTCCTCCTAAAGGCTTTTCCCGCCATTCCTATATTTTTGGGCCCAGCAGAATAACAATTATCAAACTGCACCAAATTGACAATCAACGACATAGTTTTCAACACCACTTAAAAAATCATTTTTCTCGAAAACTACTCATGAGAATTAATCTCATTTTGTTCGGCTTGATATGATCTACCGATTGATATATGACTTATGTTTGAACAGTGCTATAATTAAACAAAAAAAAAAAGCTTAAGAGGTAATTACATTTTTGAGCCATAAATCATTAACCATAATACATATACAGTCATCTTGCTATTGCCACTATGAAAAGTTATGTTAGTGTTAGTGAAAGGTTCGGTATTAGTTTCAACTTAATAAGTAACGTATTTATTCTCCAGCATTAATATTTAGATTCACAAAAGGGAATGAAGAAGTTTTTTTTTTCTCTATTTTCTTGGAATGTACACTTACATCAGTGGTGCCAACTTGAGATATTAAAACAATCCCATTTTCAGAGGCAGAAATTCCCATTTTTCTCTTGAATTTCCCACGTTACACTATTTTAAAAAAAAATATTGCATGTCACTCATTTTTTCACTATATGAGTAAACTATGAATTAGAATATTCTTAAATTTCCTTATTTGAGAGAGAAAATTGAAAATATGGACGAAAGCAAGAACATTTTTGCCAGCATTTTAGTATTTACATCACGCCTTTGTATGATCATCTTTTAATGAACGTAACCGATATTGGAAGAATTTAATTCTCTAATCAGTTTGTGTGAAACATTTTAAAAGTTGTTTGTTTCTCATTTCGTGTTTTTCTTTTTCCGTTGTTCTTTTCTAAATTTTATTTATTAAATAACAGAGCACAACTTGGAGCTTGATTTTTGAGAATCAAGTTACTTCTGCAATAGCGTGCGTACATTTTCCGGTAACAAAATTCGACAATTATCAACTGATTTCAAGCTTATTGACGAGTCATTAGTCTATTTCCTCTCTATAGAGAATTATGTTGCTAACAATGAAGTATGAAAAATCCCATATGTGTTGCCAATGGCGATAAAAAAAATCCCTTTATCCCTCTTTGATAAATTAATGTCAAAAAATCCTACAAAATGGGATTTTTCCCATGGGTTGGCATTACTGATTTACATTTACCAACATCATTTTATTGTTTAGTGACAGGTGTTGATTATTTCTTATCTTTTGGCATTTTTCTTCTTTTTTTCCTTAAATGCTAATAATTTTGAAGAAATTTATATCCTTACAAAATTTTCTACTTACCAGGCACGTAGCCAGGATTTCGTAATAGGGGGGGGGGGCGTGACATGAAATACTGTGGTTATCACACTAGAGGCTCGATCATTCTAAACTATTTTACGGGCAACATACATTGGTTCGTTTAGCTAGAATTTCGTAATGACGGGGGGAGGGGGGGTTCGTGACATGAAATACTATGGTTATCACATCAGGGGCTCCATCAATCTAAACTATTTTACTGACAACATACCCCCATTAGTTTGTTAGGACAATAAAATGAGGATATGTTAATATTTTAATAACAAACTATAAAGAAATCTTGAGTAAAAGAATATTTTAAAAATATAGTCTTCCGAACTCATTCGAACTCGGTTCTTGTTGTCTTCTTCCTTCTTCTTTTTCTTATCTTCGATTAATGCCGTCAAAGATAGCAACGAGATCTCTTTTGGCGGTAAACACATGCTATAAACAGTGGTGTCCACCTCCACTGTTGCCAACTCGCCAGTGTGAAATGTCGCTAGTTTAGTACTCTAAAGTCGCTAAACGCCTCCTGCCAATCGCTAGAAAAGTCGCTATACAATTTTACAAAGGAATTAAAATAATTTAAATATTTTTTCATATATAATGGAAGACTCGTTTTTTTTATTTTAAAAAAATGGCCATCTTGACAAAAATACTGCACCATGCGCTTTGAAGAATACAAAATTAATAAATATAGCATTGAAAGTTTGCAAATACTTAAAATTTTGGATCACTTTTCCCCATTCCCTCTTATTAGGTACGATTATCTTTTTTGAGGGGTTGGGGAATTCATGTTGCTTTCGTATTGGAACACTTCACCGAACTCAACCCACGAAATTTCTGTATAATTTATATTAAGAACAACCGCAGTCACTGAATCAGAAAAGCACAATGTTCTCCAGCGTCACTGTCACTGTACGCACTGTGCAATGCAAGAGGTTACCAGCTATTACGCAACTAGTTAGATACGGGAAATTCCCGGATTTCAGAACCGCAGTGAAGAAGGACATAATCCTCATCAGTGTTGCCGCACTTGGTACAATTGTAACAAATTCAGCCCTTTTTGTCATTCATTGGCCCGTTGGTACCACGCTGGCGTTTTCAGCCCCTTTTGTGAAAAAGTTGGTACAATTCTACCCAATTCAGCACCATTTAAGGTGATCTGGTACCCCTAGCAACCTTGAAAGGTAGCCCATTTAAAAAGCATAGCAAAGTTTTTCACTATTTTCTTCTTTATTATTAAAGTTACAAACGTCAAAATTTGAACAAACCTAGAGGAGACACATATCTATGCCTTGTGTGTTTTAGATTTTGAAAAAACAGAGTAAAAAAGCTTCCATGTTTGACTTTAAAAACTTGGCAACGCTGATGTAACCCTCCCACTCAAATTATGAGTTGTTGTCTCCTTTTGTTGAAATGTCTATTGACTCCTGTGTGAACCTACCTGTCCGCGTCTAGCGGTCGTCTTTCTGCCTGTCCTTCGAGTCGGGGTTGCTTGAAATGTGAATATCGACGGATAATCACTTTATGAGTTACAGTAGGAGGGATAGTAGTATAAATATCTGTGCCGTGAAAAGACAACGGAAAGCGAGATATTCCTGCCGACCGAGGAAAAATATCGCACGACTTTCGTCTTCAGAAACATAAGAAAAGAGAAGACAGAAGTGCTATTGTGTTTCATATTTCTGTAGTTATTTCTTGCGTTTCTATGTAGCTTTATTTCTATACAGTATTTGAATGTTGAATGAAAGATGATAAATCGAACGGTTGATAGATAGGTAGACTGAAGTAATATATATATATATGTATATATATATATATATATATATATATATATATATATATATATATATATATAGAGAGAGAGAGAGAGAGAGAGAGAGAGAGAGAGAGAGATACATAGATAGATAAGCATATAAATGCAGAAAAAAATATTTTCCAAAAATAATAAATAGCTAGAAACGATATATAGGACCTAACACATTAAACTGAAGTTCTTGACTCGTACATTAATAAAGAAATACTTTCAAACAGTGGCGTACTTCAAGAGGTGTTGGTGCAGGTTGTAATCCCTCCTTTCATATACTATTGAAATGAAGATTTTAGCTTTCATCTTGGATCAACAATCTTCCTGTGTGGAGAAGGGACTTACATACACGTACGACGACACATCACAATGTTTAGAAAATGTAAATGAGTAGAGAATATACACACCTAGGCAGAGGTCCCTATTTTCCCCTCAAGGTTACCATTCTTCTCATTTACTGTTCTCCCCTCAAATTTACCATTCTTTATTATGACAAATACTTATTTAAAAATGTTATTCATGCTAAGTTCTCCTTCATACTTAGTGTTTATCAGTCGGTGGCTATCGAGCTCAAGCCCCCCCCCCGAAATAAATTTGTTATACTCACAACTTCATTAAAATTTGTCGGCATCTAAAAGGAAAATATAAGTGCTTATTCTCGTATTGTGCATACCCCTCCCCGAAACAAGTTCTTAAATACGCCACTGGTGTTCATAAAAGCATCATTGTGTTATAATTAAAATTTGATTGTTCCACTTTCAATGACAAATTATGCCCCTCCTTAAAAAAAATAGGTGCAACCTGTGCCCCAAAACCTGACGGTGGGCACCCCTGAAATCCAGAGATGGCTAGAAAATGAAGTTTCTTTGTTTAAAATCTTTCCCAACCCCATAAACACCCCCTAACACCAACCAAACTTTCTTTACACACATCCCTGGGCGTAACAAAACATATTGCTTCCTTTGCGTTTCTGTAAAAATATGTATCACTATTCTAAATGCTTCTCCTTTTGTGTTTTGATCACCTCACAAAATAAAATTCCCAGCGTACATACTGATTAAACGGGAGA
The DNA here is from genome assembly GCF_964235325.1 of Thermobia domestica. NCBI lineage: Eukaryota > Metazoa > Arthropoda > Insecta > Zygentoma > Lepismatidae > Thermobia > Thermobia domestica. The sequence goes on along the minus strand of NC_137460.1, from coordinate 50,908,763 downwards.
CTCAGGTGAGATCCCCGACTGTAATACGTACATTTCCTGGACTTCCCAGAGGGAAGTATTGCGTCGCACTCTACACCACACATCTTTTATGTGAGGACTGTTAATTTTATGCAAAGATTGAAGACTATAAAGAAATGAATTCTAGTGAAATCAACAATAAACAAAGAGACGGACCACCGAGACTGAGACTGATTTGGAATCTAAAGATGTGGGGGATGGGACATGTTTATATGGAGACGAACAGTGTCAGAGGAAGAAGTCTACTCTGTTCTACGAAACACAATACGAAACGGATATTATTATTATTATTATTATTATTATTATTATTATTATTATTATTATTATTATTATTATTATTATTATTATTATTATTATTATTATTATTATTATTATTATTATTAGGGGTTCTATACCCGACCAACGAATATTTCTGGCTACGCGTATGCCTTCAAACATAAGTGGATAACATTCTTGCGTATCTTATTTTATCCTGTAGGGATGGTATAGAGACTTGTAGGCAGATCCTGAGGGAAGGGTCGCTTGCCACCTCCAATGGCACAAGCATCAGTGCTGCAAAAGTTCAAGTCTGTACATAATAAAACTAAAGTAATCCTAAGTAGCAGTGTTACAACTCACCGCTACCCCATCCCGCAGGAATCCATCCTGGATCCGTCCCTGTGTCGTCTGGAGTCGAAAATATGTCATGTGGAAAGAAAAGCTATGAAAAATGTCATCTTACCTTTTGCGTCGATTTCCTTATAACTTGGGGGAGTCCTGTCCTAGTGTGCCAATTGACGCGGGGATCCCAGGGATTTCTCCTCTGAGAAATCTTTATCCCCCTGCAAGAGAAAATTTTCATCCCAGGCAGGAATAACTTTTCCCCTCTCTTACGTGTGTGATGGCTTGGTGCGCATATGAGTGAAATTCATCCGCCCTGGAAAAAATATTCAATTCGCACACCCCCGTCCAGTTATCCAATTTTTATATAATGTAGTGATTTTTTTTTTTTTTTTGCGAAATAAAGTAGTGGTGTTTATTTTGCGAAATAAAGTACTGAGGAATCTACTTACATAGTTGTGCAACTACGGCGGAGGTTAGGGGGCCTGCTCCCTTCCTAAATTTTTTAGTCCCTCAAACAGGCACGTAGCCAGGATTTCGTGAAGGGGGGGGGGGGTCCGAGACATGAAATACTGTGGTCATCAAACCAGAGGCTCGATCATTCTAAACTATTTTATTGAAACATATATTAATACGTTTAGCCTGGATTTCGTAATAAGGGGGGGGGGAGGAACATAAAATACTGAAGGCCTAGGAGCTCGATCAATCTAATTACTTCACTGGCAACATATATTGGTTTGTTAGAAGAATAAATTGGGAATATGTTAATAAGTATTTTAATAAACTATGAAGAAATCTCGAGTAAAATAACAATAAAAAAAAAGTATTTAAAAATATTTTACAATATTTACGCCCTTTCTCTCTTCATCCAAACATAAGAATTTTCCTTTTATTATGACCTCATCTATTACAGGGTGTTTCAAAACAATACCGACAACGTTTGGGAGGTGATTCCTGATATCAAGATGAGCCAAAAGTATAGACCAACCTGGGTGCACAAAGGCTTCCTTTCGGAGTTATAGGTTCCCGAAAACATGAAAAACTTAACTTTAAAGGCCCATAGCTCCAAAAGTATGGGACCTAGGTGCCCTATGCAAATTTCCATGTTTCAGAATCCTGCGGTACCTCCGTAACAATTTTTATAGAGGTAGTTGGTAAGTATTTTAAATTATATGTCCGTAACCAGACCCCCTCTATAAAAATTATTGTGGAAGTACCTCAGGATTCTGAAACATGCATTTTTGGATAGGGCACATCATTCCTAAGTGAAGTCTTGACCCGACTACGATAGGTCCTATAATTGTGAGGCTATGGATCTTTAAAGTTGATTATTTCGTGTTTTCGCAGCCTATAAGTCCGAAAGGAAGCATTTGTGCAGCAAGATAGGTCTATACTTTTTGTCTTATCCTAGTGTCAGGAATCGCCTCCCAAATATTGTCGGTGTTGTTTTGAAACACCCTGTATAAAAAGTACATATATACTATTATAAAAAGTACATACTCAATAATGTCTTGTAAAATATTTTTCAATATCTGCATTCCTTTCTCTGTTGAATCAAGTGTTAACAGAACTTTCTTTCCTCATAAATTTTTGTTTTCATTATTCCGTCAACTACTGTCTGTTCCAAACGACAGGATAAAGGAGCAGTAGAAAATTGTTTTTGAAATAACATATTTGATACTGCAGAGAAGCGATAACAAAATATTATTATTAAAAAAAAATGTCCATGCTGTTACACAATGGTACTATGCTTTCGGAAGCTTGAAATCTCCCAGATTAGTAGCAGAAATTCTGAGAATTCCGTAAGTTTTCTAGAAATTTCAAATTCCCTGACTCTGCCAGGATATCTCGCTTACCTCACCACCATATATTGCAAGTAATACAAATATCCTAATAGGAAAGAGTAACCAAAAGCTTTCTATAGTTTTTTGTTTTTATTTTTAACGCTGATCCTTCTTTTTCTCATTTTATTTTCTTTCATCCTTCCTTAATTTTTTTTAATTTCTGGTCTCAAACCACAATGCATCAGTATGACATTGATACGGAGACCTAGAATTGTTACGATTGCCCCCCTATCATATTTATACCCCCCAAACTTCAGAGGCTGGTTGCGAGCCTGGTCAACAAGGTTTTCACAGGTATTACATAATTTAAACAAATTTGTATAATGCAAAATAAATTTACTACTAAATCATGCTCAATTTTAAAATAAGCCAACATCATTTACTTACAAGAACATAAAATGTTGTGTGAGCCGTTACCCAGCTTTATCAAATTTGGTTCTCTTCTGTTCGAACTCACAATGAAAGTTTGCACAAGATATTTCACACGAATTTGATCGAGAGTGTACTTATGCACATGATACAATCCCACAGCGTTCAGGCACCTTGCGAAATTCATTTATTAGAAAAAAAATCTAAAATTAGGAAATGCTAGTGTGAACATTACATGGATCTATATTTTTTCCTTCTCCACTTCCAGGAAAAGGGAGATGTAGACATTACACATGTCTAGATAGTATAGAAGTGGCCATGTGGACAGGCAACAAAGAACGAAAGTGATTTTTAAAAAAGCAGGGCCCAGGAATTTTGTCCACATGGCATTTCACTTGATTATATTTCCTTAAAAAAATATTCATGTAAGTATCTTTCAATTATTTCTGAAGAGAGGGTTTTGATCTCGCTTTCAAAGGGTAATTTTGTCCTAGATTGTATTTTTTTTTCTATAACCTTTCCCAAAGATCACAAACTGACATCTGTGCTATGTTATTTTGCGGAAATGGTAAGCTGACAAGTGACAACTATCCTTCCAGGAATTCACAGAATGAAAAGAAAGAAAAAAAGAGAGGGAGAGAGATGGGAAAAGAAGGTTTTGGTTGTACCGCTGTTTATGAGTCACCTGATTGGAACAACTTGAGCGAGGCAGAGAACTGAACTTGCCGCTCGACTCGGGCGGAAATGAAGAATTATACCGTCGCAGGGAGTTCAGGTCTTACTGTTGCCATGTTTTCAAAGTTAAAGATAGAAGTTTCCTTACTGTGTTTTTTTCAAAATCTAAAACACACAAGGCATAGATATGTGTCTCCTCTAGGTGTATTCAAATTTTGACGTTTGTAACTTTAATAATAGAGAAGAAAATAGTGAAAAACTTTGCTATGCTTTTTAAATGGGCTAACTTTCAAGGTTGCTAGGGGTACCAGATCACCTTAACAAATACTTGTCACATTTTCTAAAGTGTCAGTAAGATTTTTCCTGCATCTCACGTTACTTATACTGTGTGTTGGACTCTTGAAAAATACTGTTGAGCTTGCATCCTGCGGCGTTGCACCGCTTAACACTTAGGACCTTTGTGTGGAATATTCGTAATTCGAACTATACTGGGATAGAAATGACGCATGAAGCAGACGAGAAGGAAGCAGTGTGGTGGAAACATTATCTTCAAACCTTAAAAAGAAATAGAACCATACAAACACGTTGAATATTCTGAAGAAGACCAGCGTGTACTCAAGTAAGCCTATAATTTATGTCATTGCAAAGATTCTACACCAAAAGATAATAGCACGAAAAATACATTGACATAATTGCTGGCTTAGGGGGTAAGTTGTTTATAAGTGACGTCATATTGACGAATATAAAGATATTCGAACATTTCTTTGTTTTATAGATCTATATCGACACATTGATCTGTGATCTTGGAAGAGGAGGGGTTGTTCTACAACATTACCTCTTTCAGTTTCATGTTACAGAGCGGTGTATATCACTGGTATAAAATTTAGCCCCTTTTGCTTCAATTTGGTACTATTTTTCAGCCCACTTCAGTGCTAGGACTGTGGCAACACTGATCCTCATAGCAGCGATGAATCCAACGAAGTAGGTCGCTCATAGCAGTAGTGCAACCGAGTGTGTAAAAGTAGTTATTAGTATCACGAACTGCAAAATTTTGTAAACTTTAATATAAATATAGAACAAAATATTTGAATTCCTAAATGTCGCTAGATTTGTCGCTAGGCGCTAAATAAAAATTTTTGTCGTTAGACACTTCCAAAAGTCGTTAGTTCTAGTGACAAAGTCGCTAAATTGGCAACACTGCCCACCCCCTCATATCAATGACGGATGACGCACCCCCCTCAATTGTCTATTCGTAGATGTTCTTCCACGAAAAAAAATCTTTTCGATTAATTCTTACACCCCATCAAAACATATTTATATAGATTTTTACCCCTCCCCCAAAATATTTCAATGACGCAGTTTGCGTCATAGCCCCCCTTTGTGGGCACCCCTGCTATAAAATGGATTAGTGTTGCCGCGAAATTGAAAATCGCTTTAAAAGTGTAAATGGAATTTATGTCGCCAGGCTCATAATATTGGTGATTGTCGGCTTTCTTAGGTTCTACCTGAGAATCTATTTGATAGAACAAGTTTATCAATTGTCCATAGGATTAGCATGGAGCTAAATGGAATTCGGAAAGGTCCGTTCCAATAATATCATTTTTTTTAGATTGAACCCCTTCCGTTTTCTCCACACAAGAAAGAGTAACCAAACGTTTGCTATAGTTTTATATTTTTAACGCTGATTTTTCTTTTTGTTTCATCCTTCCTTCATGTTTTCATTTATGATTTCGAAGGGGGGGGTCCGGACCCCCCGGACCTACCCCTTGGCTACGTGCCTGTACTTACAATTGTTTATTTCTGTACTAATCGACATGTATATTATTTTTATTAACAGTTCAAGTACCGTTACTTGAGCTTTGATTTGAATAGTAATTATTGTTTTATTGAATTGGATATTAATTAAAAAGTTACGTTTGTGAAGCCAGGTCACGTTTAGTGTCCATTCAAACATGTACTGTTGTATGAAGAACCTTTAAGTCAACATAGCTTGTTTAAAATGCCAAAGTGAATCACTGACTCATTCATCAATGCCCAGCAGAAACAAAATGTATGCAACACGATTCACGACTTGACAGTATACTTGTGGTATATGCACAGAATAAAAATAAATAAATAAAAACTATTTTTGGAAATCCGGATCCAAGGATGGGTAGGTGTTAATATTATTTGGTTAATGTTTAGATGAAGGGGGCCAAACCTAATATTAACAGAAATGAGCGAAATTGTAACATTTTTCGATCGAAAAAAAAACGTTGCCCCCTCAATTACACATTGACCTATTATTATTATCATTTTAAAGAATGCCAATCTTAAGATGGCTAGTGTTGGAGACGTTGAACGCAGCATATAAACTCCTCACTTGAAACAAAAACGTTCTTTTCGAAATTTAATTCGTGCAGGAAAATTAAGTACCTGATGAGATACTGCATTTATTTTGTAGAATCGCTGCTGTTTTGTTTACGTGTTGTTATTGGCTGATAAAACTTGAGTGGTTCTCTGTATTACTTTCAGGGTTGCCAGAACGTAAGGGTGTAAAAGTCAGTAGGCATGGTCTATTTCTCCTTTTGGTTGGCTGTTGTTCTGTGTGCGATTGTTTTCATTTGAAGAGAAATATACGTAGTGGCTATTCAGCCGGTTCGGTGGAACCGGTTGTTAAAATATTTCGAGTTCGCAGAACCGTTTGTTATATTCAGACGTAACAGTAAATTTTACCCATTTATACAGAGGAACAGTTTAGTTTATCTTTGTTTTTAAACTTTCTTACAACTAAAGGATTAAACATATAATCTCTCAGAACAAAATATAAGCGTAAACGCATAATACCGCTATCAACAATTGTCGATCCATTGCTGGATAAAGGTCTTTCCAATACTTTTTGACAGCAATCTAATCTTGGTTTATTCTTTCCAAGATATTTGCAGTGCTACCTAATTTCGTCACACCACTTTGTATTAGGATGCCATGTAAGTCTCTCTCTACTTGTTACTTAGGTATCCAGCAAAAAAAATTGCTTTTGTATATATAACCGGTTGTTAAAAAAATTAGAATATCACCACTGAATATACGGTAAAAACGCCGGAAATATTGCTGTACAAAATAATTCAGTTGGACAATGGGAAAATGGTCTATAAATGGTATCGACATACTCGTATATAAAACTGAATTTTCAAAATGTTTGACGGCTAATCTTCTCTTAAACCCCTGGAACGATTTTTGTGATTTTTGGGGTGGATCATGATCTAATTTAGGCTTTTATCACATTAGATTTCCTGAAAAGGGTTTATTCTGAACGAATCACTTAAATTCACTCCGGCTCTGAGCCATGCATACGAACGCATAAGCAAAAAATACTTTTGATTTCAACAAATCACTTTCATTCACGTTCTCTAGGTACATATGAGAAAAAAATGATCTAGATGGTTTGAGAAATGAGGAAATGTCACCATAAAATTCACAGGATTTGTGACATTTTTGTTTTTAAATTGCTATTCTTGGTTTAATCCAATCTTTTTAAACCACCTGGTTTAAACCAGTGAACTCTGCACTGTAGATTATTAATGTTGTTGCTTTTTTGAAATGTTATTTAAATTCGTAACTTTCTTATATATATATTTGGTCTAGGAATTAATTCATGCGGGTGGACAAGAGATGGCGCAACGAACGGAGCGTCCCACAGTTCCGTGTATCCACACATGTGTTGCAAACCCCTGTCATCGCGTATCGTTCGTAGTATAGGGCAGTGGATTAAAGCGTCAACAACACCAGTTTGTAGTTAAGTGAACATGGCGCAATTTGTGCCTGATAAAGTGTTTTTGCGGGGTGTCCTGCTGCATTACTTTAACATGCAGAAAAGTGCGACTGAAAGTCATCGTATTTTGGTGGAAGTATGGTGACCATGCTCTAGCTGAGCGAACGTGTCAGAAGTGGTTTGCACGGTTTAGAAGTGGTGATTTCGGCTTGGCAGACCAAGAGAGAGCTGGACAGCCAAAAAAATTTCAAGACGAAGAATTGACAGCATTGCTCGAGCAGGATTCGTGTCAAACGCAGGAACAACTTGCAGCAGCATTAGGCGTTGATCAAACAACAGTCTCCAAACGCTTGAAAGCCATGGGAATGATTCAAAAGATGTCACATTGGGTTCCACATGAATTGAAAGACAGAGACGTTGAAAGACGAAAAACCATTTGCGAATTGCTGCTTCAACGACAGAGCAGAAAGGGGTTTCTGCATCGAATTATTACGGGTGATGAGAAGTGGATCCATTACGAGAACCCTAAACGAAAAAAGGCCTGGGTGAAACCAGGTGAACCAGGTCCATCACAACCAAAACGAGATATTCACTGTGCAAAGGTTATGCTGTGCATATGGTGGGATATGAAAGGTGTGGTGTACTATGAGCTGCTGCAACCGGGTGAAACTATGAATGGAGAACGTTATCGACGACAATTAATGCGTTTGAAGCAAGCTCTGGTCAGAACACGACCAGAATGGGAGAACAGACATGATAAACTTATTGTTCAACATGATAACGCTCGCCCACATGTCGCAAAACCGGTCAAAACCTATTTAGAAAATGTCGGATGGGAAGTTTTACCCCACCCGCCGTATTCACCAGACGTTGCTCCTTCGGACTACTACTTGTTCGATTGCATGAACAACGATTTGATTGGACAGCGGTTTACTTCTTCAGAAGATATCGAAACATGGGTCTCTGACTGGATCGCTTCCAAGGATGAGGACTTCTTTCGCCACGGAATCCGTACATTGCCTGACAGATGGGCGAAAGTGGTGGCTAGCGATGGACAATATTTTTCTTAAGGTATTTATGTATTTTGTGTTTGTACTACAGCTTCAATGTGTGCGTACCAACCGCACGAATTAATTCCTAGACCAAATATATATATATATATATATATATATATATATATATATATATATATATATATATATATATATATATATATATATATATATATATATATATATATATATATATATATATATATATAAGAACATTAAGTTAGTACACGACTGCTTTCACACAAATTTCATCAGGTTCAACCTATCCTTTTTGTTTTCTTGAAAAAAGATGCACATGTAAGAAATTCACTCAAAAGCAGTACCTCTGACAACACTGCCATATGCCTGACGTTACTTGTAATAAGCAATGAAATTAGTTTGAAATTTTGTAGTGTGCACAAATACGTAATAAATACTACTACTACTACTAATAATAATAATAGATGCCAAAAAATTGATAAGTCGACTACATTGATTGTGATCATTCAAACATTTTTTGAAGATTACTCTTGGAACGCATATATTTTTAATTTAGATGAACACTTTACATGTAGAAATGTCCAACACTTCAGGATATCATAGTACCCAGGATCGGATCCAGGGGGGCGATCGCCCCCCTAGAAGATGAAACTTTCTGATTTTATATAATAAATAAAACCCATCCCAGAGTTTGGACTCTTAAAAGTAGCTCTAAGTAGCGGTATTACAACCCATCGCCCCTTCCCCCAGAAGTCCGTCCTGGATCCGCCCCTGACAGTACCGACGAATTATGTAGATATTTGAATAAGTACGTATTCAAACAGGAGTTCCTGAATGAAAACTTAATTGTATTTGTGTCTGATGGGGTATCTGTAATGTTTGATAAGGAGTCGGAAGTTGCGACACGGATCAAATACATCTTTGGCGTTGTGCTGATCATAGACTAAAACTTGCTGTGAGCGATTTTTCTTAAGGGTCTTCACTACAGCGAAATTAAACTACCACTAATTTTAGAGTTTTTCTGTAATATCTTCAAAACAAATACAAATATTCGAAAAGCAGAAACGTAGTGAACTAGACAATACGATTTTGCATGTGATACCTTCACCACAATTCACCTATCTGCTTTTTGGTATGCCGCTATTTACAGAACCCGCACAAAATATTTAAAAAAAAAACTAGCTACAGTTGCAAATCGTAAGAAGATAGATGAGTTGTGATAACGGTATCACATGTAAAATCGTATTGTCTAGTTCACTACGTTTCTGCTTTTAGAATATTTCTATTTGTTTTGAAGATATTACAGAAAAACTCTAAAATTAGCGGTAGTTTAATTTCGCTGTAGTGAAGACCCTTAAAGAAGTTCCCAGTATCAACTATTTTCACCCATTTTTAGACAAACTATTTTCCTTGTTATCAACATTCTCCCGAAAAACCAAAGGGAATTGAGGAGGCAACAATCTCGCTAGAAACACACTTGCTTAAAATTGGAAGAGTCTTTTTCAGTACGATGACTGGCATAAAGTATGCGTTCAATTAACAGTCTGATAAATAATTATACTGCACTCTACGAACATTTCAATAGGACATGAAATGATCCAACAAGAGGTCAGAGAGATAGAACAAATACTCAGGTCTGGAAAAAAATATTAAGAAGTACAAAATTCATCATAGACCTGAACGAAATGCCAGTGCTTTGGATGAAAATGGTTAATGACACTGCAAAAATGTGGCACAATGGTCATCGAAGCTGATAAAGCAATAGAAAATTACGATCAGAGTACTTGATTATATGGCTTCTGATTCAGGATGCAAGTTAACAAACGTACTTGAAGTAACCACTTTTTAAAGGCCGGTATATTGTCAAAGTCATTCACACTGCGCAGTTCTTTAGGAGTTTAGCAATTAATTTAAGAAACCACATGATAACCTCTAGTTCTTCACATGTAGGACACGATAATAAAAGTTAAAACAATCTACTTGAAAGCGTACAATGAACTGATGAAAATAACAAAGTTCTCTACACTTGAAACTGGCCTATAGGTGAAAATGATAATGTGAGCATACATGTACAATATGAGACAATCAAATTCGTAAGTTATGTGAGTTCTTTCGATTGAATAAGTTTTTTTTTTCGGTCATTCGTAGTTTTCGTTTATATAAATTGAAAAAATGACAAAATCTCCAACGATCTGAAACCTCTTCTTAAGACAACAGCTACAATTCCCATCTCAACAAGTGAGTGTGAGAGAAACTTCAGCGGCATGAATTAAATTGTGATACCATTATGTACATCTCTAAATTTGGAAACAGTAACAATACTAGTATTCATCAATTATGTTGGTCCACGTCTCATACAATTGAATCCACACCGCTATCTAAGGCCTCGGCTGTCCAGAAGTCCGTACTAGCAATTAATATGGCAACTGTTATAGGATCTTAAGAGTAACACCATCGTAATGCTGTGCAACCGTGGTAAACGTGAGTGGTAACAATCTTACAGTATGTCAATTAATTGTAAATATTTTATATTTTCGTCAATATTTTAATATATTTCTTTTAATTGTAATACAGTGTACTAGGAGTTTCTTTAAGATGAAATTTGTTGGGGGAAGGATGATATTTTGAAATCCTGGGTGGAGTTATTTGAAAATAATGAGGTGGTAATAATATTAAATGAAAACTAGCTTCTAGGAACGTTTGTGTGGGATATTTTCCGAGCTCGGGAGGAGGAGGAATAACACTCTCTTGGGATGAAATTTTACTAATCGTTAGATAGTCTCGTCACTGTAGTAATCATACAAAAAAAATATATCATATTAACGAATAAATGAAAGTCTTCCAGTTCGTGAAAATTTCAATTTAGAGCACTGCTCAGCAATATTTTGGACAAATACCCCAACGAGTACCACCTTTATGAAATAGTGTTTTTCGCCCACAAGGGCCAATCAGTGCTATGTTTTTTGAGCTGATTTTTCCGTTACCAACTTCGTTGTCTTTTTTCCTTTAGAAACACCTTGTACACATGAACACATGCTTTCCTTCACAGCTCAGGTTTATTGCTACTTAAAAAATGTAGTCGTTTGTTGCCTTCTTTTCTCCTATTTAAGTTCTACAAAGGTATCATTTGACTTAAATTTTAATTTAGGTTAAGTTGCAGTCTATTGGGCCTCTGACGCCTTCTGGGAACTTGTTTCATTGTGGCACCAACCTTAGTGTTTACGTGGTTTTTAGCTTACACCATTATATGCCACATGGCCCAAGCTATTTTCTAAAACGAATTCAATATGGATGACATAGGGAAGGGGAGAGATTATAAGTGTGTTTGTTAGCTGGATTTTCACACTAAAACTCTTTGTGAATTCTGATGAACATTTGATATCATGACAGGTAATTACAGAAAGTTTTTATTATTTATTTATTCTTCTATTTTTGAATTTTACTTCTACAGAAATTTATCGCGTCCATTTCAACTGTTCGGTATATGAAATTTGGTATAAAATTTGGTGATTTTAATTTGCACAAATTCAATAGCGTGAACGCAAAATGAATGACTAAAAAAATGTCCACGATAACATATGAACGGAAGATTCTTGCTAGGTGATGAACTAAAATCTATCCAGTTCAATGGCGCATGAGGATTCTGTTAATTCTTATACAGATAGAACCAATTGCTACAGAAACTCACAACATATATGCTTTATCAATAATGTCACATGAGTGACCAACTGACGAATGAAGCAAGTTGAAGCAATATAAAAGATTATTTGCTCAGGACGAGTTCAAGAACTGCAGCGGTCTTTATTTCTACAAGCAAAAGTAAGTTTCCTTGATTAGGGATGACAGCTGTCTGAAATAAGGAATTTAATTTGTCCAGAAGACATTGACAACTAATGTTTCCAGCTATATTTGGACACAAAAACTTTTTTTTTCCTCTTTCCGAACCTTATTCAACTTGGACATTCTTCGAAATCCAATGTTCTTTCTAATCACTAACATCTGCAGTCGATAGGAGTCACACTGGAACGTCTAATTAAACTAGTTTACTGTAAAGATAACACAACTAGATTGATCGTGAAATGAGCTACACGAACCCAAGAGAGTACTTTTGTAAGTGAATATTATATTTGATAACTGGAGGAAATATCCAGTCTTGTGTCACACCATTTTTTTTTTTTTTTTTTTTTTTAAGTACGAATTTAATTATACACACGACTGGACCGAAATTCAAACATGATCTTCGGCTTACCGTGCCGTTCGTTATTCACCAGGCTAACCAGTTCACTTCCTGAACAGCTACATATTATTCCAATTTTGATGTCGGCGTTCAGCCACAGATCAAGGTTAACCATCGGCACGGTACGCCGGAGACCCGGATTCAAATCACGGTCCAACCATGCATTTTTTTCACTCTTTATATTTGTATTGCTTCCACCAGTTGTTGACAAATTTTCATCAAGTGTGTATACTTGATAAATAACCTACATCTATTTGTTTCTTGTACGATGCATATGAATTTGTCAGCTGTAACTACTGGGTACTCAGAGAAATGTACAATCTTGTTATCAACAACCGGCCACTCACCTCTCTTTTAGAAGATCTGGATTCTTGTCCATAGATGGAGTTAAATAGCACAAAATGTGAATATTCTGGTTGGCCAATTGAACATTTAGGTCAAAATATGAAAATTTCTCTGATACGGTTCGGAGGTGCGTGAACAGATTTTTCTTGAACAAGACTATGCATACGTACTACAGGCGAGGTATTGAACTTACTGTAGGAATTCATGATACAAGAGAAAGATAGGAATAAGAAATTTGCTTCCATCGCGATAAAGCTCGTTCCCACGATTAAAGGCTTGATGAAAATTTATAGAATAGAAAAAATGCACTTCCTGTATTCACGTGACTTACACCACTAAATTTGAGCTGTTCCATAGCTAAATCATTGGCATTCTTGCTTTAAGGGAGAAAGACTCGGGTTTGATTTGCTACAGTGAGAATGTGGAAAGAAACAGAACCTCCTAAAAAAAAAAAAAAAAAAAAAAAAAAAAAAAAAAAAAAAAAAAAACACGATGTTTTCACATCGCTTGGCATGGAATTGAACCAGGTGTTCCTTGAACAAAGGTGAACACTCAGACACTGAGCCATCGTGTCCCTATCAATTAAAATTCATGTTACAACAAATAAGTTCCGTTTCCCAGTTCTGAAACTAGGGTTGACTTCCAAACTATGTGAATTCAACACAGGGGCGGTTCCAGGACCGACTTGTGGGGGGGCGGTGAGTTGTCATACTGCTACTTTTAAGGGCCCCAAACTTCGGGATGGGTTTTATTTATATATATATAATAAGAAAGTTTCATTTTCTGGGGGGGGGCGATCGCCCCCCCTGGATCCGCCCCTGATTCAACATTGAAACAGATCTATTACTCCCGGATGCAATAGAGAGATAATGAAAGATGAAATGTGTAAAGCAGTAAATTTCTACAATTTCCGGTTTTAGTAGAGAGTTATCAGTGGAAATAATATATTTTCTTGAGACATGGAATCGGTTTCAAAAAACGTTTGTCTCTAACTGACCGGTGTTATTGTTGGAGATCAACGTTGAAACATGAAACGTTTTGATTTCTACCACTTCTGGTTTTAGTAGATTTATATGGATGGAAACAGTATCCTTTATTGAGATGTTGAATCGATTCCAAGAAACTGCTTATCGCTGTGTGTTAATTTTTGCTCTATGATTATCAACTTTGAAACCGGAAAGGGTTTATTTCTATCACTTCCGGTTTAGTATAGTAATATGGGTGCAGGTGTTGAACGGATTAAAAAAAACTTATCGCTATCTATGATTGCCTTCATTTTATAGCTATCGAACATTCAAACAGGAAACTGTTGGTTTGTACCACTTCCGGCTTCAGTAGAGTGATATGGGTATCCTTTCCTGAGGCGTTGAAGATTAAAAAAAATGCCTGGTATATTTCCTTGCCACGCTGAACTGATTCTAGAAAACCACTTGTCGCTTCTATTATAGTTTTTGTTCTGTGGTTATCAACATTAAAGCCGGAAACGGTCTATTTCTACCATTTCCGATTTCAATAAAGGTTATCGTAGATGATACCTGTTCTTGGAATGCTGAATCGAATCCAAAAAATCTGACATTTTTACTTAACAAACTTTTCAAGTTGCCACTGGATTCTAAACAGCTGCATATAATGATTTCTATGAATTTAAGTAACAATGATTAATATCTATAAAAGTCAGATTTTTTGTAAAACGAGTTAAAACATTACTTTGAAATTCGCACCGTAAAAGGTCCCCCCCCCCCAAAAAAAAAATTACACAACATTTATTGCTAGTAAAAAATTGTTCATCTTTCAGATGACAAGGACTTATTTCCCACATGAGCCCCCCACACATACACAATCTATTACATTAATTTTCTATTGTGTTTTTCGTGGTTTCTTTAATTTTCTCCACTTCTTTACACTTAGAAAAGAAAAGCCTTTTTGCTAAACTATTCTTAAAAGCACCTTGACGACATATCCCAGACTTCGAAAATTCGGTGCTTCTCAAAATAGGATTTGCATGATATATTTAAAAAGAATACATCCTATGCACTTTTTTCTTTTCCAACACGTAGGAATAGCAAGTTGCCGTATCATGACATACCACACCTATAGTCCTCTTTATTTACTGTTTTTTTAAATACTATTAATAGTTCAAAGTATGATTTGATAACACTGAAATAATTACATATAGCAGCTAAACAAGTTAAGAGGAAAGGGACTTTTCAACTTTCTGTATATGAAACTACATTTTCTTTCTTGATATTTTGACATGTTCGCTACTCTACACTTGCGGAAGAAGCGACAGAAAGCAGCAGTAGGTTTAAGGCATTTACCACTTTCTGCATAGATGTATATTTATTTCCCCCCCCCCTTTTTTTTTTTTTTTGTAATGAGTCGAGGTTGTGTGAACAAGGCATATGTTAGCTTGGTGCACTTACGAACAATATATTCGTTAACTTTCATACCTAAATTCTACATATAAGCTAACAGTGGGAGGCCCGGGTTCGATTCCCGGCGGAAGCTCATGTGGTTCGGATTCCACATTAATCAATAGGTCCACGTCTCATATAGCCTCGCTGCTGAACGGGACGTTAAACTCAAAATCAACTCAACTCATATAAGCTAACAAAAGAACTGTTGTTAAGTTCTAACGCAAAAGGTGACAAAGTGATTGACTGGACCGGGACTCAAATCCAGGACTTCCAGCATACCGTGCCAATGCATTAACCACTACGCATCGACACGGTATGCCAGAGGTTCCGGATTGGAACCCCGGTCCGGTTAATAACTTTTAGACTCTTTTCGTTAGAATTCACACCTATAGAGGATTTGGTATGTAAAATAATAATAATAAAAAAAGGTTGTTTTCTTCTTTCATTAGTTGAGTTGATTTTGAGTTTAACGTCCCGTTCAGCAACGAGGCTATATGAGACGTGAGACGCTAACCGCTAAGCCACGAAGGAGCTCTTTCTTTCATTAGTATATATATATATATTCATTAGTGTATATATATATATATATAAAAGAGAACGCACAAATCCTTTGTGAACTCATCACGCTAATACGGCTGAACCAATTTCTTTCATTTTTGGGGGGTTATTATGATTTGGACCCTAGATGGTTTTTATCATATCACTTTAATTTTTAATTACCAGTGTCTTGAGATAATTGACCATTCAAGTGTCCATACGTACAAATCCTTTGTTATTAGTTCATCATAGGTAAAAATAAACGTATTTATATGCAACCCGCATGACCATGTGACTCGGCGGGTTAACATAAATGACAGGCGCTATAATGTTAACATTTACTGCAATCTACTATGTTTTTTATCATATCACTTGAAAGCGAAAAAGTAAAAATTATCTAAGTAACAAAGTTTATTGCGTTCCGGGGTGACCGCAGCGAAGCGGGGCGGGTTAACATAAATGACAGGCGATATAATGTTAACATTTACTGCAATCTTCTATGGTTTTTATCATATCACTTGAAAGCGAAAAAGTAAAAATTATCTAAGTAACAACGTTTATTGCGTTCCGGGGTGACCGCAGCGAAGCGGGGTGAACGCTGCTAGTATATATATATATAAGTAAGCTAGTTTAGAACTACGTATTCTGAGCCAAATGTGCAAACATGAAACCTAACAGTACTATCGCTAAATGTATCTTCATGGTCAAGTGACTACCACGTGTTCTATCTATGTCTTCTGATCAAACCTGTGTAGTGATTCAGATGTTATATGCCCTCAGCGCTCAAAACGGAGTTTACAATCAACTAAATCAATCAATCAAGTTTTAGACATAAAGAAATTAATTAATGTGGTGACATTAGTACATATTGATGCAAAGAATTTTAAAAAAAGTGTTTTTTATAAAGTTGAATGTAAAATTAAGTATTTAAGAAAACTGAAAAAAAAAGGGAAGTGAAGAAGATAAATAAATAATTCACTAGAGGATACTTAATTCGAATTTGCCAAAAGAAATACACGTTTTTGAATAAAATGGTGCTCTAACTTATTATGAAAATTATTATAGATTTCTCTTAATTTAGTCTGATCAACTTTTGATTATTATTATTGTTAAACAAACGACTAGGCAAAATCCAGCAATACATTTAATTTAATTTTTGCAGAATGTTTACTTTGTAACTTTTTTCTTTTTTTTAAAGAAGTAAATGTTTGATATGTTTAACTATTGTTCGTGGATTTTCTGTGTTCTCTCGTTCCTCCCACATTCTAATTCCACCATTTTTTCCATAACTATTCCTTACATTTATCATTCGCCTCCTTTAACCTCAAGACGATGATCGTCGGACGTTTTTTTTACGATTTAAATTCGTTTCTTTGTACTTCGATAATCTATTTTTATAGAAATCTAGTTGTTCATGAACATGGCGATATAATTCAATTTAGTCTCAAGGTGCAGTTACAATTTCTGTGCCATTTGATACCTTATTGTTTGTGTCATAAAGACAGAATACGCTTTCTCCTCTTCATTGCTGCATAATCTCGTAAATTCTACTATAAAGCTGAATATATATTCCCAAAATCTCCCGTCATATAATTTAATACAAAACTAGTCTATTGATTAAAAAAAAAAAAAAAAAAAAAAAATTCACCCACATTTGACTTTCGCTTTCAAAACTTGATCCAATGTTACAGCTACATAAAACACAATACATCCCTTGCTCATAACGAATCTACCTTAGCCTACAGAGTATAACCGACGAACGTTAACTATATATTTAATTTAATTTCATTTCTAAAACTCACAACCAACGTGTTATTCCGACATAAAAATATCTATAAAAAATATTGAAAACATTATGAAATGCTATGTACGTCAACCACGTGTCATAATCTTCTCATGTAGTAAATAAATAATAATAATTATAAAAGTATTTCACAGCCTTTGCAAGCTAGTACGTTGGAATGTTTACACAATGTTTGGAGACAAAAAGTAACCGCATGTTTCCTTGCAACTGAACATTTCCTTCTCATCTCTAGTTGGAAACTACACTGTTACAAACCTTAGGACACAATTACATAAGGCACACATGGAAAGAAAATAACCTTACTTCTACAGTATTCTTTTGATAGCAATGAACTTTCTTCCACGCTTTCGAACGTTTCTGTGTCCATCTTCAGATTATCTTACCTTGAAAGACAGACAATCTGAATAAAGACATAAGTCATAGTATTCGAAAGGCAGAACAAGAAAATAAAACATGCCTTAAATTTTTAAATCTTACTATTGAAAGAATTACGTTAATATTATTGAAAAGGTAAGTCCCATGCAGAACAATACAAAAATTCGAAACGAAATGCTTTAACTAAATGTACAGAAAACAAAAAATTAAAAAGTAAATGAAAGGAAGGATATAAGGCGAAAGTAAAATAAAAAAAATAAACGTATTAAAATGAAAACAAAATATGTTTATTTACAAGCTACAATATGTAAAGGCATATCAATTGAATTCTACATCACACACAGAACAAAGAAAGAAAAAATAATAAGCGATTCATAAAAAGCTACTATATGTTTTTTATTGTTAAATTTTTCTTGATTATTTTTAATGCCAACAAAACAAAACAAAAAAATTACATACATTTCTTCCTTCTGTAAAGTTTAACTTTTGTGTTTCCTTTTTGTTTTAAGGCGTTCACAAGAGAAACGGTTTCGTGTCGAAAGAATAGAGTCTGGCTGCTTTTAACCTGTTATCGATTCTTCAGGAATAAGTGAGTAACATACATCCTGCGCGCTTTTTTTTTTTTTTTTTTTTTTTTTTAAGTTTAGATGGAGGGAGAGTACCACAGTTGATCTTCCTCACCACAAGAGGGTGATATTGGGAGGAAGAGGGGCAGTAAGGAGATAAAATTTCCTACGCTCCTGATTCCAGTGGAAGATAACTGTGTGTCGATTTGGATTGTCGCTCGACAAAATTGCTCCCTTGTACCTTTTTCTTTTCACTATCAGGTATCGTTTTGATGTTTGACTTCTCTTCTTTCCGGCCGTCCTGTTCCATGCACACAACAAACCAACATACACACGATAACACGCACACACACACACATATATATATATATAAACATGTACGCATGCAATAATAATAATAACAATAATAGTAAGCTACTGGTACATACATTTATAATAATATTAAATATGTACACTCATACACATTCAAATCTATTTACAACAGTATGCATTATACGCACGCACATGAAACAGACATTCACGCCATGTCGCTGTTTCAAGAAGGAAATGAATGATAAAAGAACGGTTTCAATGTTTGTTGAGTTTTATACACAAGCTTCTAAGAAGTTTCTGATACCGATAAATTTTAACATACAGTATAATTGGAATACTTTATAAAAATACTGATGTGTCAAAGCTTTTGTACACAATCGTAACAAATTATTCAAAAATGTATAATTTTATATCAATTTTTTTTTTTTTTTTGGCTTTATCTGATTTTGGATATTAAACTCAGGTAAATTTCTACCAGAATTTCGTTTTAAAATAATATCTTAAAACATATGAAAATACACATACAAAGTCCTGTTTCTGCATTTTAAAACCTATTGAACTTCTTTCTCCATATAATAATAACAAAAATAGCTACCTTCACTAATTTTGCCGTATGTTTTAACGTCACAGCTGAAACTCTAGTGCATCAATTGTGGAAAGAAAGATAATTAAAAATGGTGTGTTTGGAACCTTTGTACAAAATATAGTTTGATTTGTACGTTAACTGAAATAGCTTTATATAATAGTAGACGGCTCGAATCGGGCATTTAAAGCTACAATGTCTAAAACAAAAGATTTCTACAACAAATTTCAAGATCGTAATTCTATCAGGACATTGAAAGTATTCTTCTAAAAAGAAACTTATTATAGGCCAACACACTTAATTTCTATACTGTGCTGGTATAAAGCTTACATAATTCTGCTAGTTACAGTATGATATTATCTTCCAATATTTTATCATGTAAAAATCTAGCGATGAAACCATGTTACTGATCTGTGGCTTGTGTGAAGGTTAGTAGAAATGAAGCGCTATTTGAGCTACTTTAAGAAGCAAGTAAGTGCATAATACGATGTACAACTAAATCTTGATTCTATTATAATCTAATATGGAGTTTTGTTATCAACAAACACTGAAGTTATAAATCAAGTAAGAACGTATATGCTGACTCAAAAAGCAGGAGTTATGAAAAGAAGACAAAAATACTTGAAAAAAAATCCCCTGTTATCTTGATTTTCTACTTTATATAATAATCAGGTACATTTACCCAAGCGAAGAAAAAACCCATGTAAATGGGTAGCTATTACTTACTACATATTAAAATTTTGTCATTACAAAAAGCGATAATTCTGCATATTGACAAGCATATCTCGTTTTTTTTTTTTTTAATTTTTAATAGTCAATATGAAATTATATGTATACAAACACATTTATCTTTCATGTTTTTTATTCTTTAATAGCGTTACTTATGGAAAGTAAATTGTTACAATGAACAAATAAACCCAAACGATATTTTCAACCCGTGCAAAGAAAAAAAATTTGCAAGAGGCTTTTTTTAAAAATAATAATAATATTAGTGAAGAATGACATTTATATTCAGCTGCAGTGACGGCCCTTGTGGGACGTCAAATCGGTAAAAATATAAACTTTATTGATAAGTTGAGGAGGGAAAGCTCGCCGAATGTACTAATTCTTGTATACAGTTTTTTCACCTTAGCTTGAATCGATAAAATTTAAATTTTTATTGATATGACTTCCCTTAAGAGACGCCACTACCAACGCCATCTTGACACTACCCAGCTGTATTTCTTTTGTGCTTTGTGTGTTTCCACGTACACTAAAAAACAACTAAGTTGCTTTTATTTCTCTTTTCTTTATTTTTAAACAAAAGATTTAGTTAGGAATACCGTACGTAAAGTTTTAATGTATATCATTTTATTTATTTTAAAAAAAATCATTGGTGTTAGTAAAGTGATAAAGCAAACTACGAAGTGCAGTTTTAACTTTTTTCTTTCTTTTCTTATTTTACAATTTAACTACAAAACATTTTATATATATCGCTTGGTTCTCTGACTCGGCTCTAGGACGGCCGTAAAAATTGGCACTCTTGTCTTGTTTGCGTAGAAAACAAGGTGTGCAGGGGACTGAATACTCTCTCTCTGTCTCAAGAGAGACAAGTAATACTGCTACATTAAAAGACAAGATTAAGTTGGAAGAAACTATCAATATGAATAGATTATTGTGCACTATATTTGTTTAAACAGCAGGCAAAGTTTCTTTAAAAAAAAAAAAAAAAAAAAAAGTCGTCTAACAAGTTCTTTCGCACGATTTCTCAAAATGTTAGAAAAAAAATATATATATATATAATTTCGAAGAACATAGCCCCCCTTGAAATTAATTAGTAACAGTTTTAGACATGTTATTAACAGTTAAAAAACATCATAAAATAATCACGATTAATTTTTCATTTGTAAATAACCTGTCTACAATTGTTACCAACTTATTTAATAGTAGTTTCTACCTTCTAGGGCGCTTTTGTCTTTCGAAATTTCAATTTTGTCTTTTAAGTTACCACGAGGAAAAAAAATTTTAAGCACGTGAATTTAATTTTGTTGATTCAGTTAGCACAAAAATGAAGAGTTCTGTCTTGAATTTAACTTACACAAAAGTATATAGTATTTTGTATGGAAAACTCGTTCGATATATTGTTTCAAGAACTAGAAACAGAGTAATAATCTAACTGATAACCAAATATAATGACCCCATCTTACGGTTAGTTATTAACAGAGAATGGTTTAATATGTACTAACAACGTGTTATTAGATAATGTTTAAAAGATATGTAATTGACCATTAAAAAGTTGGAATTAAAAATGGACATAAGTAAAATGTTCATTATCAATTAATAAGAGATTTTACTGCCTAAATTAGAACCTACTACAATTACAACTCTGCTTAATTATATTGAAAAACTCTTGCATTCAACACAAAGCTTCATATTTCTATTGTAACTCTTACTAAAATGAGTACAACTTTCTTTTGTTAAACGCAAATAAAGAACATACAGCAATAGTGAATATAGGAAATATAAGGAATGAAATTATGTATAGCAAGGAAATTACACGTACATATAACTAAAATATA
Source organism: Thermobia domestica (assembly GCF_964235325.1). NCBI lineage: Eukaryota > Metazoa > Arthropoda > Insecta > Zygentoma > Lepismatidae > Thermobia > Thermobia domestica. Next base: position 50,886,741 of record NC_137460.1, on the reverse strand, counting down.
TAAAGTATGTGCTAATAAATATAAATATGAAAAACATAATTTGAATTTTTCGAGTCTACACGCCACAATTCACAAGGATAATGCAAAATACATAACTGATTTTAGCTTCACATACGTCTTAGATAATCCATTCTCTGATAATAGCTCAACCACACCATTTCGTTTTCGTCATAACAACTAAAGTGAAGAGAACACTATAAGATGGAAAGATTTTTCTTACTAGAATCTTGTACATGAGACATGAACAATAAAATGACGAGAAGTGATTGAAAAGTATTGTGGACATGATTGTAATGATCAACGAACCTCAATGTAATATGTGCTTTGAATAATGCCCACCGTTTTGTAACAAAATGTTTAAACAGTTGCCTGCTGTAGTGATCTCTTTGTTTGTTTTTCTAACTAGAAATAGTAAAATAGTATAGTTTACCTGAAGCGAGCGACAATTTCTTAATCCAAGACGGGAGAGAAATCATCGAACTATTTTTTATCGGTACACAAGTATTTTTAATTATATACACATAATAAAGCACGAATGGGGTATGTCACTTCTTATGGATGATATGCCAGACTCGATTCTTTATACACTTAAAAAGAGTATAATTGAAAATATGTACTATAAACGATTATTTCTCTCATTATTACACATATATATACATGCACATTCACACGAGTCCAACTGCTTTGTCGGGTCACATCAACAAATACTCACCATTGGCGATGCGTGGCGTTTGAGTAACATTCACTAGATCAAGAAAGAGTCCATCACTACCGGGATTTGACGTTTTATCACCAGGGCTGACAGCATTTTCCGAGTACTTGGTGGTGACTGGGGTTTCTGGGGAGTCAATGGGTCTGTTTCCGACAAAAGAACTTTCCATCCAAAGACGTTTCGTTCGCGATCGAGGGGAGGGAGAACGTGGCAGCTGATTAGGTCTTGGGGGGGATTCCACGGCGCTCACTTCCGTTTCACTGCCGCTTTTGACAGACATGTTCTCCGTCACATAATGCACTATCGCGCTTGTCACTTCCTTGATGGACGTGTGGACGTCGTTCAAGCTGTCCTGTGGCGGAGACAGTTCCACTCGAGGGGGTTCACTGTGCAGAGGAGAATTTTGTTGCTGTTGCATAATTTGATGTTGTTGTTGCTCTTGTTCGATTCGCTGTTTCAACAGTTGCTCCTGTTGTTGCTGTATAAGGTTCGCCGCTAGCCGTTCAGCCGCCGTTTTGTAATGCGTCGACGAGGAATTAGAGGCAAGCCTCTCTTGTGATCTCCACCCGAGATACGGTTGCCTATAGTTAAACGACGATCTAGTCGACCCGCTAGGTGATGTGCTAGCAGACGTCGCTCCACTATTCAGTCGACTGGTGCTCCATCTTGTGAATGGACTATTATAACTATAATTGAATATGCCACGATCCTGAGGCGATGGACTACCACTGGCTGCCGAGTTGGGACTTAAAAGAATGCTCTCACGGGAGGTCTTCACGTGCCTCCAGTCCGGTGCACGAACCCGGGTAGGTAGAATAACGCGCGTAGGTGTGGGGCTTCGGCTTGACTGAAGACTCGATAGCGATGTGGTTTTGGAGCTGAGTCCCGGCCATCCAGTGCTGCCGTTCTTCTTTAGCAGGAAGCCCTCTGGATTCCCTCGAGCGGCGACGTTGGAGTTCCTGTACCACTCGGGGACATTGAGACGCTGCAAGGAGCGCTGAACCCGAAGCTGATGCTCAGACATGTTCCTCTCCGAGCCTTTCTGAAGTTCGTTCTCCGGCGGCTGAAAAGGACAAAAAGAGAACCACTTATCAGTATGGAAGAATTACATACATTTTTTGTACATGGATACATTGTATAAAACTACCATTGTAAAAGAACATCAATTTCAATAGTATAATGAGGGGGTGATTATTTATATGGAAACGTTACATAAGAAAACAATATTACACATTCAGTTCTTTGTATATAGAATTCCAGACCAACTAGTAATTGTGTCGCATACTTATCAAGTCTATTAAAAAGAAAACTGTTTTCCCCATGTTTTATTTTATTTTACATTTTTATTTCTTAAAAAAATTTAAAAAAACTTTTTAACATCACAATGATGTGTGACTAGAATTCCAATCGTTAAAAGAAAGTCGTGTGTGCATATACTATTCTCGTTTACCAGGTATACATTCGAGATATTCAATCAAACTATTAAAAACACTTTTAAGAGGCTTAATCACTGCGAAATTAAAATACCGCTAATTTTGCAGTAATTATGTAATATCTTCAAATAGATAAAAGATAATCAAAATGTGAAACAGGAGCGCGTTGAAACAATATTATTTTGCATGTGGCACCGTTATCACGAGTCACCTAGTAGCTTTCCGTTTGGAGCCATTTAGAAACGCGAAAATAAATACCAATTTTCTAAAGGGTTGGAAATGAAAGCAAGATAAGTGAGTCCTGATAACGGTATCTCATGTAGAATAATATTGTCTAGGGAGCTCTTGTTCCACTTTTCGATTATCTTTGATCTATTTGAAGATATCACATAATTACTGTAAAATTAGCGATATTTGAATTTCGCCGTGATGGAGCCTCTTAATAGGATCACACCCTATCATTTTTATATTATATCGTTACTGTATGTATAAAGAACTCGTTTTGTTTGTTTGGAGTTCTACGTTTCTTCTCATTCTTGTAGTTTTATGTCGCATGAATCTACACAACTTAAACGTAAGACCTGAACAAGGTGAAATTCACATTGAGTCGAACTCGGGTATGTATAATCTCAACTAACAACAATATGGTATTCAAAGTATTATACGCCCTGGATTTATGGTTATGAATAATAATAATAATTAAAAAAAACTCGAGAGCCGTCATGCGAACCACTTCTAAGGCCGTTATAGCTCAGCGGTAAAACGCTACCTCGGGTCCCTAATTCGATCCCAGCTCTCGCTAAGTCGCCTTTTTGGTAGACAAATATCGTGTGCGTGAGTCTTCTGAGGGTTCTCCCTTTTCCTTTTACTTTCTTGATTTCACCATTTCGTTCATCATCATCATCGACTCCCTTGCCTCGGAGAATGATCGTGGGACATAAAGAAAGTAACAAATAAATAAACCGTTTCTGTTCCAAATTTCTTCAATAGGGTATTATGTTCTCTCAGAATACATATTTTTAATTTAACTTACATAAGAACTGATACAAGTACTACAATACAACAACATAAATTGGGCAAATATTAACAACAATCTAACTATGATTTAAGTCACTTTACATACTGATTAGCACAATACTTAAGTTTTGCAAACTACAACATACGTACATGAATAAATTAATATATTTTCAGGAACACACTATAACTTTATATATATATAGTGTGCACCACTGGAAATGATGGTTGGCACCCTATTATGTTTTTCTATTATTTTAAAAAGATATGCAATATAGATCAGGTGACAACAGGTTCTGTTGTTCCCAAAATTCTCTATGAAACGCATAAATATTTCATTTTGAGAGAAAAAAGGATATATATATATATATATATATATATATATATATATATATATATATATATATATATATATATATATATATATATATATATATATATATAAGCCCTACAAGATTTAAAATATCTCAGTTTTCTTTTCATCAGTGGATGTATGTAATTTGTATATATATGTGTGTGTTTCAACACAATTCTGATATGTCTACAGCAAAACGATCGATATTAAAGTTGAATACATAGTTGCGGGATTGCTTAGGCAAATAATGTCACTTTTAACTCCGCGTAACTCCAACTAAGCTCCCATTAGCCAATTTGGCCAATTTGAAGAGTATATAGCCCGCCTAGGTACATGTTATGTATGTAAAGTAAAAATAATAGAAATAATTAACTATACCAATACTTGAATATAATTTTTGTTGCAGAAACAGTACCGTTATACTGCTGGTGATGCGCACATTTAAATGTTTATTTCTCTTTGTTTGTTGCTGCCATCAGAAGTCGAACTTCACTGATTACAAAAACTGAGCTTAAATTTTCTGTTGCCAGGCACTTTGCTATGCTGCCTGCCTGATGCTGTTGTGAGATTTCTTCTTATTTTGAAGGCTCTGTATAACAATGTGGGGACTTCTTCCAAAATTAATAATAACCGTTTACAACTTGATCATTAAACATGAAAGTCGGGATATTTTTAAAATCCTGACGACAGAGCCACGTCGGAAGGCGGGATATTTCGACAATATCGGGATGAATGGCAAACGTACTTTTCCTTCCCCTCCTAAATTTTTGAAGAAGTCTCTCTTTTTTTTTTTTTTCGTTAAGAGGTCTCATCCCGGCGAAATTAAAATACCGCTAATTTTACAGTAATTATGTGATATCTTCAAGTAGATAAAATATAATTGAAATGTGGAACAAGAGCGCCCTAGACAATATTATTTTGCGTGAGGTACCGTTATCACAAGTCACCTAGTGGTTTTCCTTTTTCAGCCGCTTAGAAACGCGAAAATAAATGCCAATTTTCTAAATGGCTGGAAATCGAAAGCACATAAGTGAGTCGTGATAACGGTATCTCATGTAAAATGATATTGTCTAGGGCGCTCTTGTTCCACATTTCGATTATCTTTTATCTATTTCAAGATATCACATAATTACTGTAAAATTAGCGGAATTTTAATTTCGCCGGGATGAGGCCTCTTAAGTACTAAACAACCATCTACAAAATATGTTTTTCCTCTTTTCAAAAAGACTTCCTTCGTCAAAGTTTTATATTTTTAAAAAAAGAAGAAGAAGAAGAAAACAATTAGAACCGCAATCTGGTTTGTATGAGTAATGAATCAAACATGGTTTGTAGTACGTGTTCCGTGAGCATTTTATAATCATTTTACAACAGCAATCTCAGTGAAGTTCACAGTTATTATATAGCGTGCGAAAAGTACAAAAGGCATTGAATGTACGAAGCAGGAACAGCAAGCAATGCTTAAAGAATTTGCCTTTGAATCACATGTTCACTTTTTATATGTATGTATCTGTCCTCGTTTTGCTTTTTTTTTTTTTTTAATATTCATATATAAAAAATCATGCCAGAATGGATTGATCTGAACTAGACAGTAGGTATCTTTGTGTGTGTGTGTGTGTGTGTGTGAAGTGACCGCTTCAGAAGTTAGCGCCGTTTCAACACCGAAGGAACAGATGCATCACGTGACTGTCCAGAGATCAATACCTCACTGGGTCATTCGTAACCACCACCAACACACACCCTTCCTCCCTCTCTGCAGTGACAAACGGCTTAAACTTGTCAATTTTGCGACGCACAGACATGTTTATTGCTTTTGCTTAATTTTTTGTCTTACTTTGAAGATATTTCGCCCCATCTTCCTCGATTCTCTTCAATTACTCCCCATATCCGGGTATCTATAATTATATTATACATTCGTATCTATTATGTACTTGTTGTGTTGTGTATTTTAATGAAATTTTAAGATGTCAAAATTTTGAAAACTGCATATAAAAACTATGTGGATTGAGACACAGGTAACTCAGATATGCAGAAGTGCAACGAATAGACTTGGACGGTGATGCGCAGTTTTCAAAATATTTTACAGCAGTTTCCAAGTAGCAAAATTCTAATTACTCAGCAACTTTTTAGTAAATATTCAGTCAACGTTTGTTTATAAAAAGATCTTCGAAAAATTTAAACTTTGTGAAAGTATATGTGTATCGGAATGATTAAAAAAAAAAAAAAGAAAAGAAAAGAAAAGAAAAGAAAAGATTTCTTGATTGTGTTTCAATTTGTTTTTCTACTTTAAAAAATTTCAGACAAAAAGTTACTAATTAGCATTTATTTTCTAAAGAAAAATATTTGTGTATTGATTTATCTGAAAAAGAATTTTATGAAGATATACATAAAATGAAGGAAAATAAAAACTGGAAGACTTTTTTATATAAAAAAGAATAAATCAAACTCAAAAAGCATGCAAGCCTTAAAGTTTCCCTTTCTTTCTTTTTAAACCCGTAACTATATTTTTTGAAAGTTTTCATCGATGTGTAATAGTGATTTGAATTTTATTTTCGCGGAAGCTCCTTATCAAATGTTGTATCACTTTTGCTTTTGGAAGAAAATAAAAAAAGTTATGACATTTACAAACATTTTTCTATTGAATATAGTTATTTTGCATATTTTCTTCACAAATCCGCTCTGTACTCACAGCAAAAGGCATTAAAACCATTCAATAAACAGAATAATTGACATATTCATAAATACATTATTTAACAGTTTTAGTGATGCAGGATCTTTCGTGTAACCAAAATGGTAGCATGGTTCCGGGTTCAATTCCCCACAGACTTTTTTTATTGTCGATACAACATAGTATAAGGTAAGTAGGGAGTTACTTGAATCATTTTAAATATATTGACGGTAGAGTGACATGGTGACATATCTAATCTTTCTTGAAATTGAGTTTTTCCCACTTTGAGGGAGTTTATGATCAAAAATGACCATACAATTACCTCACAAATCCGAGACTCACAGGACTTCAAAGGTTTTGGAGTACCTCAAAATATACTTTTGCTTAAATCTACATAGCGATGTATCTCCAGATAACTCAATTTCGAGGAAAATGAAATACGTCACTATGTTAGCCTACCTATGTCATATATCAAAATAATGTAATGGAAATTGTCAGAGTTAGTATTAGTGAATATTCCCGCACTGTCAGAAAATAAACACACTGCTGAACAAAACGGCACTTATTTAATATAAAAACACATTTACACGTGACGTTTCGATCTTCTAGCCAAGATTCTCATCACGTGTAAATGTGTTTTTATATTAAATAAGTGCAGTCTTGTTCAGCAGTGTGTTTATTTTTCTGATTTTATTTGCAAGACGTATAACTATGATCGTGCACTGTAATTGATTTTTTTTTTTTTTTGTCAGTAATGTGTTGGGTGACAATAAGTAGTACGCACGGCGGTGTAGAACGAATTCGTGTGTGCAATAGACAAGACGTTGGAGATGCTAAATGGGGAACCTCTTAGATTTTCAGAGAGCATATTGTGGGGCAAGTGTATCAACATTGCCATTGTGTTAGGTTATGTATCGAGAGCAACTGTACTCAAAGTGATGACGACATACAGAACTCGTGATATAGAAGAGAAATAATGAACAGACAACAGACCTAGGTAAAAGGGATTTGGCAAACATTAAAAATCTACAAAACTAATGTTGCAACTGACTACAGAACTCTACCAGCACCTGGAAACGACTTGTAAGCACCTTACTGACATCCGTAAACTTCGATCCACGTAGTGCACCTTGACGATCGAGATGTCGATATGATTTTATCGCTAAAATATTTCGTGTTGACAGCAGTCAGGTCATCGCCAATGATGTTTCTTTTCTTTCTTTTTCTTTTCTTTTTTTTCCCCCTGTATTGGTTCAATGCTTCGTAACTTCTCTTCAACTAACCACCAACAAGATGACGCTACGTGTTTTCTGTTTTGTGTATTTTTGGTAAATCGAACCATCCCATGTACCAAAAGTACTGTATTACGTACATGAATAATGATCCTCTATTCCTGGGAAATTTTCACAAGTTATATGCCTGAATTCAGTAACAAATACAAGCTGTTCTACAAGATATAGGCCCTATCAACCAATTGAAATGTATTTTGTTAAGGTATTTCCATTATTTTTGATAACTATAACTTTTAAAGAAATGAATCTCCCAATCATTATTCAGAAAGAATGAGCAATACATTGTTTATGAACTGCATGAAGTTGAAACTTCCACTAGCATCTGGTGCTGAAAAAAAAAAAAAAAAAAAAAAACAATTTCCATCACAATAATTAATATACTTTCGACGCGGATTTTCAACTACAGAACCTCAGCTGGAACTCAAGTGCCAAATTAATTGAGTAAATAACAGTCCATTGAAGTAACTTAAAAAAAAAAAAAAAAAGTTTGACCGAAAACAAACAAAAAAAAGGAAGCAATTTGTAAAATGTTGACGTATATAGCCTATGAAATGGATGAAATATATCATTGAAGATAAATATGTGTGTCAAACTTACGAGAAAATTTGGTGAATAGCAGTGACTACAAAAGTTAATTCAGAAATTTGATACAAATAGACTAAAAACGAGAGAGAGAGAGAGAGAGAGAGAGATACTTCCCCCTAAAAAGAAAAATAAACGAAATATACGATTACGTTTTGTACAATCTCACATGAATTTTCCCATGTAACTGACAGAAATATTTGATAGCTCATAATCGTAAAACTCTTCACGTATTCGTTTTTTTTTAAAATTCATTCTTGTTTTGACAACAGAGTGAAAAAAAGTGAAAAATGTAAACGTTATCTATGATACACCAACAAAATGAAGGCATTTTTACTTTACTGAAATGTAACAGCTCAAACCAGAAAATTTTATTTCAGTAAAAACCTACAAAAATGCTATACTCTTCAATCCATTTTTTTTCAACTTAGTCCTGCATTTTTATTTACTTTATACAGCTCGCATCCTTGGACTAGATACGTATATATAGCCTATATATATATATATATCAAGGATTTCACACCAGTCACGCCATGCGGGACTTTTAAAATGATAATGATGTGAAAATAGATTATAAAAGATGAAGAAAGAAACGTGAAGAAAGCTGATCAGTTATTAGTTTTCATGTTCCACGCAAAGTGTGCTTTACTAACAAAGTACTGTCTGGCATATGATCTATTCTTAGTGAAGAAAGCTACAGAATAAATAATCTATTGATGAAAAGTTGCTACACTATAATAATAATAATTTAGATCTTTTTAAGGTGAACTGCTACATGTTTCCCCGATCTTGGATAGCCTCAAGGTCATTATCATGGGATGTTACACTGAAAGATTTCATTTTCCCTATTCATTGATTTATATATATATATATTGAAATATTCTTTCTACTTTTAACCTATCTTTTTAATTATTTTACTATCATCATTACCAGTAAGATGAGTGTCACTGCAGTGCTATCAACAATAATTTGGATAAGTTCCTATAACTAAGTGACAATGTCCCTACTTTTCATCGAAATTTTAACTTAAATATTAATACTGAATATAGCACTGCGCGGTAGAAACAATATAAGTGTATATATATAACCCTGGTTTTCAGGAGACGATTTTTTTTATTTTACCAAGCATAAGTATGAATCACTTACACTAACAGTACCAAGACGCGATTATTCAACTCACATTTAGAATTGAGTTATAGCAAGTTAACCGGAGGTGGAGCATAACAAATAGATCTGTAATTTTGACTTATTTCATTTTGGTAGAGATGCGCACGAGACAAGATTTGTGGCTGTCTCGTCTCGAAAATGTTCTGTAAAACTGATGTCTCGACTCAAAAAATGTATATTTCTCTATTGGAAGAGCCGTGTCTCGACTCGAATTTTGTCAGGAAAATCCTGCCTCGACTCGTCTCGTGCGCATCAATACATTTTGGCCAATTTTTGACTTATATCTTTCGCTCTCTCTCTCTCTCTCTCTCTCTCTCTCTCTCTCTCTCTATATATATATATTTAGGGTGGCCCAAAAGTAGATATATATTACCGTACTGCATTTTATATAATTTCTTATTGTTATCCATAAGGTAGATTTAGTTTTTTATTATTTGTTCTTAACGTCTTTTTACTTATAATTTAAGTCCAGAACAGTCGAAACAAGTAAATCCGTAAACTAGAATGTTATACTTGATCAATGCAGGGATGTTTATCTACTTTTGGACCACCCTGTATATCAGTCACCTCCGTGTGTTACCCTGTATAATAAATTACAACATCTACCCGTGAAGTTTCCATTGCTTCTGTTGCATTAATGTCCCTACCGTAATCCATACTAGCTGTATATTCAATCCTCTTGAAATCTATTACTTCGTTCGAAATAACCCCATAGAAATCTTTTGTTGGGAAGGTGTTTTTATTGTGCTACTAGTTATTAATAATTTCAAAATCACATAGTCTTAAACTAGAAAATAGAAATCACTGAACAAACCAACGTTTATTTTAAAATAACAACAGTAACAGTTATTATTGTAAGTAAACATTGCTTTTGTTTCAGTTATTTCTATTACTAGTTTAAGTTATTTAAAATAGCAAAAGCTAGTATGAACCAGTTAGTCAATATTATAGGTCAAAGAGCAGAGAACTCAGTGCCGATCCCCCTCTTCCACGGTACGGCACTGAGAGAGCTTAATCTATAGGTATAGCTTACTCTATATTTTAAATCTCTGAGATATTTTGTTCATTTTTTTTTTTTTTTTTTGTATACATAAAAATAACAAATCGATGACAATAATATTCGAACATATATAAATAATTTACGTTCCATTCCAAAATGTTTTCGGAAACAATTTTAACTATTAAAATTATCTGAATTGTGAAAGCACTAATCTAGTATCCGTCATGGTTTTATAAGCATCTTCACTAAGTTCATTCCCCATTAAAAAAAAAAAAAAAAAGTAAATATGCAAAATGCAAAAAGTGAATTAGGTAGTATCTACAAAGTGGTATTAAATGAACTAATTAACTCTTTTCAAACTTTTTTTTTACACACTAGAAATTTGGGTGCGTAATTTATGATGTTACATGTTGGTCACCCACGAAAGGTCTTGAGAAAACGATTATTAAGAGCCTAACATACTACAAATAATACAAAATTTACAATTTTTCTTTTGCTTGTTTATTCATAAGTGAAAGAAGATAATGAAATGCAACTTATCACAATCATAGATAATGTTATTCTACAACAGAAAAATGAATCTAAAGAATTTTCAATGTTGCCATCCATAGATATTACAGTGTTGCCAGAATAGCATTTCCCCCAAAATCTAAGATAGGGCAGCGACTAGAGGAACGAACTCAACTGCATTTGATTACATATTATGTTGTTTTTGTATCCTGAGAACTACTTTTTTAAATAACATTATTATAATTTAATTTTAATAACTGTATGTTAAAACTATTTTGTTTATTACAAATTAAAAACAACTATTATTTAAAAAGTAGTTCCCAGGATTCCAAGACAACATGATACGTAATCAAATGCAGTTGAGTTCGTTTCTGTAGTCGCTGCCTCAACTTAGATTTAGGGGGAAATGTTGTTCTGGCAACACTTCTAAATTTTCTATTGACCGCAACACTAAAAATTTTTTTAGGTTCATATTTTCCGTTGTTAAATATCATTATCTATGATTGTGGTAAGTTGCATTTCATTATCTCCTTTCACTTATGAAAAACGAAGCAAAAGAAAAATGGTAAATTTTGTATTATTTTTGGTATGTCAGGCTTTTAAGTACAGTAATATAGTCTTGTACATACTATCTGGCTTACTTCCTTACATTTTTAATATTCACCATTTTCTAAGTTACTATTATTTTTTAAAAAAAGTGCGGGTGAGTTTACGAAAGAGCTTTTAACATTTCTGCTTGTCTATTAACTATATATATTTAAAAAATTAATACATCACAGAATACCTAGAGTATGGCAAAAAGTGCACGGCGTTATATCTATTGTGAAAAGGCAGGTGATTGAATATTATATAAAGTGATAAAAGAAGCTATATATATATATATAAATTTCTAATTTTGTCAGCATATACAAAAGTGCTAAGTGCTCTAAAATGCCATTCTTCCTGTGTTCACCAAACTCCTTTGCGTGTTTTCCCTTTTCATTTATATAATGAAAAAAGGTTAAGTCAAAGATCAACTAGAACCCTTCTATTTTAGTAGTTAGTAAATATTAAAAAAAAAAAAAAAAAAAAAAAAAACGCTTTCAAGATATTCAGATTGGAAAATTGTGTGCTAGCAAATTACAGCTCCATGCCTAATTATTAACCAGCAAAAGAAAAGTTTTTTTTTTTTTTTTTGTAATACTGACTATTTACAAGTTTATTTAAGTAAAATCTGGCCAATTCTAGTACCTGCACTAAATTCTCTTATCAGTTTTATTCTTCTTGATTTTTTTTTAAACTAAAGGATGTAGAAAAGGGTGGTCTCTGTAAAATATATACAACGTTGTCGTGACGTTTCTGCACTCTTATCAAACCCTTCTTCAGATTACTTTCCCACTTTTGGACAGTATTTTGAAGCTTTGGCTCAGCAATAATTCAACATCGCATTTCTTTCGAAATACGTCGAAGTGTAATCCACAATCGAAATTTGAGGAGAAAATTGCGTAGGTAAAATCTAGAAACATTATAAGATTAAAGACTATTAAGATAGATTATAGTTATAATTCGTCTTCGATACGTTGTATACGATAAGAAATACAGCATTCGTGTTTTGACGACTAACATAGTGACGAATTGTGTTACGATACAATAAAACAGTTACTTTTGCATTTTTTTATTTATTGTTTGCAACAATATTAGAATGCACAGGGGAGCTACCGTTCTGTAGCACGAGCGACTAACTATGCTAAGGGACAACGTTTCTGATGTTTGAAGGCGGTACTCCAAGTTTCCTTTACAAATGAGAGCTGCGATGTTGCCACGTCTTGTATGTTATTAAAACAGAGAACGAAGTGTTTCTGCACCTGCTGCCGTGTCTACTTAGCGACACATCCCTTTACCGCATGGTAACGTCACAGCACAGCCTTTGTTTCATTCGCTTTGCCCATACGCCATCTATTGTGTCCCACGCTTTAGTACTTCATATTCTCAAGCTGTAGACATTATTGAAGATTCGTCAGCTATATTTTCCAAGATTTTTAAAAACTATTTATCAACACCATAATGCGAACGCCACGAAGGGCTATGACCACCTAAGACAACTATTGTGGGTGATGTGTGGTTAGCACATCCGCTGTCAATCGCACTAATTTCTAGTTAGACCGAACTTCGATACCCATTAATTTAAGCAGCTCCTCCAATTGTCTCATAATGTTAAGTCAATGTCATTGAGAATTTTGTTCTTCCACCTGGCAATCAATCGAACTGAATACCACTTAACCATTGCTCTGGCAATGCGACAGTGACTTTGGTGTCGAAAGATGTATGAACGTCTCCATCAGTTAGCTGCAGTGATTCAGGCACAATTCCGGAACGGTACATTACAGTAGTTGGTTGAATTAATGAGGAAAGACGAACTCTAAAATTGTTGTGAGTAGTATTCATTTGGATGCTATCATCAATGTTTCTTCTAGGCATCTTCCGAAATATGGGGTTCGTCCCATCTCCCTTTCGGAGTTGGGTAACCAACCCTTCCAAAGCCAAGAGAAACTAACCTACTATTACATGTCATTCCTGTGTAGAGAATGTCCTTTACCGAACAATATCTCACTGCATCCCCTTATATTTTGATTACTCCCTTCCCCGAACAAAATTTTCTGAAAGACAGTCATTGTAGTGAGACTGTACGAGGGAGCATTTTACATTAAAAAGAAGTAATATTTTGTACATGCATTAAATATTAAGTACTTCGCGTAATAATTTATATACTAAGCTAATCCGTACGGCATTAAGCAAGACACAATTAATAAAATAAAATAAATCAAGACATGAATATTTCCGTTTATTTCAACGAAAAAAAACTTTTATATGTAAGGATTATTTAAATGAGTAATGATAATACTCGAGGTTTTCAGTGGTCTTAACAAGACTTTAAACAGCTTTTAACGAAGTGTGAAATTTGATAATTGTTGACGAAACAGGCGCTGACAATTTTGTGAACGTATCGGTAGTGCAATTTATTTACAAAATAATATGTCTAAATTACAAATGAATATGATGCATAAATGTTTAATTTTATTAATATATAAATGTATTTTACAATATGTTATGGAGTTCGGCAAACACTATTCATACTACATACATTTTTTTTTCTAAGAGAATGAAAGCTACTATTTAATCAGCACATAATGTCTAATAAGGGAACTACATTTGACTACACATCCATAAAGGCATACTGAAACTGTCCACTACTGAACAACATCCAAAAGTGGTTGGATGAAGGGGGTTCAGAGCTACTTACGCGATTAACAACTGCTACCAATCCTACGTCAGACCTGTTGGAACCTTGCAATTACTACAAATTCAACATGCACTGTATTTATAAAATCACTACTTTCTTTATTATTTTTTTATTACAGTACAAATTATAATAATGATAATAGCAGTAGTAGTAGTAGTTATAGTATTTATAGACAGGACGAATAGTAGAGATATATAAATCTACTGAAAAGTAGTTAAGTAACAAGTGAATCAGAACTAAATAAATTACTAAAAATACATGATAATAATAATACAAGTGAAGGTATTATACTAAAAGGAGATATTAACCACTATGAAGTATAGGGTTAAGGTCTACAAAGTGCATAAAAAAGATGCATTTTAGTAGACTAAATTGGTTTTATACAGTATAAATATATATATAAAAAATATATCGAAGATTATAAATCATAGGAAATGGAGAATATATTATATAAGGAAACTTTTAAGAGTGAAGAGGAAACACACATTACTAGGTGATTCATTAATGCTCTGAAAGGGAGTCACTGTGAGCATATGTGAATTTAGTGAGGCGGTACATAAGACAGTGGAGGGGTCGCTACATACAGAAAAAAAAAATAATAATGTCTCGCCTGTTCTCAACTTTGAATCATAATCATCATCAGTTCATGCCTGTATCCCATTTACAGTAAAATTTCTTCTCCTAAATCTTGCTGATGAATTTGGGTTACATTTCATCGAACTTGGGAGAAAATCTGTCTTCTGTACGTTACTCAAATACTTACTTTAACCGTTTCACCCTAGGAGATTATAAAATAAATTGTGTGAATTTTATTGGAGACGGTACTACAGCTGGAGGTTCTTATGATAGAGTAAACGAGCCAACTGACGATTCAGTACAGAAAAAAAATCATTGGTTATCTTGCAAGATCGCCTATACCTATTAAATATAAGTAATATTATAATATTGTTCTACTATATATGAATACTGTACAGAAAGTAGCATATTACTCAAAACATCTAGAATAATATTTAGCCATTAAAAATAAAATGAAGTTCGAAATCCTTATTATTGTACCCAAACAAGGTACACTCATTTCCAAAATGATTGTCACATATCTAAATTGTCTTCTTGTAAGAATATAATTTGATAATGATTTTGCAGGGTACTTTTAATACTGATACTATGTATATAATCGGGAAATATATGTTTGTGGTAAATTTCATAGGAAAATAATTATAAATACAAAAATTAGAACGAGTAAAACAGTGTTGCAAAATGGACAAGAAAGTTCTATTTTCGTTTTATTGTTCTTATTTACTGCTCTTTTGACATGAAAGTTGCCACATACATGTCTTTTCCGATTAAACACATACTAACATCATATGAAATACCGAATTCGCTATAAAATTATATTCCTACAACATATTTATAGACATGCGACAATAATTTTAGACATGAGTGTACATAGGCTAGATTTGACAAAAAGAACAGCTATGTTTAAAAGAGTCCCTCAAGAAACCCCCGATATATATCGGCTGTTCTAAAAATGGCGCCCAAGAACAACAGAGCGCTATTTTTCAAGTCAAAATAAAGCGAAAATGCTATATAACGGTACGGTATACCCTTCGAGGCCTCCTTTGGCCGCTATGGTGGATCAAAATTTCACTATGTGGCAACGTTGCAGATTAACTTGAAACCATTAACGTTGTTCTACGAATCCATCAAGCAGTTACATCGATTGTTAGGCTAAAAAGTGGCGCTAGTGTCAACATCTATCCACTTTAACTGCCATCTGGAAAGAATCGATGTAACTACTTGATGGATTGGTATATTTTGTCTTTGGTTCTTTCTCTGCGACGTTGCCACATAGTATCCAGACGAGAACACGCAAGGTATACAAATATATATTTTTTCCACTTCATTTTGACTTGTAGAATAGTGCTTTGTAGTCCGTGGGCGTCATTTTTAGAGCACCCGACATACATATATATGGTGAGAATGTTGGATTTGATGTATACGATCATGTAGAATTCCTTATCAACAAACATATCTAGTATACGTAACTCAAAAATCAATCATTTCGAAATAGTAATGAGCTGGAAAAAAATCTCTTGAATCGCTGCCAATATTAGTGCCAAAATTAATGTCCTAGAAAAAGTAATATGAGAAATATAGACACAGGAAATTATTGTGTTTCAAGAAATATTAAGAACAACAGTGAACCAGTAAAAGGAAAAAGTAGGGAAACTTTAGAAACTCATTAATGTTGCTCTTCTCAAGCTTACTTAGGCTAGAATAGGGCCAGGAATCATTCGAATCATAAAACCACGTTTTATCACTTCGTCAACGTTTCTCCGCGTCAAAAATTATTAACAAACTATTACATTTTAATACACACACATTCGTTTGCAATGAGTAATGAAGCAAGTAATTTTCCAATTTCATGCAACTCCGAGGTTCCCTCTAGAATAAATGTAAAAGCGCTTCTGTCAGAAAGTAAAGCAACATCGTTCAAAACCCTTATGAAATTTTCTACGGACACCACTGAGAGAAAAACATTACTAAATTCAATAGGGCATGAGCATTATCAATACACTTGAATTTTTACACATTACTAAACAAGATAATTATTTGTACCTAGCTAATATGTTAAGATCGCAAATTATACAGAATTATCAGAACGATATAGATTGCAAGACTTCTTATCTCAGAACTGAAATGCGAAAGATATCATAGTGTACAAAAGAATTACTACGTAATACTCGTTCATGTGTAATACACATGTCTGTTCTTCGAAATAAGAGAATTATGCGAATATCTAAAGATCTTCGATGTATCGAGTAATGTTTTGGAACAGGAATATATTCATTGAGGTGTTTGGATTGGGTTTAATCCCAGTTCTTCATTTGACTACGGAGTACAACCAACCATAGGACATAAAAACTATCAATTTTTCCCGACTAGATTTCGCAGATTCAACTGACTGATACATGGATTCTTATAGCTCGCTCCAGTTTTGAAATACACGTTATTACAACACCTTCACGATCACAATAATGAGTCACCCAGAATTGAACACAGAACACGGCGCAATAAAGGCACGTATACTAAGAATTTGGCATAAAAGAAAAAAAAAATAAAACAACTTCTTAAGTAATTTCAACACTAAAAAAAAAAAAAAAAACTGTCTTTGAATATATCGCACCTTTTCGACAAAAGTGACACAAGTCAAAAAACCTTAATATCTAAGCACATATTGTAATGCGCCGCTATTGTATAGCTGAGCGACGCATTACAAAATGTTCTTGAGAATGTTTTAAGGGATACTGGTCTGTACCAGATGATTTAAAATTTACCAAATCTAAAATAATAATAATAATAATAATTTTTTCGAATCGTTATTGGATAAACAAACTGATATAAATTTTATAGTAAAGAAGACATTTTGTGAGTGAGCTAATATGGATTATTGTAAAATGTATCGTTAAAATATATGTACCTCGGATCAAACATCAAAGCTATACCAACTGAAATTTATTATAATGTTGTAAGTACAAATTAAAATCTACCGAATAGTAAAATGATTAGTTGTCATAACGCAGAACAAAGGGATCATTAGCTGGATGATGATACATATATGTGTATATTGATGAGATGGTCTTAGTGTCTTCTTACTAAATCAGCCCTCAAAGGAAAATAATGTGATAAATATGATAATAATATGAAAATGAATATTGAAAATAAATATAATATGTGATGAATGGATGTTATTTATATTGTGTAAAGTTAGAAAGTGGCTGTTATAAGAATTGAGTTGATCCTCAACTAAACTATATAGGCCTATATATTGAACAAGTTGCTTTGTTAAATAACACATCATCCAATAAATATTACAAGGAATTATAGGCTGCTAGTTGACTTTCTGATATAGTATTCTTTACTGTGGGAGTCTCAATCAACACCAGAACCTAAAATATGACAAACTATAAATTGTAATAACCCTTCTACATCATGGTGAAAGTGGGATACTACAATATCCCTCACGAGAAAATTGGAATAACGCGAACTTTGTCATTTTTGTTTTAATATACTCTGATTTTGGAATAATTTTAAAACTATATTTAAGTAACACTTTTGCGCATAAAAGAACAAACCATTGTTATTATAAAACAACTTTAAAATAAGTTACGAGTTATATCATTTTTCCCGCGAGGGTGTGAACTTGGATCTTAAGGTTTTTTTGACTTGTGTCACTTTTGTCGAAAAGGTGATATATATATATATATATATATATATATATCCTTTTTAGTATTAACAATTGTGAAGAGAAACAAGTTCTACTATGATAGTTGTTGGGATAATGACAAAGTGATAAAGATTCTCCAAATAATTACAAAACTCAGTACTATAGGTAAAGGTAACTGGGATCTATGTCTGCATCTGTTCTGGATTAAGAATAAGAACTAAATGAAATGTAATATTCTCTTTAATGAAATACAATGAAAATACTCAAGATTTCCTTCTCTGATCAAATATTGTCACTTTGATATTTTATATCTACAATAACATAACTTTATTTGAAGGAAGGAAGAACATTAAAATCGTTGGCGTTAGACAGACATTTAAAAACAGCCTGCAATATAACTTGGCGTTGACTTTTGATTACACCTGTAATACGTAATATGACAAATGAATTTTAAGAGGGTTGCCAAAATACACACTTGCCAAATTCATATAAACTAACAACATTAAAAAGGGAAGCAAATTAATGGCTATTCTCAATGCAACATAACAGCTTTTATGGTTCCTTCTTCCTACACAAGAACTACTTACAAATGCAACATTTGACTTTTATTCTTCATTTTCTGCATGTGTTTATGTCACTTGCGAAACCATTGTGTCTCCCCCCGCCCCTATCCAACTTTCTTCTTAAAGGTGCGGAAGTTGGTACATGAAAATATAAACTAATATAATGAATGCTTTCTCGATTAGGCAGTAAAGTCGAGTTTATGAGATAACCTTTAAAAAAGAAAATGTTATATTTTTTGTGCAAATTTCTTTCAAATGATACATAAAACGATTTTTTTTCTGAGAAGAAGGACTGCATATCGTGAGTCTATTTACAAATTTCCAGAATTTAATGTCATGACCTTGTTTGCGTGTGTATAGAATAAAATACAATGCATGCATTCAGTATACTTAAAAA
The DNA here is from genome assembly GCF_964235325.1 of Thermobia domestica. Taxonomy (NCBI): domain Eukaryota; kingdom Metazoa; phylum Arthropoda; class Insecta; order Zygentoma; family Lepismatidae; genus Thermobia; species Thermobia domestica. The sequence goes on along the minus strand of NC_137460.1, from coordinate 50,867,543 downwards.
AAATCATTCGATCGAAACGAATGTTTGCGAAATGCCTACTAACTACGTGAAAAAAATGACACAGTAACATTCATAATTCATAACTAAATGACTTGTCTTAAATTGTAGTTCTAACTGATGTAGTTATTGTTTATAATTTTCATTTCAGTGGAGTATAAGAATTAATCAAGAAATTGGAACGGAATTTATATACTGAGCATGGCATGTAAGTTTGATATAGGCTATGCGGCGCGAAGCGGGAACTTTTGGGGTGCAATTACTTAAAGCAGTGATTTCTAACTGGATGCTCTGTGACGTCACAGTCTGGTCCAATTTTCAGTAAACTACATGATGACAACACGGAGCGCGAAGGAAAAACCTAGCGTTGATAAAACCAGTGTTGATAGGTACACAAGAACATTGATGGTGTAGTCTATGATTTTGCTGACGTTATTTGTGGCTCCGTCACTATTCAGTGGACACAGTCTAACGCACTATTTATTTATTCCTCACTATTCGTACACTGTTTGTTTATTTCATTCTCCCGTCTCGTCCATCTTCTGTTTTACCTATTTCTCACAGACATTTTTAGATCATAAAACAGTGCTCCTGTGCGACACATCGATAATTGGAAATAATTGATTTATAAAATCATCAGAAAATGGAAGATACAAAAATATGATAAAATATCGGTTTTTTTTCATAAAGCTAGAACCTGAAAACGAATAGATACTTCCGCCATTTTAGGCTGTTGAGTGAGTGCATGTGCCACCTTGATTCCTCAACTATCTATGAAAAAGTAGTCTTTATCATCTTCAAAATGGAAGTCTTCTTAAATAGTTTGCTTTTATTTAATTCTTCTTTAAATTTACTTAATTGTCCCTAATCATGTGACAAATTTTGTGATGTATTACACTTACATATTTAACAAATTTATTTTGAACGTCAATGAAATCAAACATATTTTTAAATAGACGTTTATTGTAGAAGAAAAAAAATACAATTTCCCATACAAATCAGCAAGGCTGTAACTGAGGCTACCAATTCTGAAAAATAAAATTACCGGCATCCGCTAATAATTCTTAAAAAGATGATGAATAATTCTATTTTAAACTTTCAAATATATACTTGCGCCCGACAAAAATACTGGTATGTGGTAAAATACCAGCAAGTTGGTAACCCTAACTGTAATCGAGAGTATACGGCAATATACGCTGTATATCCTCTACTTAATCTTAGTTATTAGTCATTACAGTACACATATCTTCTGCTTTAAGGTGCATCGTACTTTTGTTTCGTTTCCTTTTATTATTATTATTTATTAAATCGGATAAGAAAAGAAAAATTGAAAAGATTAGCTCTCTTCAAGTCCATGTTGTTTTGATCAATGGATATCAGTAAGAAAGCTGTATATATATATTTAAAATTAGCTCTGGCACATCGAGCGGCATTTTCTCTGTTTCTTTTGCGGTGAGTTTGTTCCTTCTGCATATTTACAGCCATTTATGTTATTCATTGAATGGTTTATCTAAGGCATATCAAGCAAATACCATAAAATGCTTTTAGATTATAAAACAGTACCGCAGACTTTTATTGAGCTGAGCGAAGCGAAGCTCTTATACTCGGGTTAGCCGTTTGGTTGTCCGCGAACTCCTCCTAGACCGTTTGGCCGATCTCAACCAAACTTAGCACGCTGATAGAGTATGTCGTGCTGAGTGACAACATAGGTCGAAATCAAAAATCCGATGTACCATCGAGGAATAATGACTGAAAAACGCTTCCTCCTAGACCGTTTGGCCGATCTCAACCAAACTTAGCACGCTGATAGAGTATGTCGTGCTAAGTGACAACATAGGTCGAAATCAAAAATCCGATGTACCATCGAGGAATAATGACCGAAAAACGCTTCCTCCTAGACCGTTTGGCCGATCTCAAGAAAACTTAGCACGCTGATAGAGTATGTCGTGTTGAGTGACAACATAGGTCGAAATCAAAAATCCGATGTACCATCGAGGAATAATCACCGAAAAACGCTTGCAGAGACTTAACATGGGGAAAAAGTTTTCACGCGATTTTTTTGTCAACAATTAAAAATGGCATTTATTATTGCATAATGGCCAGGAATGATTACGTAGTTTAAGCTCGCTCAGCTCATTTCATTGCAATCGGGTACATCCATTGCATTCCTAGTTGAGCTGAGCGAAGCGAAGCTCTTATACTCGGGTTAGCCGTTTGGTTGTCCGCGAACTCCTCCTAGACCGTTTGGCCGATCTCAACCAAACTTAGCACGCTGATAGAGTATGTCGTGCTGAGTGACAACATAGGTCGAAATCAAAAATCCGATGTACCATCGAGGAATAATGACTGAAAAACGCTTCCTCCTAGACCGTTTGGCCGATCTCAACCAAACTTAGCACGCTGATAGAGTATGTCGTGCTAAGTGACAACATAGGTCGAAATCAAAAATCCGATGTACCATCGAGGAATAATGACCGAAAAACGCTTCCTCCTAGACCGTTTGGCCGATCTCAAGAAAACTTAGCACGCTGATAGAGTATGTCGTGTTGAGTGACAACATAAGTCGAAATCAAAAATCCGATGTACCATCGAGGAATAATCACCGAAAAACGCTTGCAGAGACTTAACATGGGGAAAAAGTTTTCACGCGATTTTTTTGTCAACAATTAAAAATGGCATTTATTATTGCATAATGGCCAGGAATGATTACGTAGTTTAAGCTCGCTCAGCTCATTTCATTGCAATCGGGTACATCCATTGCATTCCTAGTTGAGCTGAGCGAAGCGAAGCTCTTATACTCGGGTTAGCCGTTTGGTTGTCCGCGAACTCCTCCTAGACCGTTTGGCCGATCTCAACCAAACTTAGCACGCTGATAGAGTATGTCGTGCTGAGTGACAACATAGGTCGAAATCAAAAATCCGATGTACCATCGAGGAATAATGACCGAAAAACGCTTCCTCCTAGACCGTTTGGCCGATCTCAACCAAACTTAGCACGCTGATAGAGTATGTCTTGCTGAGTGACAACATAGGTCGAAATCAAAAATCCGATGTACCATCGAGGAATAATCACCGAAAAACGCTTGCATAGACTTAACATGGGGAAAAAGTTTTCACGCGATTTTTTGGTCAACAATTAAAAATGGCATTTATTATTGCATAATGGCCAGGAATGATTACGTAGTTTAAGCTCGCTCAGCTCATTTCATTGCAATCGGGTACATCCATTGCATTCCTAGTATTTTAGTGGAATTATTAATATATACGCTTACATTGTCCATTTAAAAAAAAAATGTGCATTCTGTATTGTCATACATGCCTTTTAGGTCAATAATTGATGTTTACAAAACAGCGTATACCCTGTGAAAATTTGAGGACTACAGCACTGCAAATCAGTGAGCTAAAGAGGCATGGCTCAGATAGTCAAACCTTGAACTGAAAAACAAAATCACACCTGTACTATCAAATGTACTCGTAAAATAAATTCCATGTAAAACAATCGTATAAGCTGAATAATAAAGTCAGTGTATATCACATCAACATAATAAAAATGTATGTATGAATTGCACTGTAACCATAGAATAAAGGACAAGAAAACGACGTGGGAATACTATACAAGAAGTCAAAAGCATACCCGTAGAATACAACAAATACCAAGTAAATTGAAAGAACAGAACACAATAAATGCCAACATATACAGTGGCGAAGGGTGATAGTTTCAACAGGGTAGGCCCAATGTTATAAAATTACCGTCGAAAGTGGGACACAGTTTAAGATTCTCTAGTTTCGTCCTAGCAAAATCACTATTGTAATCATGAAACTCTTCACAGTCAAGTAGTTCTCAAGATTCCAAAGAGAATAAATCACATCCACCCGAGCTTCAAGTATATCCAAAATTTCGTTGGAAAGTAGTTTTTAAAGCTTTGCTTTTCCTTATCACCGAACTGCAACGAACTAATATTTTAACAAATCATGTACAGTTTCTTGTGAACGCACTCAATGTTTGCATCATTCCTTTGTAGCTAAGTGTGACATACTGGAAGTATGTTTTCTTTTGCAATATATTAAACAGAAAGGCGAAGGGATAGTCATAAAGGGCCTTATGCAGAGTAGTTTTGACGCGTGATTAATACCATATTAAAGAGGTCGACTAACATATATTTCCTGCAGTAGTCAGGCCTTTAGTATGACGCTCATCAAACGTCAAAACGACTCTGCATAAGGCGAAAATATTTTACTACAGAAACACAAGACAAATTCACATGAATCTAACATAATTGTAGACCATCGGTCCAGAGCTCAATTTTCGTAATGAAATCCACGTATGTGACTCATAGCTGATCTTAATTCGCCGTAATGCAATTTAAATGTTTCAGTTGGGTGTGATCGAGTAGGGAAGATGGATTATCACATTACCTGAGTTTCACAAGAAACATATGCTGTTTCGTATACTTGTACTGAAACATTCTCTGCTTGTAAAATTTCGTCTTTAATTATATTGTTCAAAACACATGACAAACACTCAATCAAGTCATTTTGTATGCCACTTACAATATCTCAGAAACACACAATCTCTAGTCAATTCTAATAAATACGTATTTGGTATCGTATGGGTATGCGTCAACGTAACGGAATAAAGGAGAGTTACTTTGTGATAACAAGCGTAGCACCTTTACAATCGCTTGTAACAGCTTTTGCGTTGCGTTAGAGTCCGCAAGCTTAAGCAAAGTTGGTACGGAATGGGGCCCACATTCTCTTGCTCTTTATTTGTTTGACATATCGAATCGAAATCGAAGGTCTCGAGAGAAATGCTTTATGTAGAAACGAATGTCGATAAGCGCTGAGGCCGGTCTCTTTCGCAGCTTAATACCAACACGTTTTGTCGCGGGATTTTCTGAGTAGCTTGGCAGTCGTTCTACTGTCGCTTGAGCAATGCCATCTGTCCAGGTGACATTGGCTTGAGACACTGCTCGCTGAGCCTCCCAGCAGTGGTGCTAACCACAATTTCTTTATCGGACAAAAATATTTTCTCAACTTTTAAAATTATCATACATTCTGTGCAGGGAAAATGAATTAATTATAAATCATAATTTCTGAAAGTAAATGGGTAGGCCGGGCCTCAGAGCCTCTTACCACCCTTCGCCACTGAACATATATCGTGCCCGTAGAACTCAATACAGTTTATTCCACGAAAATTGTATTCATAAATGTCAGTTACACTACCGGTTGAGTCCAACCTATTCCCGAGCAAAGAAAATCGCACATACAGAACGCAATACATAGCATATAAAATGACTTTGATGAGTAAAATGCAATATATATACTAAAGTATATCGTACCCGCAATTAGTCGTCTATAAATAAATACTATATAGAATAAATTGTACTAGTTGAATAAAATGCAGGCTGAGATTGATTTTGGTAGACCAATAATAGAATCAAAATACATTTTAACACAAATTACATAGTACTCATAGAATCCAGTAAAAGGTAACATTCCTGGGAATAGATAATATAAAAATGTTTTAAGATACATGAAGAACTGATATTTAGAAAAAAAAAAAAAAAAAGACTACCACGATTGAAAAATGAACTACTGATTCTGACCGTAGCACCATTTTGCAGCCATGTAATGCATATTGACAGATAAAAATTACAGTTGATTAACAGTATAGCATAATCTGTAGTTGTAATCTCACAAAGTACTGTATAGCATAAATTACGATAAATGATCAACGAACACGTGTCAACACTCTTTTCATATGTATACATACACGCCACATGCTTTGAATAATTTGAATGAAAATAGATTTACTTGTTATGTGTAATAATAACCGGAAGTTTTCGCGGTAAAATCGGAAACCTGACATCGTTTGAAGCCTTATCACTTTTAGCACGTTTATACCTTTTTATGTAGTTAAAAGAAAATCTAAAACAATAAATTTAAACAGAAATGCAATTACAAATCTCTGCACGGGGTAATATTGTCATACACAGATTGCTTCTTCTTTCTTTCTTTTTTTTTCAATTAAAATAATTACAAGATAGCATGTGTACGCTATAGTCACAAGACGTATTTACTTTGCAAATCAGATTTCCGCACCGAGATTTCCCCCTTACACCACGCGCCATTCAAATGAGCTCACGTCACGCAAGGTTTCCTTTCGTACATAGGTGAACCAAAGAGGAAGCGCTTCTGCACAAGGACGCAAATCATTTTCACCTTTCCCAGATTACTTAAATCAATCTGCACCCTTCCCCAAACTTCGTTTCCTTTTGGACTGACTATAACCCCACCACCAGTACTTTTTGAGCGTTTTTTGTTTTATTTGAGTAAAACGCAACAAAAATGACAACTGAATAAAGATTATTTTAAATAGTGGCCTTGAGTTAAAATGTCGCAACTAGATAATAAACGATGACGGGTTTTAGTAAGCATGTCTTCTTCATTTTTATACGCAGTACGCATCATCATGACGGTACCATTATCTCCTATTTGAAGAAGTAGGAGAGTTGGTGGGGGAAAAGAGCAATTACGAAAAAATATGTAAACGGTTATCTCAATTGGCATTGTATTTGCAATTTTTATTTTCCACTATTGGTTTCTTTCTTTCCCACTTTTCACGTAATTTAAGTTATATTAAGGTTCTGTCACTTACAAAAGTGCGTTGTACAAAGGTATGAGTTGTGTTTACACTTGTACAGTTACGAATAAAATGAACATATTTGTCAATAATTTTGCAAAGAATTCACCAATTTAAGTAGTTTTCCGTGCCGTCTTTCTCTGTGTCGAAGGAAACTGCATGCAAATTGATCGATTTAGAATTTAGATTTCTAGGCTATCGGCATCTAAGGCCATTTAGCCCGTCACGTATGACATCCCTCGGCGAGTACACTATTCGGGGAAAGGGAAGGAAGAAAGGATTGGCGAAGGAAAGAAGCGGCCTGAGACCTATAAGTCAGGCACCACCCCGGCATTTGCCTGGTGTGAATGAGGAAAACCTCATTCAGGGTGGCTGGCCTGAAAAAGCTTGTTACACTTTTTTCGACCAACTGCCACCACCGGGAATCGAACCCGGGACCCAACTGATCAATTCGTTCGAAAGTAAACGACAATACAATGTATAAGGGCGTATGCATCTTGATCGAAACTTTACAAGGAAAAATGTAAAAGTACGTAACCTTTGCTTCTTTACAAAGTCTTCTAAAACTAATTTCATTAGAAATCGACCTGATTTCGACAGACTTCCTTGTGTTCCTAGTATTTGACTGGATAATGCACGTGCTCCCTGGTTCGATTCCCGCTGAACGCATAACAATTTCGGTCTTAATCCAACATTGTGGTAAATAGAAAGCTGCTTTCGTGAAGGAACTAGTAACTGTAGAAAACAAGAAATGATTGTGTTAGGAATCGATTGTGATGATAGCGCATTACGCAACTGAATGTGTGCTACCTAATGAGAAGAGAGTGCTTCATTGACTGGAAAAGCAGAATTTCATTTATTTTTACACATTTCAAACTTCATCTCTCGAAGTATTGTAATCAATTCTTACAAAATACGTTGGAAAGATAGGGAGAAACGTGGTGCCATCTATTAATACTTACCATTCTTTTAAATTTACCTTAAGTATCCATCTTACTCATAATCGCGTTAAGGAATTACAAGCGTCAAAATAATAAAAATTATCTTTAACTTTACATGAGCACAACCAAAACTATAGTTCCCAAGATATTATTTACTACCACTCTATGAACTGTTGTTTGGAAAAAGAGAGAGAGAGAGAGAGAGAGAGAGAGAGAGAGAGAGAGAGAGAGAGAGAGAGAGAGAGAGAGAGAGAGAGATAAAGAAAAAATGCTCTCAACAGTCGAAGTAAAGGCCCCACCCTTGCTTGGGCGTTAGACTTTAATACTTAATTTTTGGGCGTTTTACGGGTTAAAAATCTCAAGAATACTGATATGTAGGCTTTCTCAACAGAAATGAATGACGTGCATAATTGAATTCATTTATATATATTGTCTCTTGAGTAAAACGACCACCAATATAGGATGATCCATTATGTCGCTACTTTTAGTACACTATGGATCCGTCATTAATTAATTTGCATGGCTAATTTCAATTATATAATGTACTATAATCCATGCTATTTCATATTTTCACGTGGGCACGAGCATTAGTAACCAGGCAGTGTCCAACGTTCGTGATAGCCTGGTGCAACATATCGCTCGGCACGGACGCACACTCCTCCCTAATCACTGCTTCCAAAGTGTCCAAATCAAGGGGTTTTCTGGCCAGATGAAGCCGTGTTTCGTGTGGATAGATTCATCAATCGGAATGTGTGCTATTAATGGACCTCATGCCAGACAGTTTGTTACTAATGCTTGTGCCCATGTTAAAATATAAAACGGCAAGGATCTTAGTACATTATACAATTGAAAGCATCCATGTAACATTATAATTTCATTAACGAGATCTATACATACTATAATTGGGACATAAAGTAGATCACCCTGTACAAAAAGTCACAAAAAAATTATCTAATTATTCACATATAATACTTTGATTCTAACATTTGCAAAGCCAGATATACAAATTAATTAATTATTACAAAAGCAAGTAGTAACACTTTCAATGGATCTCTATTGTGACCAAACCTTTGTTTTAGGAGAATGTAGAAAACGAATATTTTAGGAATGACCCTCCCAAAAATCAAAAGATTGTAATCTTGGCCAATAATTTGTTTGTGGATCAGAGGACACAAAATTTTTGAACAACCCCTAAATCGAGTTTTTTTTTTTTTTTTTTTTTTTGAATAAGCATACCATATTGAGTTAGGTGATAGTTTGGGTTTGGCTGCACTGTATGTACAGTAGTTCTCCAGATATACGGCGTACAAGAAAATATTTGATTGATGAAATATATTGGATCTTGGATCAAGGGACACAAAATTTTTGAACGGCCCCTAAACAGAGTTTTCCCTTTTTTTTCCCCCTCGGAATAAGCACATCATACTGAGTTAAGTGATAGTTTGGGTTTAGCTACACCTACACTATATGTAGTTCTCCAGATAAAAGGCGTACAAGGAAATTTTTGATTGAAATAGTCTATATTGGATCTTTTGATCCAAAAATATATGTGCAACATATAATTTGCAGACGATATGGTTCTTGTTGCAGTTCTGAACCGAACATTATATGTTGTTGGAAAGCACGAGAAAAGCCTGTAAAGAACAAACATTTAAAAGGATCAAAGCAATCGTATTTGGAACGTAAAGTCCTAACGTGAAGAAACCAGTAGCGCTGATTAGTATTCGGTACATCGAAAATAAGTGTTACAGAGGGACTGTAACCCCAATGGGTTTTGTCTCACGATCGTCAGTCTAGCGCTTCAGACAGCTTGACAACACAGTGGCGACCATTGAATCACTGGGCTCTCTATATTTTAATAGTTTTACGTGGTAAGAAATCTTGCTAAGTCATTTCTTATTTCGTTATTTATGCAAATGAAAAGATCAGAGTTCGATTGCTTATTGAAGTAGACAAGTGGTTCGATTCCACGTTGAACTAATATGTCCCACGTCTCATATAGCGTTAAGTTCTGGAAATGTACATAAAAACTCCAAAGGAAGAAATTCCACCCTGCAACGAGGAAGTAATGAATATTCCTAACGCATAGCTTCCGGGACCTTTCGCCTTGAACTCTAATTCCTTTCTCAATAACCTGCAAACAATTTACTGTGTGCATCTGCCAGGAAATAGTGGCTGAGTCACGTTCATATAGTCTTCTCTTTAACTTTAACTGAACACTGAGATTCCACGGTCATAATTACACACCTTACGTAAATGTAGAATACATTAGCGAGATATTTCTGTGTTTATTTTCTCAAGGAAATATGATATACGCAGTATATTTATACATAATATACGCATAAAAAATTACACTTATGATTTTTACTTGTCTATACAAATTGAGTGTCTCTTTATAGTGAAATAACTTGTATTTGCGTCACTGGTGGCGTGGTCCCGCGTTCCATTCCCGGTAAAGGAACGAAATTTATGACATCTTGAATAACTCACAGAGCTACTTTAATTAAGAGAGAATATGAATTGTGGTTTCTGGAAAGTCCGCAATATGAATTGTTATTGTAAAAGCAATTTGGTTGCTTTTCGATGTTTGTGATACTGAAACGTCCTTAGTTTGCAATACTAATAACTTTTGTTTAAAAAGTAAATCTGAAATTTATAGTACCTGGCGGAGGTTATTAAAAAATAACTGTGTTTGCAACACTATTAATCTGGTTATATTGTAGAATATGTTAAACAATATCTCCCTACCAATATTTGCGTCATAAGAAATTCCAGCATTTTGTACACATTACTTTAAAAGTTACAAGAGGGTATCGAGATAAATGGTCCACTCTGTATATTTTCCTAATAGAATGGAGTTGGAAATTGATTTTTCGTCTGCTGTTTTTTTTTTTTTTTTTTTTTTTTTTTTTCCTGCAACAAATCCATCGCATTTGGTTTCCGTCAAGTTAAATGAGTTCCAACAGTGATGAGGGCGGATCGGTTCATTCGCTTCGTTTAATTATAAATAGATTTTCTTTAGTGGGGTGTTGTTCGGGGGAAGGGGGTTACACATTTAATACTGCTGCTTATATATCTCAAGAAAGAGTGCGGGGCGGGTGGAGGAGCTTTTGGCGCAGTTGCGTCAGGCAACCCAAAAACGGCATGGCAAAGCGGTTGACCCACATCAAGCTGTTGTTTTTCGGCCTAAAGAAAGAAGAAAAAAAAAACAAAAACTAAACGAACAGATAATGCATTTGAATGCCTGTTTTTTTTAATTTACGAGTCCGACGCTTTTGTGACACACAACGTTTGAAAAAATATATCTCCTCATTATTTGACAATCTCTTTAATAATACTCCATATACCACGGTTCTTATCTCATTTCAATACTTTGTAAAATGTAAAAATGGTATTTTTGAACCATATCTCGGGACTATAATTTTGTCTCTGTAAACAACAGGACTCGATCACTAATTCAAACAATGCTGAAGCTTTTTTTTTTTTTTTTTTTTTTGTATCTTTTTAAATAACATGGTGGATTTTCCCAGCTGGTTTTAAATGAAAAAGATAATATTTTCGCTATAGCAGAGGTTAAAGCTGAACACTGCACTTCACTCATTTTCTGAATGTTACAAATACTACAGGTATATATTATTTTAACTTCTCCGTTCCCCATCCCTCGCTTTTCCAAACCTTTATTTGGTCTTGATGACAGATCAGTGCTTTGAAACGTACCAAATATTTTCCGAATTTCACATTTGGATCTTCATGGAAAGTACACACGCATGTATATTTCCACTAACATACTCGAAAATACGCAAGTGTGGCTTGCAATACTCGTATAGGAGTCGATTAGGTTGTAAACACGAAAGCAATTTCTGGAAACAACTGCAATATAATATAATAATTATTTTTCATTCTTTCTTGTTTCTATTTTCCTTTCCATTAGAGTGAGATATGCATAGAAAATCTACAGAATAACCTCCTCTTCTGTCCAGAAAGTGATCCTATATTTATGCTGAACATTCTATGAGGGGCAAGGCCTTTCGTTTTTTTTTTTTTTTTTTTTAATCCTTCGATGCGTGAAATTATTTTATAGTCCGGCAACAGTGTCATTTCATAGTTTTGTTTAGAGCAAGGTTGGGGCAAGATGGTCCATCGATTATAGGCAAAGTATTACATTCTTCATTAGTATATTAATATACTACTAGCTGAACCGGTGCTATTTACACAGCGCACAGTTTAATATGAGCGTGGATCTCCTTCCCAGTTCTTACTATATATGTGCAAGTCCTTTTACAGATACAAGTAAAGGACAAGAAGACTCTCAAAGAGAGTGAACTCCAATAGACAAACATATAAATGTAGTATTTTAATATATAGGATGTTGGGATTAGTTTGTGGCAAACTTGGATAAGTAATAGATGATACCAAATGCATATATTTGTTTCTTTATAATTCCATATCCGAACACGCCTCATTGTGGGTGCACAAGCCTTTCGAAGTTGCTAGTTTGCAATGGGTTTTGTCATTCAGATTAAAGCAAAGCGCCTGAAATGTCCATCAACCCGCTATACGTAGCTCCTCTACTGGTTGCCTTTCACAAGGGTATCAACCTTAACGCCCAAGTGGCAATATTAAATAGGGTCAAGTTTTAAAATTTGAATGAGAACTGGCAAATCTATAAAAAAATTGGAATTGAATAGTGAAAACGGAACGTTTCTACCACTTGTGGTTTTTGAGATCTCATTGTCGAAAGGATTGGCCACACATAGGCTATAACCTTTTCTAGCATTTTAATATATAAATCGATATTATATTTTGTCTACCATAAACTAACAAGGTCAGCGACCTCTTGCACCAGAGGTGAGTGCAGTGCCTCACAACGACCGTAACCCCTTATTTTCAGTAAAAAATTAATGACAAAAATATAATGTATGATTTGAGTACATCTATTTGGTATTCACACAGTTGTCAGTGAAATTGCGAACTAAATTTAAGTATTTTTGTTGTCTTACGAAAGAGTGGGAAATAACATTTAGAGACTCACAGTTATTACGTCACATTTGTAATCGTTTGCAAGTCTGAAATATTGATAAACTCCTGGTTTAAAACACTCTGTGTTTCTTACTAGTATTTTAATAATAAAACACATGTCAGAAAACAGAAGAAAAAGAAAAACATACCCAGTAATTGTTCCACATATCACAGAAACAGTTTACTACTTAACAGTCTAACTACTTCTATACTCTCGGAATCTAAAATAATAATACTAATAATAAAGCATATGTTTTTTTTAAATTTAACATTGTAATTATGTCATGATAAGTAGCTTTATCAGTGATTTAAAAGCAGGAATGTAGGCAGATTACGTTATTACGTAGGTACGCATGAATGTTTGAGTGTGTGCTGTACAGTTTAGCAAAGGAAACCTTGACTTTCGAACCCGCTAACATTGGATTCTATTTATAAGCCCCTTACTTCACAGAATGAGAAAAGAGATTTACGTTCGATCTTAAATGGGCGTGGCCACACATTGGAGGCCAAACGAGGGGGGAGATTGCAGAGGGAAAAAAAAAAGAATTCATGCTATCTGAAAATATATTATACCTCACTAAAAGCGATTAAAACATTAATGGCATACTGGGTTTTATATATATATAGGTATGTACATTTTCTGAATATTATATTAAAAGCATGAATATATTGTGTTGACCATCCTTTGATGGAATCACAAAGATATGAGTATGTTATTTTTATATGTATAAATTTTGTCGTGTTGATCATTTCTTTTTTAAATAACCATAGGTAAGCTTTAACTAGTGGTGTATCAGTAAAAATGAAAGTGAATTAAGTATTTGTTTCTCTTAATGAGGGTTACGCACCTTTTCCTTTGTCCAATTTTGATTTTTGAATTGATGGAGGGAGTAGTGGCTCAGTGGTAGAATGTTTACCTCTGGTGCATGGAATTCATGGTTAGATTCCTGCCCAAGTAAGTTTGGGATGGGCAACATCGTGCCCGTAGGTTTTCTCGCGGTATTCCCGTTTCCTCATACATTATCATTCCACCAATTCTTCCATCATCCACTTGCTTTGATCATCCGTCTTCATTAGCTTAAAGGGCATAATCATCGGCCGTAAAGCGTAATTTTTGAATTGAGAAATTAAGGCCTTTATCTATCCTCTTTATCGATTCAATTTTTAAACAGAGAAATTCACCCATTTGCCACTTTTAATATCTAAATTGAGAAATTCATTCCTCATCAATTTTAATTTTTAATTGAGAATTTCATCATTTTACCTTTGACCATTTTAATTTTTTTAAAAAATTAACAAATTCAGTCCTTTGCCTTTCACAAATTCAGCTCTATACCCTTGATCAATTTCAATTTTTAAACTAAGAAATTCGATCTTTTGGTCGTGACCAATTTCGATTTTTAAATTAAGAAATTCGATCTTTTGGTCACGACCAATTTCGATTTTTTAAATTGAGAAATTCAACCTTTACCCTTGGCCCATTTTAATTTTTAAATTGAGATATACAACCTTTTTGTTTTTGATCAATTTGAGCTTTTAAATTTAGAAATTGAACCCCTGTACTTTTCTTGACCATTTTCAGCTTTTAAGTTGCAAAATTCGTCCCTTTGCCCATTACCAATTTCAACCATAAGTATTATTAGGGACAACCAGAAAATAGAAGTCCGGACTCTACCGAGAATTGAGCTCGGTCCGTACAGTTGGTAAATAGATATTTTACTCCAACTGCTTAAAGAGACACCTCCGCCTACACAATGTCGACGTCACAATAGTCTGATAATGGTAATAAGCATAAGAAAGTCGACTGGCTAATGTCTAAAAAATATTCATTAAAGGAAACATTCGTGCCTAGTGTGCAATTTAGTCATGTACCACATGACCAAACTATTATCATCACAAAAGGAATAATTAAAAAAAAAAAAGTTTCGCTTATTGGTCTTTCCTATACAGTGGGTCAAATAAGTTTCCGTACACCATTGATTAGTAATTTCAAAATGTTATATCATCTTAAAATAAATAAATAATAAAACGCAATTACATTAGCTGAATTTGTTAGTATCTACTTGTAATGTGTACACATTATAGTGATGGTACTAATTGTATGAATAGTATAACTCACGATTTAAGTTAAATTGCTGAAAATGGAGGTCAAAAAAGTTTCCGTACACGGTACAAATATACAAACGAAGGAAGCAAAACACACATCAAATGGTGTTTGTAGTGGTTACAAATGGTAGTAGCATGCTCTTCTAGTGTTAAAGTACTACTGCAGTTAATTTTGGACAAGGGAAATCTATAGAGGCAGTAAAACGACGCGTCAAAACGGAAACGTAAATTCCAATACGTGTGCTAATAGTAAAATTAAGACAAAAAGGCAAGTCTCTTAGAAACATAGCAGAGACAGTAAATAAATCACATTCTACAGTACAATACATTCTAAATAGGCATATTGGAACAAATAGTTGTGAAGATCGACCGCGTAGTGGGCATCCAACAAAGCTGAAGGGTAATCATAAACATGTTATTTTAAGAACTATTAGAAATTAACCCAAAACAAATGCTCCAAAACTAGCTACTATGCTTGAAATTGACATTGGTACACAAGTGGTTCTTGAAACAGTCCGTACCGTCATCAGAAAAGCGAGCTACAACGTTCGCGTAGCCAGAAAGAAACTGTATGTTAGTAAAGTAAACGCCAAAAAACGTGTAGAGTTCGCAAAAGCTCACGTAGACAAGCCAATATGCTTGTGGAATTCTGTTTTATTTAGTGATGAGAGCAAGTTCAACATTCGTGGATCCGATGGAAGAGTTAGTGTGCAGAGGAACCCAAATAAGCACATGGAACCGAAGCATCTGTGTCTTACTGTGAAGGATGGAGATGATGTGTACTCGTTTAGGGGTGCATGAGTGTAGCTGGAGTAGGAAATTGGCATTTTGTCGAAGGTACAATGGACCAACATGTTTACCTGAAGATTCTGAAACAAAATCTCTGTGACAGTGCAAAGAAACTCAATATGGGAGCCTCCTTTATATTCCAGCAAGATAACGACCCTAAATGTACTGCACGAAAAGTGAAAGAGTGGTTGTTGTATAAGTGCCCAAACAACTTCATACTCCTACACAATCTCCTGACTGTATTCCTATTGAGCATCTGTGGAATGAATTAGGGAGATGCATAAGGAAACAATATTATAAACAAGGACCAATTGAAAAATGCATGATGTGAAGAATGGAGGAATATCTCCCCTGCAACTGCATCAAAATTGGTTATTATAATGCAGAAACGAATGCGAGAAGCACTTAAGGCCAAAGGAGGACCAACTGATCACTAACTGCAGTTGAAACGCAACGTGGTGCTCTTATTTATGTGCATTTCTTTATGTGTACGGAAACTTTTTTGGTTCGTAATATGGTCAGTATTTCGTGTGTATTTGATTTTCTTCTGAATTATACATTCCAAATGTTTTATTTTCTTATGAATATGTTTATTATGGAGCTCTTTATAGAAAACTTGTAGAAATTGTCGTTTCCTTTCTGTACTTTGTAAGGTATATTACAATACATAATCTGAAAACATCTGTACGGAAACTTTTTTGACTCACTGTATTTGGTCTGTTTCAGCAATATGCTGCTCTGTGAATATAATTTTCTTAGTAACAGGACCCACTCACGTTATTCTGCATCACATTCTCTACTTAAAACTTGAGACCTATATAGCACCCAATGGTACCACTCTTCAACTTTTATTTTCTTTCTTTTAAGGCGAGTCCTCTGCTCCTACTCTCACGTTTGCTTAGAATTCCTTACGCACGTTTCGTGACAATGGATGCGTGACGTTTTGTATGGTGTTATGTAGTATACCCAAGCGACACCACACCCCTTAGGACAATATGGTAAAATATATATTTAAAAATATTAACAAAGGTGAGATATATTACATACTCGAATAAGTCTAGCCTGCACGTATGACATTATATTAAAACGATTTTTAAAGAGTTTGACTTATCAACGCCTCTTTATATATTTACTGTATGTCCATGTGTACATCCGGGAGAAAAAAATTAAGAACTAGTTAATAGTTCACATTTAATTTTGGCCAGGATGTAGAGGGTAAAAAAAAAGAAAAAAAAGGGAATATTGAGTTAGTTGATGGAAGTGGTTCAAACCGGAAATAGTAGAAATAAACCATTTCCAGTTTTTACGTTGATTACTATAGAACAATATCGGGGTAATAGATAGCGAGAAGCTGTATCTTGCAATTGATTAACCTTTCCAATAATATATTTTTTTCTTCATCCTTAAACTTTCTACGAAAACTAGAAATGGTCAAATCTTGCTACAATTTTCGGTTTCCGTATTGACCTACATACAGCAAAAATGACAAAAAGACACGGAGATCCTTTAAAAAAAAATCAATGTAGGTTCTATAAATAGCTGCCACCTTCTCTCTTAACCATTAACTACTTTGGTGGGGTCTCACAAACCTCAACCGTCATTTGTTCCTCTCTAAAGAAAATTACAGGTAGTCAATAGATTGTGCTAGTTTCATGTTCACTCTCATAGTTTGGCATGAACTATTATCATATTAATAGAAACAAAATCAATTACTCTGACTTTTTGCAATATGAGTTACTTGGGATCTGATATACCTCAGCAGAGTGTAAACGTTAGATTTTTTTTTTTTTTTTGTATTGAATGTTGTGAACGATAAACTCGATATCTACAGCTTTCGTAATTATAAATTTAGTATTTTATACATAAAACTTTCAAAATGACAAAACCATGTCCCTGGTCAGAAAGCGTTACCTTCTGCAATTAGCCCATTTTCAAACAGGAATGAAACTGCGTTTTTAAAAGTACATAATGCAACTTTATAAATATTTGTTGGGAGTGTATGTGAGATTATGACATACTTGAAAGTGCCAAAACAAGAACTAAAAATCAAGGAAGTTGCTCAGCATTGGAATTGATTAAAAAAAAAAAAAATCAATAGTATTACTGAAAGAAACAATCGGGGTCTGTCAGACGTCACAGAAGCGTAAGTCTAATTTGTTTTCACCAAGAGCACTTAAGGGTTAACCATCTATTCAAACTGGAGTGAGAAGCGATTTTTCTGCAATCAATGAAGCACCCCAAGAGTATATCGTCGCTGCACCTTGAAGAACCGCTATGAGTTGAAACCACAACTTTTCAGGAGAAGCAGAAAACATTCCGAACTCTTAAAATTTTGCCAAATATACATGGAAACACTTGAAAAATATAACATAATTGGTTCTGCGTATATTATGCACTGGACATTGATGTAGATTGCTTCAACAATATATTATTATTTTTGTGTTTATGTAGCACCTTTTGCGCCTTTATAAGCACATAGAGGATTCCTATACATTAATCAATACGTGCGTGATGAGAATCTTAAGCCATAATTTCAATCTCCAATTTTTCATTGTTGTGGCGGAACAATTGAATATTAACTTACCACGTTATAAGGGACGCTGCCTGACAGCTTTCAGGTTTATTTGTATGACACAACTCATTTTCGACAAAAATGTCACATAGCGGTTCTTCGAGGTGCGACGATATTCCATCTCCACTCTAATCTTTCTACTAAAACCGGAAGTGATAAATCTACTACCACTTCCGGTTTCAATATTAACTGAGAACATATCACACCATACAAAACGTCTCGCAAGAACTACTGTATGTTCCTACTAATGTAATGTAAGTTCGACTGGTACCACTACGCCAGATTTGATCAAGATGGGATGAATTTAATCGAACTTGTACGATATAAGCTTTGTGCGTTTTTTACCCCTAAAAGAACAATCAAACGAGACGAACATAATAAACTTTTTCCATTTAAATCAATGTGAGCAAAAGAAAAAAAGGCGATGGTAATCTAATATTAATACAAAAGCATCTTTTATTATTATTATTATTACTATTCAACACCAATACAATTAAAGGTACAAAATAGAGAATACGATATCTCACATCACATAAGAGAACAGCAAGTTAAAAACACATAACTAATATCAGTCATAAATATAAACTAGTTGAATTCCAAGATGGTATTTAAAAAAATCGTCTCAACGAGGAATTTAGATGGCTCGGCGACGGATTTTTTTTACAAGCATTCCTCATTCTAGTGTCTCGCTCCGGTGTTATTTTTAGGGACGTTTAGGTATGCGGGCCATTTTTTTGTTTCCACTGTATAAAATAACCAAAATAAATTACAAAAATAAAAGGATGAGCAAGGTGAAGGAAGCTTTAAGTGTTTCCACCAGGGTCTAAGTATCATAAATAAGAACGTTTATGAACATGAGAAATAGTATATTATTTTTACTATGATGAGAGAAAAGTAATATTTTCTTTCCCATTCTCAGTACGTAACTCGTCTTATGAAGAATCAAGAGCACCCTCGCAGCTACATTACTAGTGTGCTCTTCCCTTTTGGTGGTCCAGGTTCGATTTCCTGTTAAACTGTAAGTTCATTTCTCATACAGTCTAGGGCGCTAAAAAAAGGGGGCGTTAAACGAAAAACAAACGAAGAAACTTGAGGAAACTTTTTTTTTCTTAGAGGACCAAATGTGAGACATACAGTATATTAGCAAGATAGCGAAACCTGAACAACGTGATCTACTACAAGCAAGGTAACGAAATCATACGAAGGGCGTACTCAGGACCGGATTTAAGGAGGTGCAGCCCCACTTCGTTGTAAATATATACTATCCAAATTGAGAAGCTAGCAGTGAAAATAGAAACACTTTCCGAAACTTTCTGTCGTCACGTTTTCGTTTGGGGCTTAAAAGCAGTAGTTTAAGTAGGTTTTCTTAAGATTGAAGGAAAAAAAGAAAGAACACCAAGCAAAACAATATCCCTCATTCACACCACAAACGCCTTAAAGCAGTGTTTCTCAAAGTGTGGGTCGCGACCCATTTTGGTGGGCCGAGAGAAGTTTTTCCTTTTAATTGTACAAATTTTATTTTGATGCAGAAACATGTTGTAAAGTAAGTACCATTCAGAAAGCGTTTGTTAATTAGGTGAAGAGTAAGTGGTTACTTAGAGCCCTGCCCTGTTGTACAGTCAGTAGGGATGCTGGGTTAGGATGGAAGAGAATGGGTAAGTTAAAATCTGTCACGAGGTAGGGCATTGCGTTGAGAATAGTGTTAGCTCTGTGTTACCTTCATATGGAAAAATTACAGATATGATTTACAAAATTTAATTGGTTTCAAATACCACCATTTCGTAGAATGAAATGTGTATTTGAGTAAAAGTAGGTGGGCCTCAAAGTACTTTTTAATATTTAATATGGGTCGCGGTAACAACAAGTTTGAGAGCCACTGCCTTAAAGCATTTTAAAAAATGCAATTTAACTCAAATATAGTGGTAGCTATTGGTGCATCCCTCGTCAGAAAATCCAGGATCCGGCCCTAGTTATACTATAATGATTTACATTTTTTTTCTTATTCCAGATGCAGTGGACCACTTAAGTTGGCGAAACAGTCACAGATATCTAGGACCTTCATCCACTAATTGGGAGCATCACTGGCAACGGCAACAACAGCAGTGCCCTGTGCAGCCATCAGTGGCTAAGTGATAGAACAATTACCTCTGGTGTGTGTGGTCCTTGGTTCGATCCCCGGCCAAGTAAGTTTGTGGTGGACAACATCGTGTCCGTGAGTTTTCTCGGGGTACTCGTGTCTCCTCCCACTTTCTCATTCCACGAATTCTTTCATGATTATACACTTGCCCTAATCATCTGTCTTTAAGAAAGGGCATAATCGAGGAACGTTAGACCGAAACAGTTTATTTACACAATATTACGGTTAAAATAAATAAATAAATAATATAAGTAAGAAAAATCATAATATTAGGCTATATTTCATTAACCACACTGTGTTCTGTCGTCCTGCTAACGTCATAATGGAAAACTTTAGTTTTATCCACGGGCGGATCCAGGGGGGCGATCGCCCTCCATAAGAGGAAACTTTCTTATTTTATATATAAATAAAAACCATCCCACAGTTTGGAGCTCTTAAAAGCACAGTAGCTGTAAGTAGAAGTATTACAACTCCCCCCCCCCCCCCCAGAAGTCCGAAGTCCGTCCTGGATCCGCCTCTAGTTTCATCTGATAGTATGGTTATTGTACAGCATATTTTTTTACGTTAACAACCAGAGCCGGATTAACCCATCTGAAGACCCGGGGCTAAAAAAAATATATGGCCTTATTTGACTTTGCCATATATATTTCTGTGAAAGTACAGTAACAAAGTTAAGGAAAAATATTTCATATCTTTGGTCATGTTTTATCTTATGACGATGACTGTATCTTATACGATTCTTTTTAGACAGCCAGTTGAGATTTTGATCAGAATGGAGGTCTGGCGCTACAGCACCCTAAGCCCCCCTTAATCCGGTCCTGTTTGTAACAAAGATAGTTTTTTTCTCTACTTTCTTGGAAACCATTGAACTTATATGCACCTACATCATTTTGTCAGCTTGGTGAGATTCATCGATTGGGCATTCTCACCTTAAACTCTAATATACTGTAGTTAAAAAAAAAAAATAAATAAATAAAAGAAGGTATAAAATAAAGAGAAAAATGAGATGCATTTGAGGATTATTTTTCTCTTGAGACAAAGAAGAAAGAAAAGGGAATGTACACATTTCTTGGAAGATAAGAAATATTTTTTTTAAAAAGAAGAACAGAATCTTAAAAACTAAAAGATAAAAAAGAAAATATGTATTTAATATTTGAGCAAGGTAAAAGAAGGATTTTTAAAAAATCCACAGAGAATTATTGAAGAGAAAACGTGCTTCTCCACTTGCTACTACACACACAGACCGTCATTAATTTTAGTAGTACAACATTGAAATAGGCTTTTCCCTAACTTTTTTTCGTTCACATTATTAATAATTTGTACATGCAGACGAAAACGAAATAGAGGTCAAGTTCTGGGTGTCAGAGGGCATATGAAATTTTTAACCACTCACGCCAGGAGTTGAACTCAAGAGATAGAAAAGAAGAAGAAAGAAAAAATCTTCGGTTTGCATATTGGGAACGTGTGAGTTTATGTACGTTTCTCTTTCTCTGTCCCCGGTGTTTTTGCTTAAATTCTCTCTCTCTCTCTCTCTCTCTCTCTCTCTCTCTGGCAGTCAAGAAAAGTTTACAAGAGCAGCTTTTCTTGTATGCATGCAGGCAAGTCTAGCTACGGCTTTTCGCTTGTGGAGTTCCATCTTCTCCATCGCATCGCATCCACTAGTATAAAAGCAGATGGTCCACGTCACGATGCGAAGCTTTCGCCTCCAAATATGGATCGGGTGATTGTGGGTGATGGGTCGAGTCGAGCTCAAGAGGCACGAATATAGTATGTTCCTTTCCCTCCAGAGAGTTCCACTACCACTCAGGAGGAAAGACCAGACCCAAAAAAAGTACAAAAACTTTATGAAGGGACACACAAAATCAGACACACTAATCGAAAATAGCTAAGAGGAGGGGGAAGAAGAGTGGATTGGGGAACAAGTAACAGTGTCACGTGTACACCACGTGAAGGAGTTTGGATTGTATGGCGTGATATTGTCTCAAAATTTTGAGATTTTTTTTATCACTTCTAGTTCTAGTGCAAAGATTAGAGATTAAATATGCTCTTCGGATGCTCAATTGATGTCAGAGAACAAACAACTGTTCGCTATCTATTGCCGTTTTTACTCAATAGCGATCAACGTTAAAACCGGAAATTCTCCGGTTTGCCACTTCCGATTGGGTTAAGAGAATCCTAGATCGATTAAAAAAACGCCAATGGCTTTTGCTCTATGTAGATCAAATGAAAATGAAATATCTCAAGTTTTACGTCCCACGTTTATGCCCTTCAGTCTAAGGGAGACGAATGATTAAGGCAAGTGGATGTTCATGAACGAATTGGTAGAATGAGAATGTGCGAGGAGACTTCTTGGCTGGGGATCGAACCCGGAACCCCACGCATCAGAGGTAAGCGCTCTACTACTGAGCCACCGTGGCCCCGATATGTAAATCAATATGGAGACCGGAAGAAGGGTGCTAACTCTGGAAATAAATAAATAAAAAAAAAAACGGCAACCCCTCAAAATTCTCTATGATATAGATCTATGTGAGAAATATCTCTGTTCGGACCTATTCATGGGAAGGAAATATATACTATCGTGAACAAAAGTGCATTACAGCACCTGTATTCTGCATATTCTTAGTACATTCACTAATAAACTTAATAGATAAGCATTGTGCGATAAATGAGAAACTGAAATCGGCATTGATCATTTTATTGTATTTACCAGTAACTGCCACTTCTTTACAATTATCGAAACAGATGAACAAAAGTATATATTAATCTTTACGTCACAATTTTGGATTTGGAAAATGAAATTTATTCTTTTAAACTTATACTTCAACTACAGGAAATTGCTTTAAGAAGTCCTTTTCCCACTCGCAATAAATGTATAAAACTCCTTACAAGTAAATTTCAAATTTTCCCTGACACAGTCCCTATCATCTCTTTAAAATTGTTTAAACAGGTGAACAAAATATGTTAATCTTTGATAGATAGTGAAAGGTGACAGTTTTGGATTTACAGAATGAAAGTTACTTTTTAAAAATCTATACTTTGAACTGGATTAAAATTGCTTCGAATTAGATACAAATCTGAAAAAAACCGGTCATAAAGGGGCTGGTAAGAAGTTTATAACCGGCTTTAACACGCCGTAACACGCGCCGCGGATAGAGAAATTTAATTTTCTTAGAACTGTTAAAGGAGTTTGTGCTGTAAAACATACGTGGTGAATTGTCAGAAACATTGCAAAGAAAATATTAAACAATTTAATATCGCTTCAAAACAAAATAAACATTAAAATAAGATAAATATTGCGGAGTGAGACTCCGCGCGTGTGCCTTGATGTTCAATTGACCACGCGTGCTATGGAGGCATTGGCGTCTCTGGCATGTAAAATTTGGGGGGGGGGCATCAAAGGAAATTATCAAACTGCTAGTGAGTATCTAAATAAATAAAATTAAAATAAAATATTGAATATTTCGTATTTCAAAATATTGGGGGGACGCGTCCCCCCGTCAGAGACGCCCATGTATGGAGGGTTAATCAAAATAACAGCAATATTTCCAGCCAGGCCGGTGAAAAACCGCCCAGTTGGCAACCCTAACCGGAAGTTGTAGTGAATTTCTATCATTCTTGATTTTTATAGTGAGTTAAGGATGGAAATAAAAAAAAAAAAGTATTTTAAAGACGCTTAATCAATTACAGGAAACAGCTTCTCGCCATCTAATTACCGTTTTTGCTCTATAGTTATCAACGCTCAAATCGGAAATTGTTTATTTCTATCACTTGCAGTTTGAATACCACCTTCACCGATTAACTTGATACTTATCTTTTAACCCTCAACATGCTGGCCAAAACTGATGGTGATCCATCAAGTACACAAGTAATTTTTGAGATTTATTTTTGTCTCCCTCAAGAACATTCACGGTAAATATATCAAGGAGTTTTGGTAAACCAAATTCCTTAAGGTGGATCACTAGGGTGTTCTCGGTGCTATCCTAAACGCTGCTTAAATAGTGCGGCATTGCCAGATAGTGTCGAACGTTTATTGATGCCAGATAGTAAAGAAAGTAATCATGGAATTCTGTTTAGATACTTACTAGAGAAATTCATTTTCGACTCTTACCGGAATTCACGCTAAGTTTTACTTCTCAAACTGCAACGCTAGAATCCAGAAATTTTCTTATTGTGACTGTTATAGTACACGTAAAAATTTGGCAACAACGCATTATGGCGTTCTGCGCAAGTTTCTTCTCAAAATCTATTTCCTTAAATGTAAATTAATATTTAAATAAAATGGGAAACATAACACGAAAAACGGTCAAACAATATATCTATTTCGTAATAAGATCGTTACTTTAAAATACTTTACATGTATTAATAAACATTTCATAAAACTGAGAACTTCTAACAAGATCTAACAGCAAGTGCTATCTTGTGTGGTCGTAAAACGAATCAAATATTTTCTTCATTTGTTAACTTTTTCAGTATCAGCATACATACCGTAACCAAATGAATCAGTTTCTTGTGTTGTAGCTGAAACATAACTCTATCTTATAGTACAATATTTATAATATGTAATGTTTCATTGCACAGTAGTTAAGGGAATGACCTAAAATACGTACCGATTTCCGGGTGGTGATCCACCTTAAAAAGGAAACACATATGGTATACATAATAATGTTTTCTCCTCTGGAAGGATGCTACAATACAATGAAAGCTATTTTCTCTGGAACCAAAGGTAATACGTAACTTAAAATTGCTACGTTAATTGTTAATATACATAAACTATTATGCTTTCATGGAACCACAGATATGAAACCAAAATAGGCAGATGGTCAATAAAAGTTTTACTCTACTCTGACACTTGCATAATTTGGCCTCACAGAATAACTCAAAGTAAGTTGTTAACTTACACGCATTTTACGTAAGTGTCCAACTCATAGCTTAAACGTGATCAATTTAAGTCTAAGTTACAACAATGGTGATCTTATTTCCAATATACAGTACAATGGACCCTCGGGTTACGAACATAACCCATTCTATAACGCTGTTCATGAATCGAAATGTTCATAAACTGAAATTGTTTGATCCCATTGAAATTAACGTAAACGCAATTAATCTGTTCTAGCCACAGAAACATTCTACTGTAATAAATAAAAAAGTGTTATCTGTGATGAAGAATATAAAATGAAAATAACATTAGCCTTTTTAAATATAGACTTGTATTTAATACTAAAACAGTATAAAAGCCTAAAAAACACAGAAAGTGAAAAAGGTAGCTTAGTCGTGGAGCACTCACTTCTGGCGCGTGGGTTCCTGGTTCGAACCCAGCTCCCTTCAAGTGACCTTTGTGGGTTTTCTCGGGATTCTTCCCTTCTCTCATACCATACATCTCATCATCGTCTTCCTTAGCTTCGATAATCACGAAACGTCAAACTTTTTTTTTTTCTTTCTTAAATCACTGTTGAACTGCAAACAGGCGAAAGTGAGTACTGTTAGAAGCACGGAATTATAGGTACAGATGTGTGCCTTTTGCACTGAAATATTGTTAGTAAACCAGTTTGTTCGGAAACAAAATGGTTTGTAACTCAGGGGAAGAAATGTTAGAAATACTGATAGATACTTTTTGTTGTTTGTAATAAAATGTAGCCTACATAACATCGGCGGAGCTATGGGGGGCATTTCCTCCTCCAACTTTTTGACAAACAATAAAAATGTCACCTATAAGATGGCTCTTTACTACTGAAAGTTGTAGTAAATAAGACTAAATAACAGTAAGAAAATTGTCAAAAATGAGTTATTCATATTAACTCCACACTCATCTATGAAGTATTCCATAGGTCCGAGGCCGACCAAAAAGTCTGCTCCCCAGAAGACAATTCCTAACTCCGCCTATGACAATAACAATGATTTGAAAATTTTGATAAAATAAAGTTCTATTGTGGATTGTCTAATAAGATACTTTTAAAACAAGTGTGCTTTTGCAGCTTATAATGATAAGCTCTTTTTTGATAGTTGTTTGAATTTTTTGTAGTGATTTTATAGGAGGTGCTGGCAAAGTATTTTTTTTTTCTTAAGCAGTCTTTTGATAGAGAAACTGTATTTTAACCACTGATAATAGCAGCATGTGAAGGTTATGCATCACCAGACACTTTCTCCCTTCTCCCAGCCACTCCATTACTCTTTTATTAGCCGTCTGGTGTGCAAATGCACTTTTTTTTTCTTTACAGCGATATGCAGCTACAGTTTTGTAAGAACACACATCACAGACGTACAAACCTTCTTGTAGGTTCTAACTCTTACTAAGAAAGAAAAAAAAAACTTACCATCTGTCGTTTGAAAAAAAAAAGAAGTACGAAACCAGAACACGTCTCAAACAAAACACTGCAACACTGCGTGTTTGAGTTTAAGTACTCCAAAATGAAAAAAGGAGACAGACATACACAGACACACACACACACGCATATAAAATAATAGCAGGAGTTCTGCGGATATATACATAATAGTTAATCCTAAAATGTTTGTACTAGTCAGTAGTAATACTATTACTACTGTAGCTAATAGCAAATATGATTACGAAATTTTACCTTCTTGCGGTATCCAATCAGAATACTTATTACTCTGTTTGACTTGACGTAAGTATGTATGCATATAGCTTTTAGATACACTTTCTCCCCTCTCTCTTCTTCTTCTTCTCTTTCCACACAAATATATAGATATATATCGTCAGAGATGGAAATCGTACGTTAATTATCGTATTTCTATCATAATTTTGTGATAATACTTAATGGTGTTTAAATGAATTTTTGAAAATTGACTTTGGCGTGTCTTTGTAATAAGTTTTTTTCTTTTTTCTTTTTAATAAAAGGATTTTAAGCAAATTCAAAACTGGCGTGCAGTAGAGTATCGATAATTCGAACAAAAGTTTATTCTCCCTTGAAAACTGTATTGAAAATAATAATTACAAATACTGAGTAAATCCCGAACTTTTGAACCTCCTGTTTGGATATAATTCGAAGCAGTGCAGTACAAAATTTTTCGCAAATAGAAGAATGCAGTTTTAACTGGCTTTCAGCTATCCACGGACAGCCGTATGAAAGAGTGAATGCATCCAGTGGCGGGTCTACCCCGAGGCGGGGGGCGGGCTAGGTTCCCCAGGTTTTGAAGGACCAAAATAATTTAAGGCATTATTTATATATTTTTGAAAGTTTATAGTAAACTCGTAATATAGCTATCTACCATAGTCTGGGGTCTGACTGTCCTCTACCTTTACCTTTTAGATCCGCCACTGAATACATCTGATGATATAGATGAGGGCGAAATAGGCCGTTCTCAACCACACCTTTCACCAAACCGGCTTTTTTTTTTTTTT
The DNA here is from genome assembly GCF_964235325.1 of Thermobia domestica. Lineage (NCBI taxonomy): Eukaryota > Metazoa > Arthropoda > Insecta > Zygentoma > Lepismatidae > Thermobia > Thermobia domestica. The sequence continues at coordinate 50,839,983 of NC_137460.1, read as the reverse complement.
TTTTCCTTACGCAACATGAACGACCGTACCTACTGTTCACGGTGGTTTTCGAACTACAACCGGGGTTTAAATCCCGTTGCAGTTGGCGAATGTACAGACATAGTATACACTGTTCTCCACCACAATATATCGCCTCCAACTCCAAAACAATTGTATTACAGGGCCCCGGCTGAGAGAAAGCCTATACAAATGCTCGACGTTGTTAGAACCCTGCTTCAGGCCCGTATCCAAGGGGGTCTAGGGGGGCCGGGCTCTCCTTAAATTTTCACGGTAGTATTGCAAATGAACTATAACATGGTGATGAACTATAATATGGTTGGATCGGTCCCCCTAACTTCAGCCGGCCGCCCCTACATTTTTGGGCTGGCTACCGGCCTGCCCTGCTTTATCCAGATAAATGGGCTACCTGAGGATTGCAGTGAATGGATGCTAATCAGTTAAAAAGTTCACTTTATTGGTTAATTTCTTTGTTTGTTGAAGTTTCTCTTTTCAGCACCGACGCTATATAAGACGTAGTCCTACAGTTTAAGATAGAATCCGAACCGCCGCAATGTAAATTTCAATGCTCTCCCCAGCGGGAATCGAACTCATTACCCTACACACCAAAGACGTGAGCGCTAACCACTAGATCTGCAAAGAGAACTCCGCGCTATTGGTGAATCCAGAATACTAAGATGGTGATAACAATAACCGCTAATGGAAACTGAAATTTCAGTGAATTCTTTCCACTGATCTAGTACTAGTAACTAGGGCGCGTGCGCCTTTCGTGCACAAGGTACTGGGTACGATTCCTGGTGGTCAACGCTACAGTGTTACGGGCTATACTTCCACGTCCCGTATTACCTCGGTACTAAAAGGGGACGTTAATTTTAAACATGAACAAAGAAAACATGAGCTTCCAGTGGAGCTGAACGGTAGGTCTTGTATTCAAACAATAAGGAAGTCAACTACTACGACATATTTAGCGGTGGCCAATCTTTTTAGGTCTGAAGGCTAATTTCAGAGATCAATGGCGGTCTACATATTTGTTCAACAACCCGCTACAGGGAGCAATAAAACAGTACCTGTGATCGATACAGGACAGTACGACACAGATTACCACACAATACCTTTCACGACTAGTAGATCGCGGCCGACGGGTTGGCCACCTCCTACTGTATATGATACAATTTTCCTAAGCACAATATAACGTAATTTAAATTATTGTATGGTAAAAGAAAGAAACTTCCTACCCTGATACAATACAACTGCAGGCTATGAGTTTGGAAGTGGAAGCCACATGGCACACGCATACACACACACACACACACACACACACACACACACATTATAAATATATACATACTCATTTGGGTACCTCGAAAGAAATCGTTAACCTACTCCTGTCATTTAAAATGTTATTTGTGGACTCAAAACCAGGGAAGAAGAAGAAAAGACATGCTGAATTCTTCAACAGGAGTACATGGCTTTACTATAAACGGGCATGACGCATGTTTAAAGAATAAATCATGTTGATCTTACAAAGTTTCTAAGAGGCTGATCCAAAACTAAAGGAGGGAATGAATAATAAATCTTGGTGTGTCTATTGTTTAAAAGTTACGCTTAAAAGTTATCTCATTGTCAAAAGATTAGTTAAAGTTATGCTTTGCTACTTATTATAGACACTGAGGTAATTTGTTAAAAACTTTCCATTGTTCTCTTGACTAGCTGTTTTTAACTGTTTTCTAAATGAACAGTGTTAAGAAATTAACAATAGTTATTAGGATTTTATTATGAGAAATTATTAACTCAACTCCATTGATGTAACAAAAACAAAGTAGAATACGAGTAAAAAAAAATAAATAAATTACATAAAAAAGCTTGTTCAAATGCAGACTTGAAACAAAATTGTTTTATAATTGTGTCGTCATTAATATGAATTCCACATGACAATATCATAAGCATACACACTCACATATATTTCCTCGGAGCTATTATCGACGAAAGATATAAAGAGTCCGTCGAAAAATGTGTATATGTAGATTTCCATTATATGTAATTAGATGTTTCAGGGCTCGATTAACCATTAACCACAATAAACACGAGTTTCCAGCATCAAGGTAATGTTGTCAATAGTTCGGCTCATGGCTCAGTCACCAGCGAGCCGAGCCGAACCGAGAAGTGGGCCGAGCTACACCCAACCAGGCCGGCTCGAGTCGATAGCTCACCTGAGCCAAGTCGAACTGAGCCAACTCGAGACGATGGCTTACCTGAGCCAAGCCGATGGCTCACCGCAACCGAGCTGAGGGCTCGTTCCAATCGAGCCAGCTCGAGCTGTTGGTTCAGTTGATCCGAGCCAGAGCTCGAGCTGAGCCGGTTGACATCACTAACTACATCAAGGGAAGGGGGCGCTACAGAAATTTTCCAAAGCCGAATTTATCATGGTGCGAAACTGCAAATGGTGCAGCTGAACAAGGATTTGCTAAAGGGGACACCAACATAAAATGAATGAAAGCACTGGAAGAGTGTTAGTAGAACTCCGCCAAAGGTCACGAAATCGAAGTGTAAAAATTCTCCTTCACATAACATTGCCTATTCGGTAAAAACAACCGGAAGTAAAAATAATAATAATAATAGTAATGATAGCAATAGTGATTGATAACAATAATGAATGAAGATCTGATCAAAGACCTTGGAATTAGGAGAAAATAGAAGAATAGGACAAAACTTTTCAAATATAAAGTGGAAGTAGATATAGAATAAACATTTTACTAGTAACATTTCCCATTTTACTGTGGATTTTGCTTAATTTCGACAATTTTATTTTATTTTATGATTTATTATTGTTTATATTTTGAATTTCATACTTGGCAACATCAAAATCTTTTTAGTACTTAAGGTCTCTGAGGGTCTTAAAAATTTGGCCCTGTGATGTTTCCTCAGCAGATGTTGGTACTCTTATGAATGTAACATGTGAAGTATGACGTATGATAGTGAAACACAATGGCAGGTGCACAACTGACATTTGAATAAGGCTACCACATTACATTTTAATGTGAAAGCGTGAAATCGGGACATTTCTTTCTGAAAATTCCTAACTGAATGATAGAAAGTTAAAACGACATGGTAGTTATGGGCAAATTACTTTAGCATGAAATTTGGGATACAAGAGCAAGGTTTAAAGTGGGCCGAAATTTAAAATAATAATAATAATAATAATAATAATAATAATCGTTCCAGCAAGTCAGCGTTCTATAGGAGCTCTGCTCATATGCGACATTTGTTTCTTATCGTCCCTGGTTTGATCCCAGGTTTATAAATGTAAAAATCCAGTTCGAATTTTTTTGGTATCTTGCTTTCACGCATATTTATCTTTTCCCGTTACATAAGCAAGCAAATATTATTCCTAGTATTGACAGCTATTATTCACTACATGGGAATTTTGAAACTATAACCCTTAGGGGTCTTCACTACAGCGAAATTAAAGTACCTCTAATTTTAGAGTATTTTCTGTAATATCTTCAAAAAAAAATAATATTCGAATAAACAAATAAAAATATTCGAAAAGCAGAAGCGTAGTGAACTAGACAATACGATTTTGCATGCGATACCTTTACCATAATTCACCTATCTGCTTTTGGTATGCCGCTATCTACAGAACCCACAAGCAAACAAACACAAACAAAAAAGGTAAATCTACCTACAGTTGCAAATCGAAAGCAGATAGATGAGTTGTGATAACGGTATCACATGCAAAATAGTATTTCTAGCTCACTATACGTTTCTGCTTTTCGATTGTTTTTAATATTCTTGTACAAAATACTTAATACAGTAAATTACATAACAATGAACCGCTTTCGAGCTTTCAAGTAAACCTGTCGAACGGAATAAGTATAGAAAATTACAGCTAATTTATTTTACTGTACAAAAGAAGGGACGAATATGCTTAAGACATATTGTGAATATAGTCTAGGGCTACTATATATTAGGGATGGCCAAAATTTCCCGGAATCGAAAATTTCACTTTCTGGATTTCGGAAAAATTCCGGATTTTTCTGAAATCTGAATTTTTTCTGAATTCCGTAAATTTTACGATTTTACTTTCCGGAATTGGCCATTGGGTACAATACTTGCTGTGTTTTGTTTCAATAAATACGCGTAAATAAGTTCATCTTGCGCGGTTTCAGCGGACACTTTTTCTTGATCTTTTCCTTTCGGAAAAAAATGTTTAAAAAGACACTGTGAAAAAGAAAACGTTACATTCACCTGCGTTTTGTATTGAACATCTCTCACATGCTAATAAAAATCTTTTCGGTTTTTCCTCTGTCACGCTGCATACTGTTTCTTCCTTTGAACATTTAATAACTCACAAAAATACTGTACCAAGAGTGCCGAGAGTGTCCTTCATAAAGGTTTATCCTTTTCAATCGTTATACAGATATGTGCTATTCATAGACTAAATTCCTCTAGCCCCTCTTTAACAACAAAGGAATTCTTACTGCTTGCTGTTCATGATTAACTGTAATGTTTCTTGGATTCTTAAAAAAAAAAAAAAAAAAAAAAAAAAAAAAAAAAAAAAAAAAAAAACGTACCTCCTTTTTAATTTTACGATGTAATGAGCCGTAAAATAACATGCCCGAAATAACTATCAGATACTCTCTGATTTTACTCTGAAAATTAAGCGATCAGTGCAGCATATTACAACCGTGCTTTGGGGAACCGTGCTTTGGGGAACCTTGCTACATCGGGAAATAAAAACATGGTGTTGTTTTTTATATATATAGTACGAAATTTATGATGCTAGGGAAGAAAGCGGATCGACAATGTTATGCGAGTTGTGAGAATAGGACTGTTCCGAAATAAGTAGTCCTGAGGAAACGAATACAGAGATAATTTTATGGAAGGGGGAAGTTCTCACAGAAATTCATAGTCCAAATGTTGCCAACTACAAATTTCTTTTTCCTTGCAAGATCAGAGTTCGAGTTAACCGGTCTACCCCAGCATCATTTCACAAGAAATTCACATTGGTTAAAATTACTGTCTTTCCTGAGAGAGGCTTGGATTCAATCCCCGGTCAAGATTTGTGCTGAAAGGGACAATAAGCTAAAGCGAGCTGGAGCAGGTAATGTGTTGTCATGTAATCCAGTAATTTTTAATTTTTGGAGGACAAAAATATATTAAATACTTTGGATTTGATAAGGAAGTGAGTAATTCTTATATAATTATTCTTACCTTCCAAAATAGTTCCAATGATTTTCATGAGGTTTCAGAATTGAGCTGCGAGAAGGAGATTTATCTGGGTCTCAATACAGACAGTGCCGGATTTACGTGTAAGCTAAACTAGCTATAGTTTAGAGCCCCACTCCCTTGGGGTCCCCCAAAAATTGAACAAAAACCGGTTATAATGTAATTTTCGAATAACGAGAAAGAACAAATAAGATAAAATGCACATACAATGGTGTTTTGTAAGCTTTTATGAATCAAGTAATAGGGTTCTATTTCTCAGCCTTACTAGCAATGAGGCTCCTCTTATCCTGCCCTGCTTATAATAGAGCCCCGTTTCCCCGCCCTGCTTGTAATGAGCCCTTCTTCCTATTTAGATATATATTAGGTCCATAAATTAGCATCTAGCCTGAGCATCATATTCTAACCTGAAAAACGGCGACATTTTGTCGCTGAAAAAGAAAGGTTGACGTATAAAGGACCCCATCAAACTAAATCCGGCACTGAATATAGGGAAAAATTATTTAGATTTATATAAGTGAACTGTTCCCTTCCGCTCTTACGGAGGAAATGAAGAAACTACTATTGCAATCGTCTATTAAGAAAATATACTTGAATTTTGGGTATAATATGTTTAAATGATATTGCGCGATCAATGCGTAAATCTATTACTTCCAGTCTTTTTAGCCCAAGCTCGGCTACGACTTAATTCCAATAGCTGCTCAATTATTTCACTGCTATTATTTCCAGCTTTTTAGACCAGACTTGACCACGTCTTAATTCAAATAGCTGCTCTATTGTTTCTTACGATGCTATTATTTCCAGCTTTTTAGACCAGACTCGGGTACATCTGCATTCAAATACCAGCTCAATTGTTTCGCGGTATTATTATTTCCAGCTTTCTACACCAGAGGTGGATACATCGTGATTCAAATGGCTGCTCAATTATTTCACGATGCTATTATTTCCAGCTTCTAATTCGAACAGCTGCTTAAGTCAAGCCTTACCGGACATAGAACTCCAAATATCTAGCATTACATACAAGACTACACATTTTAACGTGTAACCGAAGTTAAAAACCGTGTCTTGTATACCGAAAAATTAAGGAGACACGGAAAGCTCTTAGTAACTTTCTTCCGCAGTTGATTACAACGCATCTCTCTCTCTCTCTAACCTCCAGAAACCACAGAAAGAGCATCCGGGATGCCGGGAGATCAATGTACCAACAACCATCTCACCCTTCTTTTCCACTTTGTCGCTAGGGTAGGGTAGGGTAGGGTAGGACCAGCAGCGTAGTGAGGAGTTAGAAGCAGAAACTCACTTTATACTCGTGGTAGGGCCTCTGAGAACATTTACCAACAGGATTTCTCAAGGGGATGAAAAGCCTTGAAGGGGAAGTTCTGAAAGTTGCATGTGTTTTCTGACGAAAAGAATTTTTCTCTTCCACACTCCTGTTTTTATATAAACATGTTCCGTTTTTAGTAGTCTTTTTTTTTTAAGTTTTATTTTGTACAAGGTGAACTGAACAGCTGTTGTCTGGTCCTCTCTGGCAACATGCATACTTGGCAACAAAATTGTTAAAAGATTCAAGCGTCTGCGGTACGTATTTGTTATACTCCTTAATACAATACAAATATCAATTCCGAGACAGAATTATTCATTTACTCTAGTGTGCATCACATATATACAAATTCGGTTCATGTTTTTACATTTAATGCAGGTTAACGTATCACTGGACTGGAGCAATACTTTTTTTTTAAAAAGTGTATAATCCAATGTTTCGACATGTACGTAGTATGTACTTAATCTCATATGCTGTAGCAAGTATGCCTAGCAGCACTAGAATATTATTTTTCATGAAATCAGTCCCGAGTCTGATTAGAGAGAAGAGTGATCGTTCGTACTCACGTTGGGATGGGATGGGTTGGCGTTGGGGTGTCTACCCAGCGTCATGAGGATAATTGGGGAGCAACCTGAATGAAAGAAGTAACGAACACCGGCCTAGAACGCCAGTATTAACGGATAGGAAAGCCAATATGCTGACTATACAATACCCCAACGGAATAAATGGCACAAACCGGCAACTGCGCTAGGAGTTCTATTACTTTAACATAGTGTGTATCGGTAGTTACAATGTAGACAAGCATTCCGTGTTCCAACTGAAACAGCAATACCGATTTAGAATTACAGTAAAAGAACTGAGATTGTGGAAAATGATGGAATAGCAGAATATCCGCTCTGTTTTGTGTTGCATTCTTACAATGATCATCGAAACTAAAGCCTGTGACAAACATCTTGGCATTTCAGCAAAACGAATAAAACGCAAGTTCTGACGCGACGTTGCCGAACGCTAAAGGATGTGGCTATGGCTAAGCAGACAAACTACAGCGCGATCAGGTGGCAGAGGATAGACGTAGATGTGTACAAAATAAACGTGGTAATACCGTTGGCCTCTCATTTGCTAGCAGCATTTAAAGGGAACTTCGAGCGCCACCTTCAAATGCCAAGATGTTTTGTCACGCCGTTTAATTCTATGAAGACAGCGAATAATATCATAACATGGATATTATCTGCTAAAGCTCTGAAAGGAATGCAGCAGCAAGAAAAAATCAATTGTGAAGGTGTAAGAAACTTTCTCAAGACATGTCTTCTTTATTTAACTTTAATAAATGTACAAGGGCACTTCAAAATTTTCCGGCTTTACAGTGAAGTATCACACAACCGGTAATAAGTTTATGACATATTGCCATAAATGGAAGAAATAATATATCAGTTTCAAAAGGTCTAGCTGCGTCAGTTCGCTGCAGTGATGCCAATTGAAGGGAAATTTCCCTTGGCGCAGGGAAATTTTGAGTACATTTTGGAGAATAGGGAAAAAGGGAAATTGCTTGTAATCTCCCAATATTGCAGGGAAATTTGAACCTCTCTTCAATCATTTATAGATTGAATGTATCTGATTGATCTCATTAAAATTCAGTATATATTCAACGTCGTATTTATTCCAAACATAATCCGTAGCACATATTTCATATAAATTCTCACAAGTTATCTTGCTTTGCATTCGTTAATATTTATCAAAATTACACATCGATCAACATATTCAGTTAAATTCGAAACATTACAACAATGCTTATTTAAAATCTTTTATCAAAATTAATCTTCCTCTTGTTGAATTCAATGCAATGCAATAAGATGAAATATTTCTCAATTAAATTATCACTCCAACTATTATAACAGTTTGGTTTTCCCAATCAGAAGATATTTTTCCCAACTAGAAAATTCATTGTGAAGAGGATTAATCGATGTAAGAGAAGAAAATCTGCATGTCGTGAATGTAAATATGTATATATGGGCGAATACTGGGTCATTAGTGAGTGTGTGTTTGTGTAAGTTTACAAATTTTCTGGTAACTGTGCGCACATAATTATAAATTCTTAAGAATTCCGCATCTCTAAACTCTGTATTGTGCTTACGAACATTCCTCGTGTACAGCCAAAGACAGTAGCAGCTAGAGTTTTCTTTGTAATGGGGCGTTTACACTTAGTCGATTTGCGTTCGATTCAGCTGAATTGACGTCACTTTCAACTTAATCGACCGTGTAAACGGGACTTCAACTTAATCGCTTGTTGATCGAAGGCGCCTAATCGACTGGCAACTGAATTAAAAGACGTTCTATTTTCTGTGGTTGAAATAATTGAACACATCCATCAATCTGATTCGGCCTAGTTGCTTCGATTTAGTGGCAAATGCAGCGAGTCGATTTAGTCGTGCGACTAAATCAACTAAGTGTAAACGCCCCTTTACTGTTCGTATTCGTTTCAGTAAATATGGGAATGCTGTTCTTAAGTAAGTACATACCAAATATATACTTAATATTTTCTTTGTACCTTAGGTTACATTAATATTAAAATCTATCATGATATCTAGGATAAAAATTAAATTTACATAATATTTATTTTATATTCTTTATGATTTATTTAGGCTGTCCGTCCTGACCGAGGTATTTATAGGGGTTTTCCGCAGTCACACCAGGCAAATGCAGATATTGCACCTTTAACATAGGTCCTACCCTACATCTTTCCATATTCTTCCCCCTCCTCTATCGCGACGCCTTGATACCTAAACAACAAATCAAGTTCAAATTCTGCGTAAGCTCAAAGGAAGGCTGTCAGGTATCTGCTTGTATGTGGTTATAAGATTGGGTTGAGGGGGTGGAAGCGAAAACGATTAAAAATACAGTACTTGAACGGTTTGGATGAAGGGAAATTTTGTCCGGAAAAGGGAAATTCTGAAGCTTGTGAAGGGAAAACGGCTCTGAAGGAATTGGCATCACTGGTTCGCTGAAGGCAGTCATTAGAATCAGTCGCTTTGCATTGAACTCGGTTACTACATGACAATGCTCCAGTCTACACGGCTGTTGTTATCAAAGTTACAGTGAAAGACTGTGGTTTCAAGGATATCCAGCACCCTACAGCCGAGATTTAGCACTGCAACTTTAGCATATCGGAAATAACTCTGTATTTTATAATATGTAACTTTAGCCTAATTCCAAGGGCTTGTGTTAACTCCCACGTACTAATGACATAATTCTTGGTGTTCTTGTCGGGAACTTGCCTGCGTTATATACGAATATAAAAACTAACTACCGAAGGGTGTTGCTTAGCTATTCCATGATCCTGTAGAACTAGAAGATTCCAATTGAGAAGACGACACCACGATACAGTAAGCTTATTCTCAATAATTTTGAAAGTAATCCATTGGGACAATGAATATTCCGTCATGAAATGAGATGTAGAGTGTTCATTGTGATATGTGGACTCATGAGGAATGTTTTGATTGTGAGAAAGAGATTTATGTTTTTCTGATTCTTGTTAATAATTGTTACGAAATTTATGGAGTGTAAATTTCACTTCATTTATACGCGTCGTTCTTAGTGCTGGAATTTTAACTTCGATTAATGTTGTACCCGAACTTTTTTTTTAAAAAAAAAAAATCACTTTAGGATTATGCATATGTATCCAGTTCTGTCTTAATGCACCGAGCTTTTGTAATCAAGATTTTCCTGTATTAAATATGCAGTTACATATCGTGACAAAACTTCTTGTGTAAATGCATCCAGAAACGAAAATGTCTCTATATAATAATCTAATATTGACTCTGTTAGATGTAATTGCTGATCCATTACCAAAATGGAACATGATTCTGAGATAAAGACTTGCCTTCCACCCCCTCTCTCTCTCTCTTTTTTTTTACCTGGTTACTTATGTAATACTACTTCTTCTTCGCCTTTGTATTATAGTTAATAGCCAGACGTCAACTAAACAAACGACACACACAATATATATATATTCGCTCATGCTTTGTCCATACATGGCATTTCATGGACATGTTATACTTGCAGGTGGGTGGTTAATTTAGTTGCTGACAATATAAGAAATATTGGCGTTACATATTCTGTATGGGTCAGAAATATGACATTACGCAAAAATTATGAAAAATGACTGGAAGCATTGGCGTAACTAGGATAATTTCCTAGGGGAGGGGGACATGGCCCCTTAGTTCTGAAATTGGAAAAAACTTTTTTTTAGAAGACCTTGTTATGTTATATGTATATATTTCCTTCTGAGTCTGCCTTACTCCGCACTCACTATCAACTCTTCAAGTTATTTAGTTCTCCTAACACAACAGTCATGTAACAGTACAGTGAAAAATCTATTATATCAGAAATTTGCTTAAAATTGTATATATTCCCTATATTCTGTTGCTACCAAATAACTACCTAAAATCTACTCTACTTATGAAAACTCATAATTTTCTATTACTGTTTTACTCGTGCAATTCTGCGCGAAAATACTTTATTCGTAAACGTTAACCGTCATGCTCTCAGTTTACTTTTACACAGGGGTAAAAGTGAATCTGAAAAGGTAGGGGAACGGATGACGTCACGTCGTCCGCCGTGTCTATCTTTGCCCATTGTATTTGCCCTGATTTTCAGGTCACCTGCCCCGTGGCATTTAAGACAAAGGTCCTCTGAGAGCTAAACAATATCTTGATTAATAACAGTGGATGAGCAAATAATGTAAAATAGTCACAGAATTGCTATTTGAACAACTAAATCAATTTTATAACACAACATCTTCAAGTTAATATGCATGAACTGAAACTACTATTTTTTAGCGGATTTTTGTATTGCATGGACTCATGTTGGAAACAGAGCACCATGCTGATTGACCAGTACTACTACTGTTTGATTTAGTATAACACTTGGTTTTTTTAAAAAAAAAAAAAATCAGATACAAGAATCTGCTTCTCAAAGCACATCTTACATATACAGATGGTGATCAGAAAAATGGAAACACCTGAACGAAATTGCAACTTACCAGATTAATATGGTGTCGGGCCACCTTTCGCCTTCCCTTCAGAACAGCCTTGATGTGACGTGGGATGGAGGTATAGAGGTCATGAATGGTAGCAAGTGGAATTTTACAACATTCCTCGTGCAGGGCATCGGCCAGTTCTGTGAGAGAGGATGTAGGTGGAAATCGTCGCCGGAGTCGTGTTTCCAAGACGGACCACAGATGTTCAATTATGTTGAGATCTGGGGATTGGGCGGGCCAGGGGAGGTGTTGAACTTCATCCCGATGTTCCTCAAACCACGCTGCAACAACGCCAGCTGTGTGAATGGGTGCATTATCATCCTGGAAGATGGCGTCATTGTCCGGGAACAACATCCGGACCATAGGATGCAAGTGGTCTCCTAAAATTGCTACATAATCGTTGGCAGTGATTCGTCAGCTAAGTGTGACCACAGGACCCAATGAAAACCATGATATGGCGGCCCACAGCATCACCGAGCCGTCGCCATGTTTCACAGTTGGGCGGAGACACTGCAGATCATAAGCTTCTTTGGGCGTTCTCCACACATAAACACGGCCCGTGGTTGGGAATAGGATGAAGGATGACTCATCCGACCATATCACACGTTTCCAGTCCTCAACGGTCCAAGTTGCATGGTCGCGGCACCATTTGCGGCGTGCGAAAGCGTTATGGTCCCTGATGAGCGGTTTGGCCCGTGCAACACGACCCCGTAAGTTCATGTCATGTAATTCGCGGCGGACTGTGATTGTCGAAACAGGGTGGGGGAGGTGCTGATTGAGTTCCTTTGTGACTTGCTCCGCAGTGGCACGACGGTTCTGCGTGACAATGCGCTTTAATACCCGGCGTGACCTGTCACTCATGATTTTCTTCCGCCCACTGTTTCGCTTCCCCGATGTGGTTTTCCCGTGTGTTGTGTAGGCCGTCATCACCTTCGACACTGTCCCACGCGACACACCTAACACAGTAGCCATTGCCGTCACACTCACTCCACATAACCGCGCACCAACAATTTGCCCTCTTTGAAAATCTGAGAGGTCTCTCATTTTACACTACCTCCGTCTGCTGTAGCCACTGGACACTGCTGTTCCACTGCGCCTGACGTAGTATGGAGACCGACCTAACACACCACCACCAGCGGTCCGGCGCTGCGGGCGCCACGACACCACTGCCAACTACATTTGATGTGTTGCCAACTACAGGTGTTTCCATTTTTCTGATCACCATCTGTAGAAACACGTGTTGCATCTATAAGAGTGACTTTTGACATTGTATTCCCATGGTACTTAAAAGAAAATCCTTTCTCACATACAATAAATACATCTTGCTTTATTAAGATTATTTTTAAGATGGATGTTAACTATTTTTCCCATTCAGGGATATTAAGATCGGTTCGCACTATGCATGGTTAAAAGTAGTTTTCTTACCCATCTTTTTATTTCACTATATAACATTGAAATTTCCGTTCCGAGAAAACGAAATCCTAAAAGTAACCGCTAACAAAGTGTGTGTGTTGGCGGGCACACTGAAGTATATTTTGCGGGCGTTCAGTGTACTTAATGATTTCCAGTTTAAGTACCATTTGTCCCAATATTTTGCTGACTTTTATAAATCATTTCGTTTTCCCTGACTTTTATCAAGATTTCCCTAATTTCCAAATTTGTAAAAAAAAAAAAAAAAAACCCTTGTATAAATTTAATTATTGAAATTAAATTTGATTTTATATATATATTACAACTATGTATAATAAAATTTATAACTTTCATCGAAGCAGAAAGGGATATTTAAACAAATTTTAAAAGAAATCAATAAAATTACACTTTTAATATTTCAAATCGTTTTAAACAAAACAAGAGAAATAATTTCCCGTATAAATCAATAGGTTAATTTTTAAGAAAAGAATCTGCGGGTGTCAAATACTATTTTGAAAACAAAAAACTTTCATTTGACGTAAAAATACACCCTTTTCAAGATACCCCTACAATCCTTATATGTAATTTATAGCACAACTAGTATTTAAGATAATATACCTATGTATTGCGTGACCTTATACACAAATACACACACACACACATATATATATATACAGCTACATGAGGATATTAATTTGTTTTATCCATAGCGTTACAGGGGGAAAGTAACTTCGTCTCTATATAATAAAAAAAAAAGGAAGTATCAACCGTCAGGAAAATAAATTGTATGACGGAATTTTGAATATTAAACTGAACTCAATATAAGTAAAAGAGCGTACAGGAAATTTAAGTCCGACGAACAGAAAAGCCTGTAGTAGCAGCACAAATGTTGATTGATTAGAACCTGATATGCAAAAAGTCATTCCGTAATGTTCTTGTTGTAATGAGAGTTTTCATGTTTACTGGCCATTATGTGGCATCTCTCTCTGTTTTAAGTAATTTTGCTTTTATTTGCCAAAATTGTAATTTTCACAAAATGGTTGTTTTGCGTGATCTTAAACTTAAGTGTGAAAATTACAGTGATTTTGCTTTTTTTTTTTTTTAACATACTAATTCACTTTTACCTTTAGCAAATGAAGCATTTCCGGTGTTACTTTGCATGCTATCAGGATTACGTGTTCCTAATAACTTCATTTATTCCGTAAATTCACTTTACTAAACACTTTCGCACCTCAAAGTAAGGATACAATACGCACTTAAATGTTATATTGCGGCCTTACAGTAAAATCAGTCCGAACAATATATAAACACAAGCTGAACTTTCAGTTCTTTTTTTAAAGAAACGTTTTCCAGGCTGATTGTAATAATAAGTTCAAACTTGCCACTGTTATTAAGTCTCCCCGACGCAACTCACCACTATTTTTGAATTTTATGTCTATATAAAGGAAGTCCTGAGTGACGTGACTCACTGATCAACGCTCAGGCCAAATCGCTTAAGCTAGAAGCTTGAAATCTGAACAGTGCATAGAATCTGTGATGTGAGGTACCGCTACGGAAGGATTTTTGGAAATTCAACGACGAAGAGACAGAAATTAAAATATCATCATCAAACGTTTCATAAGGACACTACAAAGACGATAGAACACAGCATGGTTAATGAGAAATAAACCACGCTTTAACGTTTGTTTAAGTGAGCACTTATCCCTCAGTTTTATGATTTTTGTCCCTCAGATTTGATTTTTTTTTTAAATAAAAATGGTTGATTTAAATCAAATTCCGAAATAATTTAAAGTGAAAATAAGTAAAATCCCTTTTCTGTTCTGTTATTTCGATTACGGAAGATAATAATCATAATACAATGAGACTCGAATGTTATGTACAGCACAGTATGAAAACGCGTGTCATGTCGAGGATGATTAGGGAAAATCCCGTTTTGAACGGGTAATGGGGGAATCCTAATTTCTTCTCTTCGTAACATAAGATTTGTAAATCGTTAACTATTCCAACGGGGAAATCACCATTCGACATTTAAGACGAAAATTCTTTTATGTGCACGGCCGTTTGTTTTTCCCAGATAATAGGGGCGTATTTAGAGGGATCCGATCCCCTAACCTCTCCGAAACTTATTATTATTTTTAAGATTTAAAAACTTTAGGTGAAATTTACGTATTGTATATGTATTTCGTGCCGCAAACTAGTTCCGATTTTTTTAAAAAATATATGCCCCTGCCAAATATCTGAACAGTGGAAAAAAGTGCCATGTTGATAAACGTTCCTGTACTTTTTCCTTAATGCTTAAGAAACATTGTTTGGGATTGAAATAGGTTAACGATTGGGGATTAATTCAAACTTCAACCCAAATACTTTCACTTAAATGGCATTATTAACATTTAATACAAATTCTTACGATTTTTCTTCAGTTATTCGGAGAAAAATTTGATTTAAATTTAAAAAAAAAAACTATTTAAATAAAAAATAGCTAGGAAAAATTAACTAGCACACTGTATGTAATAAAATAAACGCTGTTAACCAGTAGACTGTACCTAATAAAACATACGCTGTTAACTATAACTGTATCTATTCTTGTCCTATCTTCTAACAGAAACGCATATACTACTTGTGCCGCACGGACGAAATATTTCTATCTATGCCAGTTCTATAAATTTTTTAATATATTCGTTTTCCGAAACGAACGGAAGAGAGAGATTCTGCATTTCGACGTGGTTCTCCAGTGAGCGAATGATAAGGGAAGCCAGGAAGAAGCTTCCTCGATCGATCAAACCTTGGCACAGCCGTAAACAGCCTGGCCTTTTACTCTCTCTCTCTCTCTCTCTTTCCTCTCCTCTCTGGCTTCTGACTGCTCCGCTCTCCGCACCAAAAGAAAGAAAAAAAAATATACATCAAACTAGCTTTTACTTGGAATCGGTTAAACACTTCCCGTTTTGCTGCTACGTTAATACTGTATGCAGAGGGACCATTGAGAATACAATGACCACGGATAGATGAATACGTTATGTGGGAGTTTCAGCTCAATTCTAAATGCCATTTAGTCTATATAGCAGAGGAGAAACTAAAATAAAATTTTAGTTGTACTATTGGCTAAAGATGCGTAAAAAACTCAAGTGAATGATGGTTAAATAATTTGTAGATGGAAAATTCCGAGAAAAACTACCGACACGATGCTGTCAACCACTAACTTAATGCGTGGGATCGAGCCAGGGGCCTTTCACACTAGAATTTACATTGCTGTCAGTCTCGTGAACAAATGGCCGCACAGGGTATATTCCCCTCTTTTCCCTTACACTATTTACGACTGCGTTCGAAGTACAAACCTGTAAAGGCTATATGATCGGCCATCATGTGTATGTTCTCCTGGGTAATATGAGGCCAATATTTCTGACACAGCCTGCTATTTGTATGTGAAGAAAGAAAATCGTGAGCGTTCAACAGACTTTGATTCACGGTCACATGAATTAAAGAGGGCTTGCGAAAAAAAAAAAAAAAGTCGTGTCGAAGTTCCTTTCTCTTAATGTCATAAGGGTCTTCACTACAGCGAAATTAAACTACCGCTAATTTTAGAGTTTTTCTGTAATATTTTCAAATCAAATAAATATATTCGAAAAGCAGAAACGTAGTGAACTAGACAATATGATTTTGCATGTGATAACGTTATTACAACTCATCCATCTGCTTTCGATTTGCAACTGTAGATAGATTTAGCATTTTTTTTTTGCGGGTTCTGTAAATAGCGACATACCAAAACCAGATAGGTGAATTGTGATAAAGATATCACATGCAAAATCGTATTATCTAGTTCACTACGTGTCTGCTTTTTGAATATTTTTTATTTGTTTTGAAGATATTACAGAAAAATTCTAAAATAAGCGGTAGTTTAATTTCGCTCTAGTGAATGCCCTTAAAATCAAAACGGACCTCCTCCAAAACTTCCTAATTCAACATACATTTGTTCACTTTCTCAATAAAACTATACTTCCTTAACAGATAAATGATTGGTGTAGCATGATAGTTTGATCTTACACTCCATCTGTACTCTTTCACTTATAAAAACAATCGTGTGTCATTTTTTCTTCATATTTTACAATGACCTATTGTCTTTTTGGGTGCAGAATAATACCCGTTCAATACTACATAAGACGTAGTGGCTTCTGACCTCTCCTCAAAGGTTGGACCCCTCTCAACAAAACTTTCTAGGTGTGCGCCTGCATTCACTCATATTATATTGTTCCGACCAATGAGATATTTATTTGGTAGCTATATGTCAAATTTTTGGACACTTTCGTTTTCCGTTAAACGCTTGTCGAATGATATCGTTTATAATTAACAAAGGCAAAATTTCGAAAATTTTCAACTACGGAGTTTATTTTCAATGAATGAGGACAAACTTCCGGTCATTTTATAATATGTAAGAATTTCTGACCGCAAAGAGACCTCAGTCTTCGAATGGAATGAACCTAAGAGAAGCCTCAGATTTTCAACGAACTTACTAAAGTGCTGCCAAAATGTCTTGAACCGTGGCAAAAATGTTAACTAAAGCTTACACCCTCGACACACCTACGCGTTGAACCAATAAAGGTTCAGTTGTTGCTAAGCGAGGGGGGCTTTAGCGAAAGGGAGTAGAATTCCTTTAGCCGATAGCAGCGCCTGGAACGGAAGGCTAGGTGTCAAGTCAATATGGTATATCTTCAGCAGTTATTTACTAGCAGCTACTTACTTAAAAAAGTTCGTTACTGAATTCTCTATGTCTCTGTGTGTGTGTGTGTGTTTGTTTGTCTCTCTGTCATTTGCATTTTTTTTTTCAATTTTGAGCCCTCCATTCGATAGAGCACCAAAAAATATCTCAAAGAAGCAATTAATGGAATTTTTCGCGTCACTCTTACCGTTCCGGAGATATTGGCCAAAAAAGTTCCGATTTCGGGAGATTTAAGGAGACATATCTCAGGAACCACAAGTCACTGAGAGATGATATTGGTGTTGATCAATACCTAAGACGATGGTGAACATTTTGGTACCAAAATAGTAACTGGTAGCAGCTGACAAACTGGCTATCGTTCCTCAGATATTGGCCACAAAAAGTTCGGATTTCGGAAGATTTAAGGAGCCATATCTCGGAAACCGTAAGTCATAGACAGATGATATTTTGCAATTTTTTCAATTTTGAGCTCTCCATTTTAAGCATGAGTCTTCGTAAAACAATATATCGTAGAACGTTTTAACAGACGTCTTAAACAAAACGTGTGAAAATAATTTAATACTCAAGGAAATTAAAATGGATCGATATGTTACAAGTATTGTTTAATGAGTATAATAATACAGTAAATTACATAGAATAATTGGTAGAAAACCTGTAGATAAGAAAAAAATAATTCTTTTTAAGTTCGTTCTGGCAATCCTCTTGGAGCATTCTTAACTTTTCTTTTAAAAAAATAAGAATCTTGCTTTCTTTGATTTAGAAGTCACTTTTGATTTGCCCTGAGGTACAGTATATACAGAGGACTTATGTCACACATACTCTCACGCCTGGCTTTAGGACGACCCCTTCAGAGTTAACCCGAGGTTGAGTTCTATTTGTCACGCAAATATATCACGAGTTAGAAAATAAAAAATGAAGTCCGAGAAAAAAAGACAACATGCAAACTCGGGACTTGAACGAACATTAGACACACTATACATTATTATCAAACTGTTTTATTCAATATGCATACCGACTGTTTTTCAAAGCGATTCAAGAGTGTATGATATTACGTGTCTTCTCTTAACATGACACAAAGAACTATTTGAGGAGAAGAGAATGACTTCTCGTGAAAGAGATTGGAAGTTGTCATTTCAGCATAATGATGTGATGAAATTCTTGAAGTGTTTGTTGGCAAAAGACACGGGTGGAGAGCTATGAATATCACTTAAAAAACACAGCCTTTGTTCCTTCTTTTCTAGGTCAGTCAAAACTGTTGAAGTCATTCGTATGGGTTATACAGTATCTCTTTTACAGTATATACGCGCATATGTTTTCTTTTAATGCTATTGAACACTTGCACGCTCGCATATTTACTTACCACACTAAATTACACATTTATTCTCTTTCTAGAATGAAAAAAAAAATCGTTATTCGAACAAGATGAATCAAGTTATGGAATATATACAGTATATACGAGAGTATTTCCAAAAGTTCCCGCCTTGACACTGAACTTTCACGCCACTGATACCGTTATTCGCATGTACGGTGCCATCTTGGTTTTAACTGTCTAGTTGCGTCAGTTCGTTGGAGGCAGTCATTTGAATAGGCCTGTTATACACTATGAGATAAATCCTAGGAAATATCTTACGATTTTTCCTATAGTCAAAATCTCAACATGTGTAGCATAGGATTGCATGTCATTTCCTATCCTATGAGATTTCTCTTGATTAGAGCACGCTCTTATTTCGGAAAGAGAATTTAGAAGATTTCGTTTTAAGCGACATCAGGCGAGAAAAAGTGAAAACAAGTTCTGGAAAACATTGCTGGCCAAGAATACGTTGTGAAACCTGGCACTTGTTCGGAGGATATGAAACGGGAAAAATCTTCACGTGTATGACACAAAAAGGTAGTATTTCCTACAAGATATGCCGTAAGATTTGTCCTAAGATATTTCCTAGAATTTATTTCATAGTGTATAGCAGACCTTAACTGTGCGTTAGGTCGGATACTGCATGACAATGCTCCAGTGCATACGGATGCTGCTGCCAAGGCTGCAGTGAAAGACTGCGACTTTAAGAATGCTCAGCATCCACCCTACGGCCCAGAATTAGAACAGTAGCTTTGGCAATTAACACCCGTGTGGACTGAGTACTAGCATGCAGTAAGAGAACTCAACGCATACGCAACGACTGATTCAAATGACTGTCTCCAACGAAATGACGCAGCTAGAAAATTGAAAATGAAACATTATTTGTTCCATAGATGGCACTATGTATCATAAACAACTTATTACCAATGGCGTGATAGTTCAGTCGGGCCGGAAACTTTTGATAGTACCCTTCATAAATTTCTGGTCTCAATATACTTGTTGATGTAAACGCTTACTACTTTCCTTCTTTAGGGATTACGTTTCATAAAATTTCACCTTACCGTAGGCCTACGATACATGCAAACACTATTTATACAAAATTCCAAGGTTTTATTCCAACGGAAATGATAATAATAGAAAACAATCAAGCTCCCCAGCCGTTCTTAGCAGTCGTACTTCGCAAGAATCCGTAATATACAGCATATGTTCCAAGGTGAATATTTATACAAAATTTCACGGTTTTACGTTCGAACAATTCGGGTTAAAGCGCTACCCACTACCTCTGATTGTTTTTCTCCACATGTAGATTAATTTTGAAATCGGTAGTTTTAGTGGTTTTCTGTCACTTCCACTTTTAATATAATGTATTTTTCTCCTCACTCTAATCGCTTGCATATATATATATATATCACTTCTCGCTATTTATTACCATCTTTGTTCTGTAGTGATCAACGTTAAAATCGGAAATGGTTTTTAAAAAATTATACTATTTCCAGCTCAAATATTACCTCCATCAATCTCGACCCTCTACAAGACCAAAATTGATGGCAATCCATCAAATAGTTCTTTGAGATTTGTTTGTTTTCCGGACCGGCGGACGGACAGACAGACAAGAAAAAAAAAAGAATTTTGGGGTAAAACAAAATCTTTAATCTCCAGGGTCGGATCCAGAATTTTCTGACGGTGTGCACCAATAACTACCAATACATTTGGATTAAACTTGATTTTTTTTTTTTTTTAAATGCCTTAAGGCATCTGTGGTGTACATGAGGAATTGTGCTGGAAATGTTCAACGTCTGGTCTCGCGAATCGAGTCTATAGCTTTCCTGAATGCAAAGCCAACGCTTTACCAACTGAGCCACGACCGCTTTGTATTGGTTTTGGTATAGTATATAATGAACTTGTTGTTTTAGATCAGAAATTTCTTTAATTATGGACACCTGGAAGATGATGGATACTTGTATCGCAGAGAATCCTTATGAAACTGTTACTATTTTTACTGCTAGCTTTTCATTTTAGATAGTGTATATTTACAATGAAGGTGGTGCACGTGCACCCCTCTAAATCCGGCCCTGTATACTTTTAATATGTAATTTTGAGATTCTACAGTAAGAAAACCTGAAGTCGAACTATAAATAAGTCTTACATTTTTTTTTTTTTTTTTTTTTTACAATTTCAGTACTAAGTACGTATAAATTGCAATTCTTTATCGGAACTTTTACTGCTTTTCAAGTTATTATTATTGCTATTACTGTTAATAACAATTCAAGTCAAGCGTGCCTGTCAAACTTCACACTCATTGGTAAAATAAACATGTTCTAATATAAGCAATTTTATTTTATGGCTATTTGGTTGCCTCTAGTCACACTGGACTGAATGTAATAATATATTTATTATTATACGAATATATATATATATATATATATATATATATATATATATATATATATATAGAAAGTATATTTAAAATAAGTACTCATTCAACACATTAATAAAGTCCTACCTCTCTTTTTTAACGACTTTTGATCTACGGTTGTCCAAATGACTCATTCTTGTTTTAGCTGTGGATTATTGCCAATTACGTTGTGTACTTTATTCGACGCATACTCTGGGGAGAAAACAGCAACTAACGCAAACACTATTTCAGCTGACACTCGAGGATCCTTCTCTACCCTCCCTGCTCTCTAAAGCCATCAGGGGCTACTATAACCAAACCCACACCTTTTGCTTACTCTGGCAGGACGCCGATGCGATGGACGACACAGGAGAACAGCACACGCATAGTCAACAAGTCAGCCACTGTTAAAACATCAACGAATACACATGTTGTCGTCGCAATAACTCCCATGATTTACACACAGAAAAAAAAAAAAACGACTAATGTCCAAATAATTTCTCCAATGAAAGAAATCCAACCAGATATGAAGAAATATATATTATAGATGTTTTGAAACAACATTAACGAACTTTGGAAAAAGATTCCTCATATACGATAACGTATAAAAAGAAAAAAAAAACATAGGTGCACAAATGCGTCATTTCTGAGTACAGCTCGACGAAAATTCGTCAGAACGGAAAACATACAAGATCAAGGTCAAACAAAATTACTTTAAACCGTATACTTTTAACGAATTAAATGAAATTAAATTAAATTCCTAGTTTTGTATTCCATTGTACGTTCTAAGGCTAAAAGAGTCCGAGACGGATGATTAATGATTGTGAGTGATCATGAAAAAACTGGTGGAATGAACATGTGGGTTGAAACGGGACGAAACCCCTTAAAAATAACCACGGCCCCACGATATTGTATGCCACAAACATGAGAATCGAACCAGAGACTCGTCGCACTAGAGGTGAAGCCACCGTCCTCCTTTGAATCAATATTTAACATAACCACTTGCAACCATATAAGTTCTGGCGAATCGAATAATTTCTTGGTTGTGGAGAAACGAATAATAACCCTTGTTTGGTATTATGGGGTTCAGTTGACCCCCAGAGTTCTTTTTAAAATTGGTCAAATATAACACGCACTAACAAGACAAACACTTCTCAGGTCACACTTACAAATGAGATGACAAGAATAACGCCTGACTAGATTCTCATTTCACTCACACAGTCAGTTTAGTTCTCATTTCACGCATGAAGTCAATTTGGACTTTATCGTACCATAGGGGAAATAGGATTATGGGAAATATTTGAAATGTGTATATGGAACGTTTTCTTCCCCTAAGGATAGGTGTTTCAATTAGCGATGTGCAAAACCGGTTTTTAAAAAACCGGAAACCGATTTCTAGAAAAACCTAAATCCGAAAAAACCGACATTTCGGTTTCCTCTAAAAACCGGTTCGGTTTTTCATCGAAACCGGTTCGGTTTTTACCGAAACTGGTTTAGGTGAAAACTTTTGAAAAACACAAAACTATTTCTGTGGTAACGGAATCGGTTTCCGAAGAACAACGAAACAGTATTCTGGTCAGAAATAGAACCAATTTTGAGAGGGAAAAAAAACGGAAGCGGTTTTGAAGAAAACCGAACCGCTTTTGGAGAAAACCGAACTGGTTTTGGGGAAACCAAAACCAATTTCGGCGAAAAAAACGGTCATTTGAAAATTTTCAAAAACGTTTCGGTTTTCCTAAAAACCGAAAAACCGGTTTTTGTGCCCACCACTAATTTCAATCCAAATGAAATTGTGAAATGCCCAGCTGGACCTAAGTGCTAATTTCAGTCGTTTCTTTCGGTGTCTAACAGCTTCCGTCTGATTTCCTTTCTCTTTGCTTGGACAGGTTTTCCTTCTAATGTTTCACTGTCATTGCCAGATTTATATTTAAAGTACATGCATGTGTGTTAGAAACAATGGAAACTATTAATTGACGTGTAACAATGAAAAACTGCTGTTATTTAAAGGTAATAAAGAATTCATTGTTGTGGTGTGAAAATTTGAATTCTCGCTGCCCCTTTACTACAGGCATTTTAATGGAAATGACATAATAAAAACAGTTTAAGTTGTAGACATAACATTGAAAAAATAATAAAAACTTGGCAAAAGTACAACGTTAATTAGTTACGTTATCCCGCTCATATCTCACTTGTCAGAAGTAGAAAACACTCATCTCCATGGGCGCCCGAAGGAGGGCAGGGGGGCCGGGCGCCACCCTGGCTCCCAAAAAAAACTTAAGATTTTCTTAATACAAAAAGAAAATTAACCAAACGTAATATAGCAACCAGGGAAATACCCGCCGCCCCTAGAAAATTTTCTTCGAGCGCCTATGCTCATCTTTGATATAAAGTCGTTCCTGGTTTCATTCAAGCCAATATGAAATTATGGTGGTCTCGTTTCCTTCCAATTAGTCTCAATTAAATCCATCAATCTCGGTAGGCGTTTCTTGCGTGGAAGACCCGGGTTCGATTTCCAGCGGGAGCTAATGTGGTTCGGATCCCACGTCTCACATACTGCTGCTGAAAAAGACGCTGCACCCCACATCAAATTAAAATCAAACCTTTCAGCGTTATTCGTTTTTTCTTCAGCCCACTTAAGACTTAACACATTGCGGAATTATTATTTTTTTTTCTTTTACAACTGCATTTCTTTGTGATGTCTATCTGAAAACGTAGAACTAAAAGTCTTTTCTGATGCTATACGGACACAAGTTACCTTTTGTTGTTGTTGTAGTAAACTTGTGGGAATCAAGAGTGTTTGTGTGTGTAACAAATGTTCTATCTTCTATGCATGCATATGTTCTACTACATACGTACTATACTATGTACGTGCTATTGCTCTACTCTTAATCAGCTGAGGAGAGAAAGAAGAATATATGTGTCGATGTGTTAAAGGAGCTATGATGGTGTGATGGCGTCCAACCAATTCCTATTCTTGTGGTGACCGTCCAACCAAGCTGGTCAGGGTCAAGCTTTGGCGAGACAGATTGCTTGCTTCTCTGCTGCTGAGAAAGAAAATAAATGGCTAATGTCTTCATTCTCCTTTTGTGCAGCTGGCATCTCTTGCACCCATTCATCTGGAGCCAAAGATTGAAAAAAAAAAATCGAGTCACGTGGAAAACAACAGTCGCAGTTTTCCTGGCGACACCAAGAAAATAGCGTGAGACGTAAATTTTCCCGTCGCGCAACTTGGTTCTCCTAATTTTAGGCTAAACCCTCTCTAAGTTGTTTTGTGATTGTAGCAATCATTTGAACAGTTTGTCACGCTGACGACTGCAAGCACCATTAGAAACGTCGAACTAAAGACTACTTAGATGTTTCTATTGTGTGGTCTGCTACTTAAGATGGCGTCGGAATTTCTGCTCCCCTCAGCAGCTCATAATGTCTTCTAAAGACCTCATTTATGTTTAGTCAGAAACGATGTAATTACGTCTGTATAAATTAGAGGTGAGCATTATGAGCACACCTAACTTTGCGTGTCGAGATAAAATCCGACTGATATACGTAATTTGTTTGCAACCAAAAAAATAATTATTAGTAAAAGGTGTGTTTGTTTCAATATCTTCTTTAAATATGTAGTTATAATTCCTGCATATTTTACTTTAAAAAAATGCATATATATATATATAATTCTATTATTAGTACTATGTTGCTATCATAGTTACGTAATGTCATGATTGACGACAATAAAACGTACGAAAATAATTTGAAAATTCAATTTGTCAAAATCTGGAACAATACTGATACGCCTCTGACTTATGTCCTACTTACTATTGATAATCACACCACCTAGCTCAAGTGTATGGGGTCCCTGGTTTGATCTCAGTTCGAGTCAAGTGTGTTTTGTGGTTGGCAAACCCCGTGTGTATGAATATTATCAGGGTTTCCTATTTTCTTCATTCCGCCATTTACTTCATCATCATTACCGTCTCCGTTAGCTTCAAAGCATAAGTATGGGACTTTTTTCTATATAAAAAAAAAACTCATTGTAGTATATAACAAATACTTAACGCATTTAGAACGGGTATCATGTACAATATAAACCAAGTTTCCACTGAATATTTCTATTTTCAATCCCAACTACCTTACTTCTCTACACATCATATTACAACCATCATTCCATATTTAATGATTCCCTTGGCAAATATTACTTCTCATGTTACAATCAATGTTCTTTATTGACTTTAATTGGGGTTTTGCCTTCAAGTGCATGCTCAGGTCTCAGTTGTACCTACATCATAGAGTTTTGTTATTTGAAAAAAAAAAAAGATTTGTAATATAGGAATATGAATTAAAAGTTAATGGATGATGATGGAAGATGGAGGTTCAATCTCCGTCAATCAATGTTTTAAATTTAACACACGAATCAATCTCTAAGATAAACAGTTATTTATTTTATTAACCAATAGCTAACAACCTTTTTTTTAAAAAAAAATAAAGAGTGAGAGATTTTACACTAACCAACGCACAAATCCTACAAAGATGTTTACGTTACAAGCGATTTAAGGAAATTGCCCAAAATTGGAATACGCATCTGAGACCATCGTTCGGATGAATATCCCTGAGAACTTCTTTGTAGTTAACGTACGCGTCTCTGGCTCAGTAGACCCGGGTTCGATTTCCAGTGGTTCGGATCCCACTTTACGCTGTAAGACCACTTGTCTTACAGCCTCACTGCTGAAAGAGAAGCTAAACTAATCAATAGAGCAACCCAAAAGCATAAAAAGCATAACAACAATTTACACATATGGTTGGTACCTTGAA
Organism: Thermobia domestica; assembly: GCF_964235325.1. NCBI lineage: Eukaryota > Metazoa > Arthropoda > Insecta > Zygentoma > Lepismatidae > Thermobia > Thermobia domestica. The sequence goes on along the minus strand of NC_137460.1, from coordinate 50,813,734 downwards.
CATGGTTGTGGTTGTCTAAGGGTCCAGAAGAAACTAATTTTAAAAGCATAATTTTAGAAAATAAAGCATAATTTAAAATATATATAGCACAATTCTTGAAAAATTCTGTTTAACTGCAAGTTTAATGTACTGTATTAGTATTTTTAAACCAATATTTACAATGCAAAATCATTGAGAACATAACAATGCAACAATGAAGAGCTTATTTTGATTTCTGTAAACTTTTCGGTGTAATCCTTTGATGTGCAGAAAAGAAAAAAGGAAAAGAAGAAAATTTTCCGCCAACAATGAATACTACACAAGAACTGTACACTATATTGTTATGTGTACCTCCTGAACTTGAGCACTCTCTGTACTTTTTGGTGGCATCTTTTACTTTCCCTTTCTGTCTATATGCACCTCTAAGCCGCACCCAAGTGATAGAAAAAACTGACTCGAGTAAAGCATACTGTATCTCTTTACAGTGCATTAAGTAGAAAATTCATTAAATATGAAAGAAACTGGTTGTATAAAATATTAATAAATAAAGATATTTAGAATATTTAATGTATAGTAACGTATTATACGTTATACAGGATTAATGTAAGACAATGATTGAAATTAACAATAAATCATAATAAAGCATAATTTGGAAAAAAAATAAAGCACAATTAAACAAAAAAAAAGCATAATGTGGGTTGCTCTACTAATCAATGAATGAAGTATCATTGAATTTATTTTTTCTTGTAAACGAAGTTAATCAGAGGCAGGCTGTTTTAAAGATATTTTACACTGCGGACAAACCCTACACACTTTGGTAGGGTACTGACAAATTACCTTCCACGTGGCAATGCGAGATAATATGAAACTTGTCTAAAGTAGTTGGCAAGTTTCCTCTCCATGGAGATGGCATTACGAAACAACGTAACTTTGCAATATGAGGTAGGAAGACATTTTTAGAAGGAATTTATAAAATTAACGAAAAGTCTTGGGAGTTAACCTACGAAAGATTTTTCGTAACACGGAGCAAGAGTTTCTCTCCATTTATTAACGTGAATTTTCAAAACGCCTACATTATATGCAACCTGTTTTGTTGGTTATCTATGAAGTAGGCGAATTACAATAAATGCAAATAATAATAAAAAAAAAGTGCTTCCATGAAAGAAAAAATCTGATTGCTGGGCTGAACGGGTGTTTAACTTCTGTCTTTGTCACACCTGGCGGGTTCTCAAACAGTAACCTAATGATAACATTTTTTTTTTTTTAACGGGTGTTACACTTCTCGTAAGTTAACCAACCAGATTAAGTTTTAAGTATTTGAAAAATAATTGAAGTGTCTCCTGCAACGAACAACTATCCCATTAATTACATAAAAAGTGAGATGCAGTTGTACTCAGACAGCTGCTAAGCATCTGGCAGTTACTGCGTGACTATTTCAATGTCGTTTAGTACAATAAAGTCTTAAGTCGTTCCTCGCCTGTAGTGTTCTCAGCGTGGTTTCCATAGAATAGGGGGCTAAGTTACCTTCCACTACCTGAATGAATTATATTTTGTAGGACGGATACGGTCTTTGCTAAAGAGCAAAGAATTTATCCGTAGACTTAGGCGTACTTGGTTCGATCTCAGATTACACGAGTTTGTGGTATAAATATGTATTCGTGGATTTTATCGGGATTTTTACGTATTCTCAAGCAGTCTTATTCCACTGATTTCTTCATAATTTTTACTGGTTCTATAATCCGTCTCTCCTTTAACATACAGCGGTAGTGTAAGCTGATGGTTTCATTTCATTTCCTTTTATATTTTGAGTGAAAAGTTTCCTGCTTGGACAAGCTCTTTTTTTCCTTAGTTTTTCCATGCATCATTCTCAGATACGGAACTAAATTTAAACAATAAAATTCTCTGCATATTGACAAACCCCATCACATTCATACGATAAGTAATGCTCGAAAACTTTTATATATATATATATATATATATATATATATATATATATATATATATATATATATATATATATATAACTGACTTCATTATTCATTACTAGCTCAAAAATGTCCATTCTTCTCATGTGAAGAATAATGTTTATGCAAAATATTTGAAAGTAAAAAAACTAAATAGAATAATTAATGACAACCATGTTTGAAATGTCCAATCTCCACACGGGTTTATGGAAAGTATTTAAACCTTTTCCCAATAGGATAAGAATTTCAGTGTTTCCCCTGTTGCGTAGGCAACCAACATTGCTTTACGTTACGAAGTATTAGAGCTATAGTAGAAGCTGTTGTAAACATGTTACCCTCTTTCCACCCTACCCCTAAGGGTGTCTTAACAGTTATTTTTTTAGATTGTTCCTATCCCACCTCCTGGGGTGCTAAGAGTGTCTTATCCCCATGGTATTTTTTTTTTCAGGATGAAAATAATATGTATATCAATTTTGGTTAAAATTGCTTTAGCGTTTCAGAGTTATGCTGGAACACACACACCACACCACACATTTTCTATAGATAGGTTTAATCTGATTTTTTTTTTTTTTTTTTACGCTAAAGTGGTAAATAATTTTCTCACAAATCCACAGTTGCTCAATTCTTGTATACAGTACCGCTAATACTATTTATCTAGCCAGTCACTTTATATACTTTTGAGAAACCACAGCGAGAGAGAAACTGGCTATCTTAACCCTGCTTTAATGGCTTAGCGACCTAACCTAAGCACGTTAGGGTAAGTGAGCTAGAGCTTGTCTCCGGTAACCAAAAAAAAAGACAGGACAAGATTTTTAGGAAACATGCTAAACACAATCGTAGAAAGCTAAATATTGTGTATTAATGTGAAGCCTACTATACTAATGCCACATTGACTTGATCCCTAATCTTCCGTTGCAAGCGCTGCTATCGGCTGAAGGAATTCCACTTGCTTTCTCTCGCTTAGCAACAGCTGAACCCTTATTGGTTCAACGCGTGGGTGTGTGAGGGTGTGAGCTTTAGTTCGCATTTTTGCCACGGCTCAAGACATTTTGGCAGCACAATACTTTGTGTTCCCTTGAGATCACTAGATGAAACGTACATGAACTCCCTCGTGTCTATATGATTAGCATGTATCTTTGGCGTTGTCAATCTGGTTCGATACCCGGAGGGAATTCATGTGATTCCGATTCCACGTTAGTTCATAGATCCATGTCTCATATGACCTCGCCGCTGAAAGGGACGCTAAACTCAAATTAATCATGAAACGTAATTTCCTCCCTTAAAAAAAATCAACCTCTAAAATCCATGAGTAAAAAATAAATTTTGGCTGGTTGCTTTCTCGTTCCATTAGCGGAAAACCATTATATATATATATATATATATATATATATATATATATATATATATATATATATATATATATATATATATATATATATATATTTCTTTTTCCTGAGAGGTTTATTTGGATTCTATTTTTATCAGGCAATTTCTCCTGCCAGCGACTGGTATAGAAGGAGCATTTGAAGAAGAAAGCGTGAGCAGATCAAAAAGGTGTGGTAAAAGAAAGAACAGAGAGACGCCAAACACGATGCACCTGCATCATCGCGACCAAATGTTTTCATCCAAGAACGAAGAAACGAATGCTGATGCTGACTGGCTCCTGCATTTGACGTCGTTCACGACACGCATCGCATCAAGTGCGTTTTTATTCTACAGAACAGAGCTGTTGCTTCCTTCACCCCTTCTCCATTCCTACTCTTAATATATGCTCCCGTATCATGTTCTGTCTCTCTCTCCGCACACACTTTCAAAGCACGAGTTTTCAGCTTGCAAATTCGGCTCTTACTTAGTTCATCCGTATCCGCAGCTGAGTTGCAGGTTTTTTACGACCTGACTGACTGACTGTAAGCGAAAAGTTCACGTGTGTTCTTATATTTACATATTGCATTTCTAACAACGATGCATGTGAAAGTATCTTCGCTTAAGGCTGTCTAAAATTTCCTTCTGAATTCTAACTTGAAATGAACTCTGTGGAGGCTTTATTGCATTCTTCTTCTTCTTCTTCCTTTTTTTAAGAATATTGTTTGTTTGCCACAATATATACTTTCGACTAGTTTTGTACTATAGTAGTTTTGAGACTGGTTACTACATGATATTTACATAAACACCCTTTAATGGGAAAATTCTTATTTTGGTAGCTTCTACTTAGTCACTATAATCAGAGCGGATAGAGATATTTCCGCTCCACTATAGCTCTTCCATCAAGTCGCCCGGCTGCAAATGAACTTATTTCTCAGGAGTGATCTGAACAATTTCAACGAAAATCGGTTGAGATCGGTCGAAATCAAAAGAACAGTTGATCAATTTGAATGAAAATCGTTGGAGAACGATCGCAATTAAGAGAATGGTGGATCAATTTAACCAAAAATCGCTTCAGATCGATCGAAATCAACGGTCACATTCGGCCGATGCGAAACCGATGTTGATTAATTTTTATCAAAAATTGGCATGAAGGTCATCTGATGGCCTGATTTAGGTACTTTACTAAATCTAGTTGAGACTGGTCACCGAAAAATAGCCAAAGACACAGGCCGTGAAAATCTTTGAGTTTTAAGTCCCACGGGTATGCCGGTTAGGCTAAAGGAGACGGTGATGATGAGAAATGAATGAAATGGTGGAATGAAGAAAGTGGGGGGAAACGGGAGAACCCCGAGAAAACCCTCGAACACGGTATTTGTCCACCACAAAGTCCATGCGGTGCGAGCTGGGATCGAACCAGGGACCCCAAGCACCGGAGGTGAACGGTCTACCATTGAGTCACCGCTCCCCCCAAGACACAGGCCGTGACATACGTATGTTAATTTCTTTCATTCTCAGAAACTAGGTATTTATCATCTGCTATTATGTAAACCCGCAGAACAAGGAAGTTATGCAGGTTACATACAAGTCAAGGAGTTCTTAGACACAAGATAAGAATTAAGAAACATGCTTAATTTTTGACCTCTCCTTCCCCGAGCAGAAAATAACAAAAAAAAGGCTTTGTACACGATTAGATAAGTGTACCAAATTCTGTAGGTATAGGTGGCTTTTTCCTATTATAAATTCTTCAAATGGTACTTTTGAAGATGGAAGGCTGGAATGACGTGTAATAGAATTGGTGGCTTATACCTACGTAGATGCGGTTGGATACTGTTTACATTTAGAACAGTGATAAGATATTGTTCTAAATTATATTGGCTATATTGACGATATGTAGTATTTAGTATTGCTAGTATTTACATTGACAATATATGTGACATATTGCATATAGTATAGAATCATGTACCTAGGTATAGAAGACACATCACCTGATTAGATGATGCCGAAAAAGGAGTTGTGAAGTAGAAGACAAAGGCTAACTTTTTTGTGTGGGGGGGGAGGGGCTGTTGCCTTATGCATCCTCTTGCATTGTTCGTTTAATATATGGCCAAACATGTTTTGAGGATGTGAACTGTAGCACCTTTCAAGTATTGTATGCCTTAGCATGCTGGAGGTAAATTGCTGGAAACCTAAATAAAATTTTGTCGTGAAACGACTTGATATTAGATCGAAGTAAGTTTGTTTTATGTTCATTTCAGTTACAATGTTAAACGGCTTTCTTACAACTGAGTCAACCAATATTTCATTCCCGTACAGGTATTTTTTTTTTTTTTAAAGTCATTCATCTTTACTAACGTAGATGTAAATAACACTGTCGATAACAGAACTGTTTCCTAGTTATTTTTCCGAAAAGAACAAGCAGAAAAGCACCTGAAATTTATGACGAAACTTGAAGAAATAGTTATTCTTCTTACAGAATCTGTGAAAATTACTAAAGAAAAATTCCCTAGAAAAAGACTCTTTTTGCACAGAATTCCCCATCTCGAAAGATTAGGCAGAACGGGAAGATAAGATCATTTGAAATATTTTCTACAAAGTGTTGGAGGATCTTTAGACAGAACGGGAAGACATGTGCTCACCAGCTTTGAGTTACTTTGCTTATCTTCTCACTATTTTTAAAATATACGGAAATCAAGTTGAGTTGAGTAGGGGGGGGAGGTTAATGGGGGACGTCAGCATCGAGGCTAATAAGGGAATAGAATTATGTCATAATTTTATTGGGAGTATCAAATTGATTCCCTACTGAACGTGGTTTAAATATTGCTCTGCATCATAAACAGAAACTAATGAAAAGAATTTTTATAACTATTAGGACAAGCACGATAATGATCGTATTGGAGGTATGCTATAAATATACACCTACAGGTAGATCGTGTAACATTGGATCTTACGGCTCATTTGATTATCTTGGCATGGAATATGATTTAAAGGAGAGATTTTTTGTTATTTCTGTGGAGATGAACTTTCGATTTTCGTAAGCAATAGGATTAGCTCTTAGTTATTTTGAATATTTAAGACTGATTCATTACTCATTAGGAGCAAATTAAATAATTAACTGATTCACTGACTGAAATGTTAATAAGGACACTAGCAATGAGGCTATATGTAGCCGTAACGAAGGATATCACCGACGTCAATGATACAAACAAACCGATCTACTAACGTGGAAAACTTCAACAGAAATAAAATACAAATAATTTAAAGAAAATACCGTACATTGAAGCTGCGCTGAAATGAAAAATAGAAGTTAAATTGATTAGGAATAGATAATGCGAAACAGTAATGTTATTTTTTAAAAAAAAGGAACTAACACAACTAGATAAAACTTTTAAAACCCTCAGAGGTCGTTAAAGTTAGTCAGGTAAATAGCACACACATAAAAAAAACAAGCACTTTAACACCAAAGAGCAACGTTATTTCTCAAAAAGCAACTCAGTTCATTTGTCAGTCCAAAATGTCTTTTGATATCTGCGTATTCAGGACATTTCACTAGAATACAGCAAATACTCTGAGGAACGATATAAATAATCATCATTACAATACGGAAGGAAAACGTTGTGCAGTAGGTACGATATGTCAGTTAAATGTGGTTAAATATGCAGTAGGTACGATAGGTCAATTAAATGTGGTTAACATACAAGTGCATCATCTCAACAACTAATTCGCGCCAATTTTACTTTAAAATACAATATAATAAAAATAAAAAGCAAAATTAAGACACAGAACACAACGCCTTTAAAATCAGAAAGTACCATGATACAGACTGGACTTTTGAACGTGTTTATTATTTTTTTAAATTTCTGTAAGAAAATTTATCGTGACTATAGTAAGTAATGATAAATAACATTTGAAATGCATATTTGAGTCTGACAACCTTTCGTTCCACCTACCAAAAACATGTTCGAAATAAGCAAATTGCAACGCCATTCTTCAAGAAGACAGTCGATTCTCCTGATTTTGCTGTTCAAAAATAAGGGTTTGTGACAGAACCAGTAAAACCTTATGTTAGCCTTCGTTGTGAACGCGTAATTTCTCTCATGAGTTTATGCATCTTCTGAGGACTTGACGATAAATTGGTAAAACGACAAAATTAAACGCTCACTCCGTCTAATGTACTTTTAAAAAAATACAATAAACGCTGAGTGCGGGAATGGTACCCTCCTTATCCAAAATCAAATATTATCGCAGAAACAGTATATAACGGTTTAAAATTAATTTTAGACCTTATTAACGGCGTCGACTTATCTAGTGAGAGTTATTGCAGTCACAAGGGTGCGCAAATAGACTGCAGCGTTTCTCCTGCTGCAAAATCAAGTAAGTTTGTGATAGACAACATCATGTCCGTGGGTTTTCTTGCAGTACTCTCGTTTCCTCCCACATTCCCATTCCACCAATGCTTCCATCATCGTCTCCCTTGGCCTAAAGGGCACAATCGTGGTACGTTAAATCGAAAGATTTATTTCTTGTTGCAAAATGCTGATCTAAAAGTTGCGACAAGAGAAATGACCATATGCACATTTCAATGTTAAATATATGGGACAGTTTTCGGCTATTGTATTCTTCAAAATCTTACAATCTTAGCGTACAATCATTCCTTATGGTCACATCTAACATCGTGCACAAGTTTATAATCAAAGGGGCTTGGAGGAGTAATATAATCTCCCCTCTGTTCAATTACACAGACCTCATAATGCTGTCAAAGCAAAAAATAATAGTATATATCTCATCTGGAAGCATCACATACGAAAATTATGTTCGCAGTAAAAAAAAAAAAAAAAACGCTATGCTCATTAAACTGTGCTTCTACCGTCGCTTCGGAAAACAATAAAATGGCGCGAATTTAAAATGGAATAGGGCTTATATGAAAATTTCCCAATAATTGCATTCCCATGCATTATTCTATTATTGAAGCGAGCGAAATGATAAATAAACAAGGTTTGATTAATCACAGTTATTATTATTTTTTAAAGCTTTCCGATTAATCTTACTATCTGGGACTGAAATTGGTGTTAAGATTTATCATCATCAAAACAAGTAATTCGTGAGGGCCTTATTTTAATCCAAGCTACCGCCAAATGGACTTTGTGCTGAACAAACATCGTCTGTAGGGATTCTTCCGTTTCTTCTCATTTTTCTTTTCCATTCCATTATTTCGTTCATTATCATCACCATCTCCCTTAGCCTTGGAGCATAAGTGTGATACATTAAATAATAGTAATAAACACATGATGATTTTATATTTCACCGTGAAAGACAAGCAAACACGCTTAACTGTTCTACTTCCTTCCAATATGCTCTTTTTTCGCATTTTTTAGACACTTCTATAAAATAGATATTGAATAATGTTGCTAGAAAAATCACTCACAAATTACCAAACTTCTGCCGTTACTTGCCGCACACAGGTAAAAGAGACAAAGTAAATTCATTTTTTTTTTTTAACGGGAGAAAACTTCGCTCGCTTCTTCTGTGCACGGTATCATTAGGTCAGTAACAGACAACAATTCAAGTAATTACACACTTTTGGGGAAATTCAAGTAATTACACACTTTTGGGGACTGATATTCACTAACCTGCCATAAAGGTAAATCATACTCAGAATCCTGTAAAGAATCAAAAATTAATTTTAAAAAAATAAAGAAAGCGATTAACTGAAAACTAAACAAATAAAGCAGACATTTTTATAATCTTTTATAGGTTATATATTAAATACGATTTTCTCAATTAACCTGCCATAATATATTATAAACAATCAACATTAATTTCACACACATGCAAACGAGAAGAGATACTGAACGTAAGGGAGTGATTTTAAATTGTCAAGTGTAAATTAATATGTCACTCAATGCCAACATAAAAGAAAATGCTATTTAAAAAGAAAGAAAGAAACATATTTATTAACTTCAAATCATTTGGAATGGATTTCTGCATTTATATGTATTAGTTCTACAACAACTTTGATTTATGCCACCTCTCGTTAAATATTTTGCCTCTACAGGGTTGTCAACTCCGGCAAATAAAATTACCGGCACCCTCCTCAAAATTCCCTATGATATAGACCGGTCCCGGTGTGAAGTATCTCTGTTCGGACCCATCCATGGAAAGGAAATATACTATCGTGGACGAAACTGCATTAACACCTGTATTCTGCATATACTTAGTACATTCCCTTAATAAACTTAATAGATACATGGTTGAGGCCCCTTTCAGGAATTAGCCGTAATGATTTTTTTAAGAAGGAAAGTTATCATATGAAGCAGCCATGGCCATGAAACTAAACAATGCAACAAACATTACCCTAACGAAATTCCTAAGAGTTATTTGCCAACAATCAATGGACAATTTTAATTTATCGCTAAATTTATGCCGCACACTTTGTTTGTATTGAAGAATTTCGATGCTCCGTGTTTTATTCTCGATTACAGATTTTTTTTAAAAAAGTCATTAAGGGCTGGTAAGAAGTTTGTACCGGTCTCGGCCTTAATAAAAATAACAGTAATATTTCTGGCCAGGCCGGTGAAATTCCGACCAGGTAGCAACCCTATTGCCGTATCCACCGAAAAGACGAGATGAAAGGATTTCAAGTGAACTGAGAGAAAAAAAATTGAAAAGAATTTGAGAAACCGGAAAAATAAAGTAGAGTTCATAACAGTTACTTTGAATTGGACGCTCAGTGACGTCACTGACTGCTGCTCGTATTCTCAGTAAAATACACACAGAGAACAAGGAGACGACGCGAACCTAATTTGAAAGAAGACCTTTATAACAGACAAACAAGATGTAGTCGATAATTTTTCACATACACTTTTCATTGATTCATGACTAATCGAACACTGCCAAGATGTGTTTTATTCCATTTTAACTACCTCTTCTCCTCCTCACTTTCGCTCAACCTATTTTCTTTCTCTTGACTCTGATCATAAAAGCCTTTGCTCAACCTATTCTCTTTCTCCTGACTTTGATCATAAATGCCCTTGCTCAACCTATTCTCTTTCTCCTGATTTTGATCATAAAAGCCCTTGCTCAACCCATTCTCTTTCTCCTGACTCTGATCTTAAAAGCCCTTGCTCAACGTAATCTCTTTCTCCTGACTCTGATCTTAAAAGCCCTTCCTCAACCTATTCTATTTCTAATGACTATAGTCATAAAAGCCCGCACCTACCTCATAGATTGGCAAGTTGGAAATGATTGCTTCATATAGGAAGAAAGAGAATAAGAAAGTAGTATAACACTCTAATGGAGAATGGAAAAATGTATGTACTAATCACAAAGAAAACACATAAATTGTTTGATAAAATTTTAAAAGATGGGTATAATTATTTAGTGAGGACAAAAGAGAGTTGATCAAAATTAAAAACGGAGGAAAAAAGTTTAAAAATTCTTTGTTTTTAGTAAGAATAGATCCATTCGTAAATGAAAAGGAAAATACTTTCCCCTTGTTTTTCTTTTCATTAAGTTAAGCAACTACGAACACAATCAATAGCTTGACTGATTCCATCCAGTGTCCATTGGAATTCGCGAGAAGGAATTTCTGTATTGGACAATTCGTGACAACCACTTCACTGACTGACATATACGTACTCGCACCAATAACAGCAGAATGAGGAAACCAAAACCCAGAAACACGAAGACACTGATTGACACGACCTAAATTGAATGCCTTGTCTAATGCTGGACTCACTTCCTTTACGCACTGTACACACAATATAGACCAATTTAAAATAAATACTACTAATTAACTAGAAATCTCTGCTAAATTTAATATATTTTAGAAATGAAAGGTTAATAAACGTTCTTATCTCTTTGAAAAAGTTTCGTCTAACTTACAAAAAAATATTTTATTAGCAATTCGATTATCTATTATATAAAAGAGAACGCACAAATCCTTTGTTAGCTCATCACGCTAATACGGCTGAACCAATTTCTTTCATTTTTGGGGGGTTATTAGGATTTGGACCCTAGATGGTTTTTATCATATCACTTTAATTTTTAATTACCAGTGTCTTGAGATAATTGACCATTCAAGTGTCCATAACGTACAAAACCTTTGTTAGTTCATCATAGGTATAAAAATAAACGTATTTATATGCAACCCGCATGACCGTGTCACTCGGCGGGTTAACATAAATGACAGGCGCTATAATGTTAACATTTACTGCAATTTGAAAGCGAAAAAGTAAAAATTATCTAAGTAACAAAGTTTATTGCGTTCCGGGGTGACCGCAGCGAAGCGGGGTGAACGCTGCTAGTAACGAATAATATTAAGTGTATTTTGAGTTTCGCATCACTTTCAGCAGCGAGGCTATATGAGACTTGGCCCTACAGTTTAACATGGAATCCGAAACACATGAGCTCCCACCGGAAATCAAACCCGGGTCTTCCACGTCAGAGGAACTAAGCGGTTAGCGTACATGCCTCTGACGTGGAAGACCCGGGTTCGATTCCTGGTGGGAGCTCATGTGTGTGGATTCCATGTTAAGCTGTAGGGCCAAGTCTCATATAGTTTCGCTGCTGAAAGGGATGCTAAACTCAAAATCAAGTTAACTCATTATCATGAGATTTCAACCGAAACATCTCATTATGCTGAACACATAAAATTTGGTATAAATTCTCATGTGTAGCTTTCGAGATAATCGAAAAATTAATATTTTCTTTACAGAAACATTATGCTGTATACATGTCACCTGCTAAAATAATGCTACTGAAATATGCCTTCAGCAAGCATTTTATTATAACATTAAGAAGACGACAATACGCAGTATGGTTATTTAGATATAGAGCACTCATGAATAAACTCTGTGGACTAAAAAGGAAACTGTGAAGATAATGAATGAGATAGCAGTGAATGAGATAGCAGAATGAAGAAAATGGGCGGAAAGGGAGAATCTAGGGAAAAAACACCTATGGTGTTTATCCACCACAAAGCCCACTTGGCGCGAGTTGAGATCGAATCAGGAACCCCACTCACCAGAGGTGAGCGCTCCCTCCTTTGAAAAAGTAAAATAAGCTACCGCTGTCCCATAATTTTTGTTTCATCATCATCATCACAGATATTCTACCATTATTGGCAGGTCACTTGCCCCAAGTGAGAAGTCTCCACGCTCCATCACCTTCCACTAACTTCTTTGTTTTCACATACGATTTCTCTGTTTTGGTATCGTCCATTAATTGTAATTTTCTTCGCTCTTTCTCTCTCTTTTCTGTCACCATACCCTCTAGCACGTCTCTCATGCATGATATAGCCAATGTCTCAACCAGTTTCTCTCCTCTTCTTAATAATATCTAAAACTGTAAAGTTGTTTACCCTTTCATTCGTTTTCTGCTCGATCCAGCTTATTCTTTCACCCACATTTCGAAAGCTTCCATTCATTTTTCATCATTTCTGCGTAATATCCATATTTCTGAGAAAAACAGCACAATGTTCCACACGAAGCATTTTATAAGACTTTTTCTCACCTCTTTATTCAAGGTCCCACAAAACAGTCTTTTCTTTCTCCTGAAGGCTTCCTTCGCCGTTCCTATTCTTGTTTTTATTTCGCGTTCACACTTCATTATCATCACTAATAATACTACTCATGTATCGAAAACTAGGTGTTTTAACTGTTCAAAAATAAAATATGTAGGCTACCAATTCATACATAATGACCTGAAGAAACTCACATGCTTAAGAATATGGTATTCTCATGTGCACTTTTTTAAAAAGAAAATAAAGAAAAAAAAAACGGGTTTTCAAGGAGCTAAAATATATGTTGTTCGTTGTGAAAATAATAGTTGTTGACTGGTTGAATCCTGCTGGAACGGATTTTTCATTTATCTACATATTGTATAGTATTTATAAGTAGAAGTACACGTTTAACTAATACACTGTATTCACTGTTGTCTGTGTTTTGCTAATACTGAGGCACATACTCCTGAAAATTAAGAATATGACTTCTGAACAAAACATGTTCAATTTTTTCTTAAAGTACTAATTTTTCTATTATTTTTAAATGAAGAATTAATTAATTCACCATATTTGTAAAAAAAAATAAATAAATAAAGACTAATTCTTACCGCTAACATCTTCAAATCACCGCAACTACGAAAATAGCTACCTGCAACCGAACAACCAGACATACCGACTGACACATCAAGAAAAACCCACACACGAGACGCATTATTTGAAAACACGTTTTCATATACATACATACATTACACTTTTTGTGCTACAATGGAAGGTGTTTGTGAAAAAAAAAGGAGAGAGAGAGAGAGAGAGACAGAGAGAGACTTATGTTTTGTTTGTGCAGCTTGTGTTGTGACGGTACATAACATTATAAAGGCCACGTCATCACAATATTGTTACACAATTCAACAAACACCTGAGCCCTGTTTACTTGATCTTCTTCCCTCCCTTTTGTTGGTTCCTGGCTGCTAAGCTTTACAAAGGTATGCACATTCATCATCACTTAGTAATAACAATAAATTATTATTATTATTATTTAGTTGAATTTAGCATCCCTATATGAGGCGTGGATCTATAATTTAATGTAGGGTCCGAATCGCATGAGCTCTAATACGGAGTTGAACCACGGCTTCCTGGGTTGAAGGCGCGCGCGCTAGCCATATTTGTTAAACATTCTGCCCGTTGGTAGTTTTTTTTTTTCTTTCTGGAAATGTTTCTTCCACGTTTCTCGATCTTCAGCTTCCTCTTTCAATTCCCAATATTTTCTTCTATTTTTTTTCAAATCATCGATCACTTGTGTTCTTCTTCCTATTCCTCGCTTTCTTTCCATCTTTCCTTCTATGGGGGTAGGAAGAAGACAATTTCTTCGCAAGATAAGTCTAATCCAATTGGCCTTTCTACGAAGGACGGTGGCTGGAAGCGTCTTCTACTATTCGTTTCAAAACATCTTCGTTTGTTACTCTCTCTGTGCATGTTATCTTTTCCATCTTCCTCCGACATCACATTTCGAAGCTCTCTAACTATTTTTTCTCTAACTTTCGTAATGTCCAAGTCTCTGAACCATACAGTCCAATGCTCCAGATATAGCACCTGACCAATTTCTTCCGCAGTCCAATATTGATCCTGCTAATTAAGAGTGATCTTTTCTTATTGAATGATTCTATGGCTATGATAATTCTTACCTGACCTCTTTGGTGCAGTACGCGCCTTTCATGAAAATACTTCCCAGATATTCTCTCAAAGTTTCTTTGTTCTACTCTGACCCGTGAAAGCGCTTTTCCACGGGATATTCTCATGACTTTCGATTTTTCGATGTTTATTTCCATTCCATATAGTTTCCCAGTGTCAACTATTTTGTCAATTATTTCCTGTAGTCCTTCTTCCGTTCTAGCTATAATAACCTATCATCTGCACACCTGATCTTGTTATTGACCTGGGGGGCGCGGTGGCTCAGTGGTAGAGCGTTCACCTCCGGTGCTTGGGGTCCCTGGTTCGCCACGTGGACTTTGTGATGGACAAACACCGTGCTCGTGAGTTCTCTCGGGATTCTCCCGTTTCCTCCCATTTTCTTCATTCCATTTCACTCATATCTCATCATCACCGTCTCCTTTAGCCTAACCGGCATAACCATGGGACGTAAAACTTAAAGATTTCATTTCATTTTTTCATTTTGTTATTGACCTACCCTCCACTCTTGAAGTCTCCATTTCCCATTAACGCCTCTTTATGAAAAAATCTGCATTAATATTAATGTTGAACATATAAGACCTATTAAAACTATAGCAAATATCTTGGGAAACTTGTTTCTAATTTTCTCTTATTCAATTCACGAGAAAAGTGTAATTAGGCTAACTCTAAACTAATGGGATTAATTTTAATCTTCCAATCATTAACGCATGGGTCACAATTAGTGATGTTCATATGATAAAAACGAGACAAGAAATAGAGTTTCTTCGTCTTGTCTCGTCTCC
Source organism: Thermobia domestica (assembly GCF_964235325.1). Taxonomy (NCBI): domain Eukaryota; kingdom Metazoa; phylum Arthropoda; class Insecta; order Zygentoma; family Lepismatidae; genus Thermobia; species Thermobia domestica. The sequence goes on along the minus strand of NC_137460.1, from coordinate 50,798,459 downwards.
TAAATTTTGTGTCGGTTCAATTCTTGAAAAAGCTTTTTCTCGTCTCGTTTCGACATTTTTCAAGGGTTGCCAACTTTGAGAAATAAAATTACCGCCACCTTCTCATAATCCTCAAAATAGATAACGAATAATTGTATTTTAAAGCTTGAAATACCGGTATATACTGTAGCTAGTTTAGTCTGACAAAAATACCAATCTGCCGGTGAAAACTAGTCAGTTGGCAACCTTACATTTTTCTGATGTTTTGTAAACATATGCACAAAATTTATGCCCTGATTATTTTTTTTCGTAATTTCATCTAGAAAATATCAGTATACCTCCACGTGGCCAGAGGTCCATGAACGGTGTGATATAACAACATTTAAACCATATTTATTATTGGAGTATATTGTGTAATGACTTGGATATCCTTCAACGTTAACAAATGCTATTCATTCTATTCGCACAATCACCTTATCAATTTATAATTTTTACACTATGAATGATGTAACACTAAAATAGTTAAAAATCTAAGACTTAAGTGAACTAATGTTGTCTACAAGACTAGTTACAATGGTCCTGAAAATCAATTTATTACAATTCACTTTATTTTAAGATTTTTTTACGGGAAAAAATGTTGTTTCTTAGATTTTTTCTAACAAACAATACTTGACATAATTAAAAAAAAAAAACAACTGCGTAGTGACACAGCATGTTGATCCATACTTAGGGTGACCAAATCGTCAACTAGAAAAAACGGGACAACTTTTTACTTTTGGATAGGTTGCTCCCCTAAATATATATTTTTGCCTCTCCATTCTCTGTATCTCTCACAAAAAAGGGCAAATTTACATTTTTTTTCGTTTTAAAACTTATTGGAAAGGTTGTGGAATTAAATAAATAACAATAAACTATCAGCAACTAACAAAAATGAAATTTTGAAAACATTACTAAAAATATATGAAATATTTATCAATATTTGTCTATCAACAAAATCTGCCACCGGCAGAATTTATAACAAACTACTCTCAGCATCGGATTTCAACTCCCTTCATTTGCTTTTTCTTACTTTTCAATATTATTTCACTTACAACTAGTTTTCTTTTTACTTTCACTTTTATAGTTATATACTTCTGTTCACCTTTCGTAAATGGCAGTATGTTAGCCTACATCTTAGTCAAATCACGGAAACACTGTGATGTGCTGATGACAGCGCCTCAGTCTTCTACCGCCCGAAACAAAGAGAAAAAGAGTTTTTCATAAGACTTTCAGACCCTTGTACTGTCGTCTGCGAAGGGGGAGGCATAGGAGGGAAAACAGTGCAGCTCCCACACTCAATATCGCAAATGACGAAATGACGTTGGTCAGAAATTAAGACATATTTCAATATAATCACATAGCTTAGAAAATAATAATATAATTTAGGAAATTGTAAATTGGAAAGTTTTTCTGTACCCTATGTACGTAAATACAGGACATTTTGCCGTCCCGGGAAAATTTTTCGGGACACCGGGAATGGTAGTGAAAAAACGGGACAATCCCGTTTTTACGGGACGTTTGGTCACTCTATCCATACTGCACAAGTTGATGGTCTAAAGTTAATATTAGACAATAACGTAGACTATAACAGACAACTTTTTACCGTGTTTCTATAGTTTCTATCATCATTCTTAGTTCATTATTGACAGTTCACCAGCCGCAAATTTAAAAAAAAAAAGTTTCTATCATCATTCTTAGTTCATTATTGACAGTTCACCAGCCGCAAATTAAAAAAAAAAAGTTTCTATCATCATTCTTAGTTCATTATTGACAGTTCACCAGCCGCAAATTAAAAAAAAAAAGTTTCTATCATCATTCTTAGTTCATTATTGACAGCTCACCAGCCGCAAATTAAAAAAAAAAAAAACTTCCCGCGCAAATCTTTTAGTCTTCACGTTACAGTTATCTGTTTTAATTCTGGTCATTACTATCGTAATCTTTTATTTCCCTCCAATCTTTTTTCATTACTTCCCTCCAAATACAATTTCTTCCAACACAATGTCTTCAACCAGTTTCTTTCCGTAATTAAAAAATATAGCCAATATTGTTATTTTCCTCCTCCTCTACAATTTCTAACAGTTCCTCACTGTTATTTCCCATTTTTTAAGTTATTTATCTACCCTTCTTCATCGGATGGAGAGCTGTTAGTAGTAGCAGTAGTCCAACGCTCACCTTTGGTGCAAAGAGTCCCTGGTTTTAGATCCTAGGCCATACGAGTTTAAGGTGGACAACATTGTATCTGAAGATTTTCCCATTTCTTTCTATATCCTCGTTCCACCAATTTTTCATTATCCTTTTACTTCCATCGTTGATCCGTCTCCTTTAGCCTATAGGTATAATCGTGAGACGTAAAACAAATCTGTTTTTGGTGCATAAGGTCCAGTGTTTCTTTCAGACACAATGTTCCGGGGGACACACATAGTATTCCGGAGGGGCACTGCTGGCACTATTCTATTTATTATTATATTATAGACGTATTATTTTGGTCACCTTCGGGGGGCAGTGTCCCCCTAAAAAAGAAACACTGATAAGGTCCCAGATTCGATTCCCATGGGAACGCACTTCAGTGGTTTTGATTCCACTTCAAACTGTATGTCTTGTCCTATATATGCACTAGCTGCTGGCAAAGGACATACGTACAATTCAACGAATTCTTCTCCACATTCACATTTAGAAAGTAGGGGCGCCATTTTGGGAGGACAAGGTGACCACTCCCCACGAGTCTGAGAAACACATGCTTTTTAATACTTATATGCTAATATAAAACGTGGATCTCTTACGTCGATCGATGATTCCCTGCTCCCATGACAAAACCTACTGTTAGAAAACCCCTTAAAAAACCTATTTTCACGGGGTTTTTGGTTATCGTAATATCACGAAGTTTCCAAGAAGAAAACATTTTGATGAGTTTTACCTTCATTCAACGACCACCAAAATAAGCCTTCTTCTTCCTTTATGTGTCGTTCACCATCCCTGCCTACCCTTGCTTTAATTTCCCACTCTAGTTACAAATAATGTTTGTTTTTTTTTTTTTTTTTAATCTCCTGGGAAATTCCGCAATGTTAGGAATCATAATTAAAAGGACATAATTAATTACTTGTCAAGCACTTACCTTCTTTAATTATTTCATCAATGATGAAGAAGATCTGTACTTAACGCTGAATTGCGAATAGAAGGAAACGAACCGGTAACTAACTCTATTGTTGAATTGATGCACTGTGTGGTAAGTTCAACCAAAGAAATAAGAGAGGGCGACTTGCATGCATTGAGTTCCGAAGAAAACAATGCAAAGAGGTCAGAGGTGACGGAAGACAATGGCTCCATCTGGTGCTGGGGCTGCTGCAGCACGCAACACAGCGGCCATTGGTCCATTGAGCCATTAATTCCTCTACTAAAACAACCAAGCGACACCAACGCTTAACACAACCAATGATCCATTACGTGATTATGACAAACAGCCTCCACTACAAATATAGTAATTACCTTGTCACAGTGGCGCCTAATTTTAACTTGTACATTATATAGTGTTCTCTCTTCCTCAAGTAAAAATACAAAATACAATTACATAATAGAAGACAGAGAGCATGTGTATCTTATGAAAGTTATCATTGTTTGCTACAAAACTCATTTTTCCGTTTGTACGCACGCCTTCGCACGTTTTCAATGACTATGTTTTCGAAAGCTCACCGATAAATAACTAACATATAATGATCCTGAATTACATCTAATACGGATAAAGTCAGTTAAACAAAATAATGTACGCAGAGCTTTCTCTCAAGCAGTACAGAACAGGGAGCCCTTCCAAAAACCGATGTTGCGAATTATCACAGGTGAAGTGTCTAGGGGTTGGGATGGAGGGACACAGGAGTTAATTAAATCTCTTTGCACTGATACTTCGACATAGAAAGTTTGCATATTCGAACACCCATAAATTATGTGGAATTAGGGATAACGCTAATTACATATCAAGTACTGCAATTAATTTGCAAACTTTTGAAAATAGTGAAAATGTCCACTTACTTATCAGTGCAGGAAATTTTATACCAAAAAGATTAAAGAGGGAAATTCCTCCAGGATTTCGCCCTATGTCTTTATTTATAAAATACTTTTTATTTAAAAAACTATTTGATTTTCACAAAAGTAACAAGACCTTATATTGGCAATATTTTAAATAGAGCTATTCTTAGAAAGTCTTCGTGAACACTAACGTATCAACACTTTTCCTTTTTCATATATACAGAATACATTTCTTTGTTTATTTATGAGAGTGTTACATCCCATGGTTTCTATTCTTTAGGATAAAGGAGACAATGAGAAACGAATTACGTTTAGAAACAGTTAGAAGATAATACCTAATATCCATGCCCTGAGTATGATTGGAACCCACAACAGGCTCCACGCTCGCAAGTCAAACGCCTTAAGGCCCCATTACAGCGAAATTAAAATAGCGCTAATTTTACAGTAATTATGTGATATCTTCAAATACATAAAAGATAATCGAAATGTGGAACAATATCGCCCTAGATATTATTTTGCATGATGTATCGTTATCACAAGTCACCTAGTAGCTTTTCGTTTGCACCCATTTAGAAACGCGAAAATAAATGCCGATTTTCAAAATGGCTGGGAATCGAAAGCAGATAAGTGAGTCATGATAACGGTATCTCATGTAAAATAATATTATCTAGGGCGATCTTGTTCCACATTTCGATTATATTTTATCTATTTGAAGATATCACATAATTACTGTAAACTTAGCGGTATTTTAATTTCGCTGTGATAGGGCCTTTTAATCCGCTCGACCGTGCAAGCTGCCATTTTCTCTGATGCTAAGACTCACAAAGGGCTACAGAGCCAGATGAAACCTATTGAATCGATAATGTATCGTCACCACTTGGATTGGATCGGATTTATGAAATATTAGATCTCAATTCGTTATGTCTTAGTTGAAGTATCTTCCTAAGGTTAGCTGCATATTGACAGAGGGAGGCAGGAAAGGATATGAAAAGAGAGAGCTCTGAGTGCATGTTTTAGTTCAAATACTTTCCTCAGGCTAGCCGAATATTGACCAGGGAAAGACCAACAAAGAGGTAAGTAGGAGAGAGAGTCCTGAGTGCATTATATCTTAGTTCAAGTACGTTCCTAAGGCTGGCCGCACACTGACCAAGGCAAAGTCAGCGAAGCCAAAGCAGAGGGAGACAGGAGACATTATGGAGAGAGCCCTAAGTGCACTGACAGTGTGTCTCAATTAAAATGTTAGAGGGGCCTTTGACTAGCATGTGTTCGGGTGATTTAACTGGTACGAGGGTTTGTTCTATTGTTCACATTTTCCTGATCTAATATGTGGCTGGCCTAATTGTGTCACACTTTAGAGGGAAAAATGAAAATTCTCCTTACTAAACTAATGCTTATTTGAATAGTAATTGTCAAAAAGACGAAAATAGTATTGAAATTGTCTTACTGCGTAATATCTCATGAGAAATTCTAGAGCTCACAAGACTAATTCATTAATTCCGAATAACACTTCATACACGTTTTTTTTAAACCAGAGTTCACTTACTTCTTAATAATCCATGCATCTCATTGCATTTGTCCACACCGAGAATCTAGCCTGCGACACGCAACGGCTCCACACTAACTAGCTACGTGTGAGGACATTAGGAAAATGAAATGGAATCTTTCAGTTTAACGTCCCACGATTATGCTCTTTAGGCTAAGGGAGACGATGATGAAAGCAAGTGAATGATGATGGAAGAACTGGGGGAATGAGAAAGTGGGAGGAAACGGGAATACCCCGAGAAAACCCACGGACACGATATTATTGAGAACTTTACGAAATTAAATAACAAACAAAAAACATAAATTAGACAGGTATGACTTTTAACTATGCATTTTTACATAGTACAATACAGTACAATATTATGTTTCATAGCTACTAAAGCGTAAAAAAACCTTATATAACATTGCATTAATAAAGAGCAACCCAAATTAAAACATTAAAACTGAAGGATTTACTTAATATAGGGCTAATCGAAGAAAAACACTGAGCCTGGGAAGTACTTAATTACTGTAATATGTCAAGAAGAAGTAAAAAAAGAAAAAAAGAAAAGAAAAACAATTCTATCGTTCTCACATACTACCGTACAGTAATTAATTTTTTTTTCTTCCATACCTTGATATTTTCCCTCAATTTATTAAACCTTCAGGATTAAAATCTTTATCTGAGTTGGTCCGATTAAGGACCTGTCATAAATAAGGTTGTTATACAAAAACAAATAAATAACATTTGGAAAAGGAAACTTCCTTATCATAGTTAAGTATTTTTAATTAAATAATAAAAATACGTGAAGAACCGTGGTTAGAAACAGTAGCATCGTTTCCTTTTACGCATCATTAGGCTGATTTTTTTCCTTTTTTCTTCAAGGTAAAGACGTAAAAAAAAAAAAAAAATCAACGGAACGGAATCAACACAAATATTTTTGGTGTTCAAAATAATAATAATAATAATACTCTTATTGGGAACTGCATTAACGATGTCATTCCTTTTATGAGTAAGTACTTGAGGATGTACGTACGAATACATACTCCATTCTTTCTTAATGTTTGGATTACACTCTTGAACCATGATTTATAGACTGTCGTGTTCTGTCATGTCACTGGGTGAGTAAGAGTCAATTCATCACCAGTGGAGATGGGAAAAGAGGATTTCTGTGAGCTTATAGCTACGCTACGCGGTGCCAAAAATAACACACACGAAAATTTAGTATTTTCAATAATAATAATAATAATAATAATAATAAATAAGTCTGTGAGCAACGCTAATATGCAAATTTCAAAACACTTAAGATTTACGGATTGCATAAACAACTAGGCGAAAATATTTATACATTGATAATTCTTATTTCAAACTTTAGACGTCTCAGCCTGTCAGTCATGCTTATTCCTAAACACTGGGGTAAATCCCGGGGGAGACGAGGAAGACATGTCCTCTGCAATCTTGGAACTGAGGGGGACTGTCCCCCCAATAATCCAATCTGATTTTTTTAAATAAGGGATAAATGTGGTGATTTGTGTCCGATTGTCACAAAGCAAGGTGAGATGAAATTAGTCCCCCAAAATAAGCCTCAAATCTGCCCGCCTCCCAATGTTGAAGACAACTCTGCTCCGCTTTAAAAAAAAATATATGGGAACGGTCTTGCCCCCTCCCCCAATGTTCTAGACAGATTTGCGCCACCGATTCCTAATAGTCCAGTCAATCTAATAGCTGTCGAAAGCTGTGTTGTTTTCTACTTGACACCACGAGATGTCGCCGGCGTGGGGAACTAAATAGTAACAATAGCAATAAATCATAAAATTCTACTAATTTTGATATCTGGCTAATTTACTCGAGTGTATATATAGAATACAAAGAAATATGTGTATAAATACAGCTTGGATCAGTGGTGCTTATTCCCCCAAGTGCTTGGACGCAATTCCCCAAAATTCACAATTCTCTTTCCCTTTAATAGACACACACACACACACACACACACACACACATATATATATATATATATATATATATATATATATATATATATATATATATATATATATATATATATATATATATATATATATATATATATATATATATGAAGACCTGAAGTAAATTTCGATCTAAGTGACATTTTCTGAAGTTTTGAGTTATAACCGTATAACCGGAATGATGGTCTATGGGCCAAGCCAGCTGAAATATATTCGGATCTAAGCGCCAAACCTGTGCGGAGTGGTCCACATCATTGCCAGAGAAAAAAGATCACTATCTCAAAATTCTTCAAATGGCACTTAGATCTTAATTTACTTCAGGTTTTCATTTACTTCTAAGAAAAATGTAGTATGTTCTGTTAGTCAGTCACTTCTTACTATTACTGAAGAGTTCTGTGATAGACAAAGCTATTTTGTCTTGCATTCTTCAACCAAAACATACAAGTGTTCGGGATTTCCAACTCGAGACATTGTCACAGAAAGTTCTCCGTGTAAGAAGCAAGGAGCTCTTTCCCACTCCTCTCCCCAAGTCGTGGGGCTGAAGTTGGATTTAAACGGCATCGGAAGTGTCACTGTTCATCTCAGCGACCAAAAAAACTATGGATACGACAATAATATCGGACATTTTCGATCATTTTTATATATCTTCTCCTCCCCCAAGTTGCTGGGATGAATTTTGATATAACGGCATCTGAATTGTCACTCTGAATGTATATTTAAAGGAAACACAATCAGTCAATACCTACCTACGCCTCCCGTCAAGTTTATCCTTTCATTCAAAAAAATCTTTTTGTTATTACAAATTAATTACTTTCCATGCTAAGTACTATTTAACAGTTAATTTTAAAGGGAAGGAAAATGAGACAATTTGTTGGACAGAATGTATAAAACACTCACAGTTTCTATATTAACACTACTTTTAATAAAAGAGGCGACAGGTGATGTCGGATCGAAATAATTCGAAAAGTTTAAAAATAGAATATATGCTTTTGACGGGTCATACATGTTAGGAAAACTTAAGGAGGTCCGGGTCCCAGATTTTCATGCTATTATAAAGGCCTCTTCTTATAACTTATGAACATGATTTTCCTTACGAGACAACGATGTCTCGTCTCGGAAAACCTGCCTTGTTTCGCAAAAATATTTGTTTCTATTGGAAGATCTCCGTTTGGTCTGGTAACCTATTTTGTCACGAAAATTATCTCGTCTCCCTCATGGGCAACCCCTAACTATATATAGGAGAATGTTTCGAAAGTTCCCTGACATAGGGTAATACTTTTATTATCAGAGTTACAACAAAATGTAAGAGGAAAAACTATTTCCAAATATGATGTTTTCAATCTAAAGTGAATATATATATATATATATATATATATATATATATATATATATATATATATTTTAATTACTGAGCTGTACACTCTTTATGCGCCCAATGTTAAAATGCAACGTTGCCATTTACCAGGAGGTGGATACATTTTTGTGAGAGTATAGTGAATGGGGGCGTGTTTGAAATGGGAGCTGGCCATAGACACACAGCGTAAAAGCAGTAACCTCATTCACTTATGTTATGGATCCAGGTAAATGGCAACGTTGCATTTTCTTTTAACACTGGGCGCATAAAGACTGTACAGCCCAAACGACTCGTCCGATTTAAAAAATTCCTTCACTTTAGATTGAAAACATCATATTTGGGGACGATTTCCTCTCTTACATTTTGTTGTAACTCTGATAATAACTGAATTACCCTGTCAGGGGACTTTTGAGACATCTCGTATAAAAAAAAAGCTCTATGTATACAATGCACGGCTGAATAAGAAAAACCATCATCAATCTTTTGTCGGCATAGTGTCAGAGCTTAAATAAATCTATGATCCAGCGAAAGGAAAACGCAAATTACATAAACCAACCAACGGGGCGCTTATGTAACAAGCGAAAACAAACTATTTGACCTTAAAAGTAACTAGCCATTTTATGCCATGACGCACCTGCATTTCTGAAAGTAATCGTCATCCGGAATCATGAAGACGCTTTTAAATAAAAGCTATCTCACTGAGTTCACCAACACCACAACGTTAGTCGGCAAAATCCACTTACAGTTAGACTTGTATTCCATAATTTCTCCAACACCATACACTAGGAACACTATTAAATATACACACACCATAGATAGAAGTTTAACTTACATATATTGTAGTACTACCACACATGATTAGCATCTTTGGCTTGGGCAAAAATTAAAAACCAACAACTACTACTCTCACTTGCTGAAGTGCGTCGATTGTGACTGAGGTGGAACTAAACACAAGGTTTTATCTCACGAGTTGTGAAGGCCCGTTCGTCCTGTCGGCAGCGAACCGTGAATCGCGCTTTCTGCCTTTCTTATACGAACTTCTCTTCTTTCAGAGGAGATTTCGTGTCGCCTTTCTGAAGATGGTGGTAGCCATTCTAATTAGATCTAAATAAGCATGTGGCGAGCTTCAGCGGAAATTAAGGAGGAAAAGGAAAATAACTACACTAACAAAAAAAAAAAAAAAAAAAAAAAAAAAACCTTTTATCTTGTTTCTCTTATGTTTTTAATGGTGATAAACTGCTAAGAAAATTGGTTCTTCCCCGATGTATTTTGTTCTTTGGGATTAACAACCTTTACTGGAAACAGTACACACACAAACAAATTCTATATACTATAACATTTACAATACAATTACAGTGAAACACTGACATATTTTGTTGTCACAAAATAGTTGTTAAACTACAATTTAATGCAAAACGATGAATAATGTTGATCTTAAGATATACATATTAAAATAAGTGTCAATAATAATATTAATAGTTACAATAAACAATTATTATTTAATATCCATAGTAGTTCTCGCGTTACGCATCGCTGGTATATAACACCATATGTGCCTCTAATACCATGGATCTGATTTGAAATGAGAAAAGACTAAACGAAGTCTTTAATTTAATGCTTAATATTTATGTCCCTTACGCCAAATGATAAGAATGATCTTGACCATAATAAAAGAATTCCTGGGCGAATAGAGAATACCCAGAAAACCCGTAGACACGGTATTGTCCACTAAAAGTTCACAAAACCTCGGTACGAACTAGGGACTACTTGCACCAGGAGAGAGCATACTATAACTTTTATTGGATTAAAACATCCAATATATTTCAATAAAAAGTTTTCTTGTACGCCTTGTATCTGGAGAATGTGTAGCCAAACCCAAACTATAACGTAACTCAGTAGGATAAGCTTATTCCGTAAAAAATACGAAAACTCAATTTAGGGACCATTCAAAAATTTTGTGACCCTTATCCAAAAATGCAACGAAAGATCCGATATATTTCATTCGATCAAAAATTTTCTTGTAGGCCTTATATCTGGAGGACTACATACAGTGTAGCCAAACCCGAACTATCAGTTAACTCAGCATGATGAGGTTATTCCGTAGAAAATACGAAAACTCGATTTAGAGACTAGTCAAAAATTTCCTGGCCCCTGATACAAAAATGAAAAAAAAAAAAACAATATATTTCATTTAATCAAAAAATTCTTGTACGCCTCATATCTGGAGAACTACATATACCGTATTTACTCGCGTAATTTTCGCACTTTTTTAGACGAAAAAAGTTGTTTTGAAACAAGGGTGCGTAAATTATGCGGGAAAAAGAATTAGCCACATCAGTGAACATCATCTATTTTTTTCCGCAGTCAAAATAACACGTAAATACCGGTACACACTTTCTTTGTAGGAAGAATTGACAACAAACAACTAATTCTAAATTTGTAGAAAAATAACATTAAAAAATTGATTAAGAAGTCGTGTGGTTTCTTACCTTACAACAATGGCTTTGCTACGTTGCCAATTGTTCATTAGCTACCGTAATTGATTCCTGGAAAAATGCTGTTTCACAAAAAGTTTCCGCGTGCGCAAATTACGCGAGGAAAATAAAATATACAGAAAATGCCCTTCAAAATTGGGATGCGAAAATTATGCGAGGGCGAAAATTACGCGCGTATTTACGGTAATTGAGCCAAACTCAAACTATCACTTGAATCAGTATGATGTGCTTATTCCATAGAAAGTACGAAAACTCGATTTAGTGGCATTTCAAAGATTTTGTGGCCCCTGATCCAAGATCCAATATATTTTATTAAATCAAAAATTTTCTTGTACGTCTTGTATCTGGAGAACTACATATAGTGTGGCCAAACTCAAACTACCAGTTAACTCAGCATGATGTGCTTATTCGGTAGAAAATACGGAAACTCGATTTAGGGGCCGTTCAAAAATTTTGTGGCCCCAGATCCAAAAACTAATTAATTATTGACCAATATTGCAATCTTTTGATGCATTTTTTTATCATTCCTAAAATTCTTGGCGACAATACGAAACACGTACTTTTTCCATGTATAAATAAACCAGACAACATTACGCAACCAGCCATATTTAAAAGAAAAAAGAAGAAGGAAAATCCAGAGCAAAGCAGCTCTGCTGCATTTTCTATTAGTCGTTGTGTAGAGAAAAGCTGCACTTCATTTAACTTAGGGATTCTGTAATGATCTCCCTGACCTGTATTATGTCTTCTGTTTAAGGCCGATGCGCTGACGAGAATCGAAACGAGCGTTTATTCCAAATGTCAGCTCTTTTACAGCTGAAATACCAACCAGCCGGCACTGAGAGCACGAGAAGAGAACTCAGACGCCCACGGTCCACAAGAATTTTACTGGAAATAGCACAGAAAAGAGCATAGCTACACATTTAAAATCAGATATTGATTTTTCTTCTTTTTTAACAACGTTATCTTTAACACCAAATTATTTATTTACAGAAGTCGGTTGGAAGTTTTTTACATACCCACACAGTCCTTTATTTAATAAAACGCTTTCCGTGATGAGACGAAATGGCTACGTCCCAGGGAACTTTTTAGCAATAAGAGTTATTCAAAAGTAAAATTCGCCTTTCCTAGGCTTTCTAATTATACAAGTACTATGTGTTACTAAATATACTAGTTACTTACGTAATAATACATGCATAAAAGTGTTGTTCAGTTTCAAATGGAAGTATTTGCACGACTGGCTCAGTGGTAGAGCGCTCCCCTCTGGTGCTTGTGATCCCGGGTTCGATATCAGTTCCCGCCACGTGGGCTTTGTGGTGAACAAATACCGTGTACGTGAGTTTTCTGCGGGTTCTCCTGTTTCCTCCTACTCTTGTCATTCTGCCATTATCATTCTTATCATCACTGTCTCCCTTAAGATTGGTTGCATAATCGTGGGACGTTAAAACTTGCAAAAGAAAAAGAACAAGTACAGTGAACGCGCTGTTCACGAACCTCTCGGTTCCCGAAGAAATAGACTTACGAAGTATTGTGAACAATTCTTCCGTCGGCTTACGAACAGCTGACCCCCTTCAGTTTGAGTACAACCCCCTCCCCACATACACACTCCTCTACCCACAATTCCATGCACTCAGTAGTGCGTTTGAGCGTTTACCTTGAACTATCTGGCCATTGGCGTCTCTGGCATGTAAAATTGGGGGGGGGGGGGGCATCAAAGGAAGTGATCTAACTGCTATTGAGTATCTAAATAAATTAAATTAAAATAAAATATTGAATATTTCGTATTTCAAAATAATGGGGGGACGCGTCCCTCCCGTCAGAGACGCCCATGTATCTGGCAAGAGTGCTACTGTATTTTTTGCTCTATTTCTTGGCACTTCCGTGTTTTATAGCTCTCATGTTGTTTTGTCTAATTTCGAGTTACTTGCTTCTCTTAAAAAAAAAATGTTTATTTTCATCCTATATTAATTACAGAAAAAACAGTTGAGAATGCTCCAAGAGCATTGCCAGAACGAACTTAAAAAGAATGGAGAGATGGAGCGGGAAGAATAACTGTCATTGTTCCTAGACGTAAAACTAAATCTTTTTATCCGCACCTTGTTCTGTTTCTCGCAGAAATTCGCAAAATATCATTTCTCTATGACTTACGGTTCCCGAAATATGACTCCTTAAATCTCCCGAAATTCGAACTTTTTGGGGCCAATGTCTGGGAACGAGTTTACCATCCTCTTAGGATTGATCAACACTAATATCATCTCTCTATAACTTACGATTCCGAGATATGGCTCCTTAAATCTCCCGAAATCGGACTTTTTTTTTTTTTTTGAACCAATATCTCGGGAACAGTAAGAGTGACGCGAAAAATCCCATCACTTTCTTAGATACTCTTTGATGCTCTAACGAATGGAGGGCTCAAAACTGAAGAAATCGCAAATAACAGACAGACACAGAGAATTCAGTACCGAACTTTTTAAAGTTCGTTGAACATTTAAAAATACAAACAGTACCAAATAAGATTATCTCGTCTCGTAAACTTTACAAAAGTGTGGTCTTAATTCTCGAAAAAGCTTTCCTCATCTCGTTTCGTTTCATAAATGTATGTACAAAATTTCGTTTCGTTTCATAAATGTATGTACAAAATTTCGTTTCGTTTCATAAATTTATGTACAAAATTTCGTTTCGTTTCATAAATTTATGTACAAAATTTCATTTCGTTTCGTTTCATAAATTTATGTACAAAATTTGTCATAATTTTATTTTCTTAATTTAATCTAGAAGTTATGAGAAACCTTCCCGTCACGAGAAATCTACGAAGGCTGTGATTTATTGCGAACCTTTAAAACATAGGCCTATTTATGATTGGAGTATATTGTGTAATGACTTGCGTATCTTTAAAAGTTGATAAGTGCCCTTCATTATGTTTGTGTATTCACTTCATGAATTTATGTATTTATTTATTTTTACTAAGAATCATGTAACACTATAGTATGGAAGGTATAACGTCGTTGGCTTCCCGCGAAAAGTTGTAGTGACGTTTATGGGGAGTGGTCAGCTTGGTTACTCGTGGTTCGCTGAGCGAAAAAGACGGTTGGTGGTGATTGGCTACCCTCTTACCACACCCCCAGTGACGAGCAGGTCCATGCGCGGGAAGCCAACGACGTTATACCTTCTGGACTATAAAACAGTGTCAGAGATCTAAGACTTCGCAATAGATACGTGACGTCACATAACATCGCAACTTCGTACAGTGTAGAGTAGCGTGTTTTTCACTGTGAACGACGAAAACTAAATCATCCACAACCGCGCAGAGAAAGTTTTATAGACATTTTAAACTGCAAAGATACATTCCTCCAAGCCAACAATTTGGAACTTGATGTTGTGTAAAGAAGTGGAATATGGATAGGATAATTCAAACTTCCAGAAAGCGCAGGAATGGTCCACGATGAATAATCATTTCCCTGGTCATTTAATTTAGCACAAGGAAGGGGATATTCCTTGGCCACCACGGTCGCCTGATCATATGCCTCTGATTTTTGTTTATGGGCGTTTCTAAAGGAGAGAATGCTGCCCACCATAACCTAATTGATGACGTTGATCAGCGATGCCCTCCACGAGAAAATTGTAGTACGGCTACTATCCATCAGAAATGCTGCTGTCACGATGAGCGTGTGTTTGCAGACACGTGGTGCTAATTTTCAGCATTTTTTTTTCGTAAATAAAAAGAAAGAAAGGAAGGAGTTGTTGAATCCAATGAGCCATGTATCGTTACTGTGTTTCCTGTATAGAGTTATTAAAGTTTGTAATGATAAACCTTATTGTGGTACATCCTGTGTACAGGATGGGTCTGTGACATGAAATTGTCCAAAACCTTCGTACAGCACGCGTATTTATCCCTTACAGGAAGTTGCTACTATATGATAGTATCTGGCTAAATCAACATTATGACTAATATTCAAGCGCATATTTGAAGTTCATGATTTCAAGATTCTGCATTCGTTCTGCATAAAAACTTATGATTCACTCAATTGTTTATAAATACCTAGAAAAAGGTTAAAAACAGAAAACATCCAGAAGAACCTGCCATAAGAATTAAAAGAGTCATTGTTCTCTGCTGTGAAGATATAAATATGAGTATGAAAAACTCATTTCCATGTAAATTAATTTTAATAAATAGATTTCTTCTTACTAAATACGTAAACTGCATAAAAATTTACTATTAACTGTTCTTATTACGTTATATTTATTAATGCTATTCGTTCAGGTTTTATATTACCAAAGCAATGTTTATTGAGTGCTGCTAGTCTGAGGTTACGCAATAGCTCTATGTGTTAGAATTATCACTAAATTACCGTAATTATTAGATATAACTATATAAAATAATAGAAAGAGAAATTTCATTACTACATAATGTTTTAAATTTATTATATCACATTTCAATGTATCGTAAAACAATATATTCTTGACACAGATTTCTGGTGTAGCGGATTGTGTTCTCGAAACGCACTCAAGAATTTCCTTCTTGTAAGGATATAGTATTAAGTACAATGCTCCTTTGTGGCCGAAGTGGCTAACGCGTATGGGTCCGGATTCAATTCCCGGGTGGGTTACCTGTCTCGTATATAAATCCGAGTAGATGGTCGGATCCCACTTTCAGCGGAGAATTCCGTCTCACATACAGTCAATGATGAAAAAAGACGTTACATTCCAACCAGTCACGAAACCAATTTCTAATTACAATAAAACATCTAATGTTATATGTTGAACTTCCGGGAAATCTTCTGATTCAGTGCAGAGGGGTTTAGTTTGACGCGATGGTTGTGGAATTGATACCAGACCAACTTCAAGTTCATTTGTGTTCTCGGCGTTCACCAACATCGTTAAAAAGTTGTGTCACTTTTAAGTATTATGTCTATCACCATTGCAAGAATATACACAACAATTGGATACAATCTGTTGGTTAACAATGTATCTTTTACACATACAGTACACCGGAGAAAAATCGAGCATATTTAGAAGGAAAATTCGTAGATTCTGGCTACAGGTGTCTTAAT
The DNA here is from genome assembly GCF_964235325.1 of Thermobia domestica. Taxonomy (NCBI): domain Eukaryota; kingdom Metazoa; phylum Arthropoda; class Insecta; order Zygentoma; family Lepismatidae; genus Thermobia; species Thermobia domestica. The sequence goes on along the minus strand of NC_137460.1, from coordinate 50,782,017 downwards.
CGAGTGCATTTAGAAGGAAAATCCGTAGATTCCCGCTACAGACGTCTTAATCGAGTGCATTTAGAAGGAAAATCCGTACATTCCAGCTACAGGAGTCTTGATCGAGCGCATTTAGAAGGAAAATCTGTACATTCCGGCGTCTTTCCTACCGCGGTAGAACTGTAATCTGTGTTGTGATGCAGATATTCTGTACTGCGTTCCAGGGACGGCGCCAGAAACGTTTGATGGGGTGGGCGGAAAGAGGCGGACCCAGTTGCTGGGTGGGCGGACAATGAAAATAAAAACTGGGCAATGTAGACATTTTTTGGACAATAATTTTCAATCTTTAAACTCTTTAGTTAGCTAAGGCTCAGACCGAAATAGGGGAGGGACAAGGATGTAGAAAACAGTTGTCTTGGTCTTACAGAAGGTACAATTCCGGCATTCGCCTGGTGGGTCTGAAGAGATGCAGAACTTAGGATGGGCTGCGGGAGTTCGTGGCTATATGCTCGACCTACCGAATTCCGCGTAGCAGACACACTACCTCCACTTCCAGTTTTTTAAAACAATAATAACGGCGTGTACTGTGTAGTCGATGAAGTCCAAAACAGCTTTATTTTCTCTCCCTCCAAGAATGCACATGAATGCATAGAAATAAAAGAAGGTTCAAACAACACAGACTAACAGATATACTCCATCTTTCATTAATATCATAAAATACACAATAAGTATGTAAAGTAAAACAAGGCTAAAATAGGCTATTGCAAACATTTTCATCTTTGAAGGGTTTATTACAAAAAAGCAAGAGACAAAAAATATAAATAATTTTTCTCTCGTATATTCTTAATTTGTGCACACTTGATTTTTTGACGTGATCTCTACGTATATGCAACAGCAAAGATCTATGTTATTAAAAGAATTGGGAAATTCGACAGCATAATTGTTTGATCATACCTTGCACAGAAATCTTTGAAATTGAAACTTAAGTTGAAAAAATAATAAAACAATTATAAATTGGATAAAGAAGTAAATAGCAATTAACAACACTTCATCATGATCCACAGAAACAACAATGTATTTTAAACTATGAAGGGCTGATCACATGGTACGAACAAGCTTACAATAAACTTTTATACTTGCACTTTAATGGAGGAATGGTGACAGCAATTACGGCTAATTTGTGAATTTCATGAAAAGCAATTTTGAAACGATCCATCACTTCAGTAAACTGAGAAACGGAGGTAATTTTGTATTGCTTTTCCTCCTCATAACGTTTCAAAACTTTCGGAAGAAGTTTCATTTCCACCTCTACACTAGTGATGAGCAAATGCAAGACCAAGACCAAGACCGGGGTGGTCTTGGTCTTGCGCTGGAACCCTTGGTCTTGGTCTTGGACTTGCACACCCAGTCTTGGTCTTGGTCTTGCTGCAAGAGTCTTGCAAGCAGAGCCGTAGCTAGAGATTTCTGCGCCCGGGGCGAAGTAGAATTCAGACACTCACTTTAGCAATCATTATATATATATAAGAAAAGCAGCTTTTGTTGTTACGCTGAATTTTTATTAATCTTCTTGGAAAGACCATTACAACAACCAAAAACGATCATTATGTATCCTTTTCCAAATAAGAGCTGTTTTCGAGAGTCTTATTTTGGACTTTTTGTTAAACTTGACAAAACTACCTTTGGTTGTATACAAATTCGCTAGGAGAACAGCTATGAAAAGTTACTACTATTTACAACATTTCATACTATTGATAAGAAATGAAATTTTAATACATTAAAAACTATGTGCTTTTAAATTGTTCCAAATGGGTGACAGTATTAATTTCCAGTAATAATTGTAAACTTTTTAATTTTATTCTGTATGTGACCACATCAATAGTATGTTAATTTCGATATCTTAACGGTGAAAAATATTTTGTGAAATGTAATGGAAATTCAGAAGGATCGTTCTTTGTGAATTTCTAAATATTGATCGATGGAGGTGAAGAATATGTTCAATGTTTGTACTTAAAATCCAAAATATACTTTGGCTACTACATATGTCTGAAATTATAGTAATTACTTAATTTCTTAATGAATGAAAGTTCCGAATTTAAGGTACTTATTATTAATTAACATATTAAAATACACTAACACGTTCATATATGAAGAATGTGTGTACTTATGTTTTGTATGTATGTAGATAGATAAAAACATCACACAACTAGACACGCATACACAAAATAATATGGTGCCGATATAAAAAGTTGATGAAAAATGACCTCAATAAATTCCTCCAAATTGGAAGCATTTGATATGTCAATGGAATTTTAAAATAAATCATTGGTAGTGATTAATGTGTGTAAAAAAGTTGAACTTCGTCGGGCTAAGTTCTGATCCCTTAAGCCCTTATTCTACAACTGCTTGAAGTTCGAAAATGTTATTGTTTCCCTCGTTTACTTTTATTTTTAATATTCCCGCGCAAACAGCAGCTTGAATGTGTCTCTTCACTCTTCTCACTTTCATACCTTCATTCTCAACGTCGCACAGTGGGGCCAAACCAGGCAATTCTTAGCAAAAACTCGAAGAATGAAGTAAAAGATTGACTTGATATAATTTGCTATAATGAAACCTTAATAGTGTACACATAAGATAGTGTGCAGGAAAAGAAGTTATAGCTATTTACAATGAATTCATGGGACGTGTAAATTTGGTTATCCACCTAAGCGGGAAAGGTGCTGCTTAGTGACAGAAGATAGGAAATTGAATGTGACTATTCCTACATTGCGTGTAGATATTCCGTGACTGGTAAACATGGTGACACGACCGACATGTATGTATCGTTTTGTATATTTAGAATGTTGAGGTAATGTGTAATCAATAATCATATTTGGAATGATGTTAATATCAGTATCATATCCCTATGGTAATCCCCTACTTAATATCATATTTGGAAAATGCTGTGGTACTGAAAGCATATAAACTGTAGTCAAACGATAGAATGGCATTTTAGTAGAAAATATGGCATAATAATGTTATGTCTGTGATTTTTTAATATATCGTAGCGGAAACATTGTTCTTACTGTATGCAAAAGTGAAAACCTGCACATATTTGCACTTTTGGGAAATATAGCGCATGAAAATGTTTGAGGAAAACCGCATTTTGGATACAATGCTGCTTTTGAATTGAGGTGGAATGAATGTGAGAGCAAGTGTTAGATTATTAGACGTGTGATCCCCATGCACGCAGTGACAAAGTTGAATATAGATCGATTCTGGGAATTTTGCCGCCAAACCTACTTGGTGCTTCGCCCCCTAGGACCCATCTTGTTACCAACATCCAATCATACTTCTCTGGCATTCGCCAACAGAACTAAACTCTAGTCAAACATGTGTTATTAATGGTGGCGATATTTTGAAACGTCAATGTTTGCCAAACAATCTATGGACCATAAGGTAGAACCATATTTAAAATGGTGTTGATCAATTCAGTATTGCGTTTTTTTTGTGATGCGATGCGTGCACAGAAGTGACATTGGAATCAACTGTAATGAGCCTCCGCTCGCTCCAGCTCAGAGTGTTCCAATCAAGCCCTGAAATCAGCCCACGTAATGCACGATGCATATGAAACAAGCTGAACAGGTTACTGATGCTTGTAAATCATAATATGTTTAATACATCTGATAATATATCGAGAACTTGTGATGAGATAATTTTTATGTATTGAAGCCTCCTTGCATCTTCATTGTCATAACGAATCCTCCACAACTTGGAAATAATTTTGAGAAGCAAGAACTTTTCTTCAATTTTATTACTCTTCAGTTGTAAAAAGAATAAGTACACTTTTTCCTTTCATGCGTAAGAATGTAAGTCAATCGTAAGTTGCCAAATCAAAGCATATTGCCTACGCGTTTGTTTATGCCAATCATATAATCTGTTATATTATTTAGGCGCGAATATAAGGAATATTTCCTTTTATGATGTAACACTCTGTTTTTGATAAAATAATGTCGAAATAACATTATTGTAGCCACTGCACACACCAAACTAATTGGTTTTCTTTCAATTTTCTGCTTCATATTGCAAATTCTTATTTTTGCCAAGAATTCAGTGCCTTGGCTCCACTGTGCGGCGTGATTAATCGGATTGGATAGGAAAAAAAATGAAATGAAATCTTTGATTTTTATGTCCCACGGTTATGCCGGTTAGGCTAAAGGAGACGGTGATGATGAGTAACGAATGAAATGGTGGAATGAAGAAAGTGGGAGGAAACGGGAGAACCCCAAGAAAACACACGCACGCGGTGTTTGTCCACCACAAAGTTCACTTGGCGGGGCTGGGATCGAATCCGGGACCCCAAGTACCAGAGGTGAACGCTCTACCACTGAGCCCCCAGGGGTAGAAAAACGTTTTGAACTAAGCAAACTCATCACTGTCAAAACGCCGAACACGACTTTGCTCGTTTCTGAGTTTGAAAATGCTCCTGCGTACACTATAAGTCATTACTCGGCACCTTGTATACCACATGTCATTAAGAAATCATCTATAACTCTTTAAGTAATAAGTAAAAACTTGTTGTAACTTATTTAAACTTTTGGATTGCGAGCGAAGCGAGCAAGAAAATTTTTAAGAAATCTATGTATTTCATTGATAACCGACAGCAATATTGATCTAATAGGGCGTCAATACTTTCTGGGGGCGACTCGTCTTTTATTCATGTCCAACACAACTTTTTCTTTTTCCTTGCTCGTTCGGCGCCCCCTTGTTGTCAGCGCCCGGGGCGGGCGCCCCGCTGGCCCCCCCTTAGCTACGGCTCTGCTTGCAAGTCTTGCTTTTGTGAAAGCTTATGCTTTTCATAGGTAAATTTTACTCTGGATAAATTCTACAATGCGCCAATAGTAACGGAAATACAATGTATGTCCTAAATGTAATATAGTTTACCTTCGTGTAAGTATGATGATAGTGTACAACATAGGCGATAACCTTTTTTTTTTTTTTCAATGGGTTCCCACGCTTCACTTCTTATAAGATAAATTACAACGTTTCGTAATCTTTTTATATTCTTTTAACAGATCTAATACTCCACTGGTTCCCAAACTGGAGAGCTACCCCTGAGACGTATGAAAGAAAATCAAGACGGCACATATTATTGAAATGCCATGAATTGCAAAATTATTTTTACACTCTAAAAGTGTCAGATTTTTTCTTTTCAACCACGATTAGCTAATCTTTGTATTAAACAAACTTTCATTTAAATATCGAGATTTTGTTTTACTGATTCCAATATGTACGCTATGGAGCAGAAACATTGGCATTACGCAAAAGCGATTAAAAAATTGCAGGCTTTCGAAACGTGGGCATGTAGAAAAAAGGAGAGAATTAGCTGGGTTGAACGGAAAGCGAATGAGGTGTTAGAAATATTAGCAGTAGGGAAGAAAAGAAGAATTTTAGATATTGTTTAGAGGAGGAAGAGGAACTGGTTGGGATATTGGATGAGGAGGAACTATATTATGAGGAACGTGCTAGAGGGTATGGTGTAAGGAAAGAGAGAGAGAGAGCGAAGGAATGTAGTTGAAGGAATGTATTAAAACAGAAAGTTGCTACGTCAAGACGAAGAGACTACCTGAGGACCACCGTACATCGAAACTTCTCAGTTGCAGCAAGTAACCTGCCAATAATGGTAGAATAGCTGATGATGATAAATAACTGAAATGGTGGAATGAAAAAAGGAGGAAACGGAAAAACCCCGAGAAAACCCAATACACACGGTGTTGTTTACCAAAAAAGCTCCCATGGCTCAATATGACACATGTGTGGCTTGAAAACGAGCAATGTCTACAGAAAATGCGAACAACCAATCCAGAAAACGACATACATGCTACAGGGGCAGATCGACTCACACGGCTTGCATAAACTACTGGGAACACATTCACTACAGCGGCATTTTTACTGAAGCCAAGAAGTTCAAGTAGAAGACGTAATGATTTCCCCCCTTCTTTTTTTACATTCTATAAAAAAAATAAAGTAGTACCGGTACTTGTGCAAGACTCTTACGCAAGAGTCTTGATCTTGGTCTTGGTCTTGCAGATATAGTCTTGGTTTTGGTCTTGGTCTTGCACCCCTTGGTCTTGGTCTTGGTCTTGCATCGGGATTCCTGGTCTTGGTCTTGGTCTTGCATGCAAGACTCTTGCGCTCATCACTACTCTACACTATCGACATCACATCCATTATGTTTGTAAATAAAATCATTGTTCATTGCAGAGTTAAACAAGGTCCTAGAACCTATTACATTACAATCAATAGTAATACCTATTGCTTTTGCAATACAGGATGTCAACTTCATTATCCTACTTCTGTTGGGGTGGGCGGATGGGTGGGCAAGGGCATTCATTGGGTGGGCGGTCGCCCACCCCCGCCCACCCTTAGTGCCGTCCCTGCTGCGTTCGAACCGGGGCATCCTATACGGTGAATACATACTCCTTATCTTTAAGGGGATCTTCTACCATCTCCGCTTAGGTTTCTAACTCTCCATTTGATAACATGTAAAATTTAATATGGTAATTTCTAACAAAGTATTGCAGGTAATAACTTGAAATTTTTAATACAAATACACAAGACCCATATAAATCCAACCACGGTCTCCAATTTACGTTACATGCGTTAGATTAATTGCAATATATTCTTCAGTAAGTTTGGCAACAGAGAATAAAAAGTATGCTGCAGAGGGGAGAGGGCTGACCATCTGTTTGCTTGTTAGCTGCTTTTAAAAGGACGCTCTTACCAGAAAAATCACGTTGTGATTCTCACTTCTCAGTGGTTAGAATGGTCTGGACTGGAAGAGCCCAAAACCTCTTCTTTCTTCCTTTCACGGTTTGTTTGTTTCTTCCACCCCCTGCTGTCACAAGAAGACAACTTGTTTCGGAAAGCACTTTGAATTAGTAGCGAAAAGCCAAACTGAATGACACCACGGACGGATTAAAGGGAGGGGCGGTCACTCCCTCCGAGAACATTTGAATACTTTGAATAATCGGAGTAAGAAACTAGAAATTGCGTAATCTAATAAGAAAAGTTTGTTGAAGTATACAAATCAAGACGCATTTTAAGTGTCACAGCATTGTACTCTCATCCCCTCCCCTCCCAATTCCCTTCTGAAGAAGTTCTCTTTTGTTTCTCTGTTCCATATTAGCCTTTACACTTACACTTTCATTATCCAGTATTGATTTTTACCATACCATCTGCACAGAAGGCGAATAAGGTTTACGAGTCCTTCCTGCCCCCTTTTTTAAAAATTGCTAATTATAATAAAATTTATCGAAAACAATTCATCTCAACGATAAAGACTTATACACATTCATTATTGCAATTTTAAAATAAACTCGCCGCCTGTCGCGTATGCTAGAGATCTAATATATACGAATAGATGAAAAGTTAGTTTGAAGCGTATTGTTTTTCTGTAATTAAGTCCGAATTCATATTTGTTTCTATTGTTGCATCGACAAAAGTGAGTGCTAAATCGATTTAGGCTCGTTGGTCTTTGCGAGGTCCCTCAAGATACAAGGCCGTGGGCAGTCGCCCACCACTTGAAACGCCTCTGCACTAGAGGTCTGCACGTGCTCGGGCCTACAAAGAATGTATCACTTCGGGCCCGGGAGGGGTTCGGGCAGTAGCGTCATTTCAGATTTGGCTTGGGGGGCCAAGACCCCTTGATATATGTAAAATTTCGCGTTTTTCACTGATTTACTACTATGCTATTGATAAAATTATATAAATCTCAAATTCGGGAGGGGGCAAATGCCTCTCCCTGTCCTCCTAAATGACGCCCCTGGGTTCGGGCTGTGAATTTTTAAATATACAACCACATTTCTCGGACTTTTTCGGGCCTAACTTTGTAAATATAGTGTAAAACGATACAAATTGCACCGTTCTTTCTGGAGGACTTTTAAAACACAACTGCAAAATCAAACCTCGAATTGCTGTAAATAAAAATACAATTTTGCATTAATAATTAAGTTTCTGCAATTCGGGCTTATTTCGGGCTCATTTGATTATCACAGAGCTCAGTCCGGGCTAGGGCCTAAATGCTAAGACATATTTTGGACTCGGGTCGGGCCTCACATTGTAAATTCACAGACCGGGCCCGGGCTGAAAATTCCGGCCCGTGCAGACCTCTGCTCTGCACCCGCACAAATTCTTTCCTAGTCCAGAAAATCTCCTCCCCTCCGCATCGTCAATAATGGTAAATTTGTTCCTCGTATATTTGCTTATTATTGTAAGAGAAGTTCAAACCAGAACTCTAAAATTTGTTCGTTCTCTGGGGTAATGTGAGTAATGCAAATTAAGAAAGATATGCGTAATATACAAATGTCAGAAAAACTTGATATCAATTTGAATAACCTTTTACGTAATGTTTATTTTAGAAATAATAAACTTATGCAAGTATATCGAGGCATCTGAAATTTAATGTTAAATAGTGGCGAGTGAGCCAGAAGGGGCGTGCACTATTCAGTTAGTCAAAGAACTCATATATCTAGCTTGAAAACTAATACTATTTAAACCAATATTGAATTAGACAAATTTGATCACTCTGTCCACAGAAAAGGCGTCACCTTCTATGGCCCACCCATCGCATGATGGGAATGAAAGACAGAGGAAAAAAAAGACAAATTTGTAAAAAGTAGGATAACCATAATTGGAAATAGTGTGTGTATTTTTTAAGGAGGAAACCCAGAAGTACATTCTCGATATAATAATAATAATAATAATAATAATAATAATAATCTTTCTCACTTCAATCATAGGTTGATGCGCAAGAAGGAAATTTTAAAACTTTTCTCTGCCCTGGGAGAGCTGTTTTATAATTTGATAAGGTCTCTTCTTCGTAACTGCATCTATCCCTGATCGGGCCGCGGTGGGTCAGTGGTAGAGCGTTCACCTCTAATGCATGGCGTCCTTAGTTCGATCTCAGCTCGCACCAAGTGAACTTTGTGGAGGACAAACACCATGTGTGGGGGTTTTCTCGGGGTTCTCCCGTTTCCTTCCACTTTCTGCATTCCAGCATTTCTTTCTTTTCACAACATCACTAGCTCCTTTAACCTACCAGGCATAAATGTGGGACGTAAAACTTATAGATTTTTCTATCCTTGATCTTCCACTTCCTGGTTTTTCTTCTGCCTTTTCCCCTATCAACATGGTGATCCAATCGGAGTGCCGAATAAGATGTCCAAGCATGCTGTTTCTTTTTTTTTTTTTTCCTATTATCTTCATGATCTGTCGTCCTTCATTAGCTTCCTTTAGTACGTCTTCATTCCTTTTCCTTATACAGTATTATTATTATTACACAACCACACAAAATAAATAAAAGTTCTGTGCACTGGACCCCAGGGTATTGATTCGATGTATTTTGGTACCCAGAACCCAAATTTCGAAACTCCAGGACGATTTGACCGTGTCAACTTTGTTTTATGGGCGAAGAACGTAAGTGCTGTTTTACGTTTGCTTATGTTTATCGCCCATTTAAAAAAATATCACGGTCAATCGTCCTGGGGTTTCGAAATTTGGATTCTGGGTATCAAAATATTTTGAATCCATACCCTGGGGTCTGGTGCACAGAACTTTTATTCTTTTTGTGTAGCTGTGTTATTATTATTATTATTATTATTATTATTATTATTATTATTATTATTATTATTATTATTATTATTATTATTATTATTATTTTCCATGCGTACATTTTCTCGAAAATATCCTCCCCCTAAGAGATGATCAACAATTCATTCCTGAATAGTACTCAGCTTCTTTTCCTACTAATGACTATTTAGGAGTTTTTCCTTAGCTGAATCTCGTTATATTGTGTCTCCATTGTACGTAGAATAGGATTCGATTGCCAGTGTAAGCTCACAACTTCCGAAGTTGAGTCAACATCGTGAAAGAAATGGAGAACTATCCGAATAAAGTGGTAGCGATCTCAGGCCAAGAAAGACGAAAGGATTGTTTGATGTCATTGCACTGATCACGATCTTCTAGGTTGTGAATGTTTACCAGCTGGCATGTCCAGGCCCTTTGGGCTGTATTGCTGAGTTTAGATTTTAGACTAATAAACAGCTGTCTTTAGAAAATAACCTTGTAACACAAATATGATAGTCATGAGTTCCGAACCATAGTGTCAAGTGGTATAAATCTCACTTGGGTGGTAAAATTTGTTATTAGACATTCGTGGAAATCAACTGCTCTGTTAAAATATTTCAGTTTTCTAACATTGTTATGCCTAATTATTATTAAGCATTAATAATTAATTATTATTAAGAAGAAGCTGAAAATCGAGAAACATGGAAGAAATATTTCAAGGTCCAAACTGAAAATTAAGAAGAAACGAAAAAAATCTCATCAGTCCCAGGACCGGCCAAAAGGCAGAATACTTAATAATAATAATAATAATAATAATAATAATAATAATAATAATAATAATAATAATAATAATAATAATAATAATAATAATAATAATAATAATAATTTTAAAATTTCGTTCTTGATTATAAGAATACATTATACATTATAAAAGTCGTATACAAAGAAATGTATACATCCTAGAAATAGTATATACATATCAACGAAATACCTTACTACTGTCAAACAACATTTGTACTGTGTATACATTTATATTAATTCTATAGATTGTCACGTCTTTTAATCACGCGGCTCCCCAGCTTGCCTCACAACGATGAGCAAACGCCAATAATTTGAGTATTCTAGTAGGGAATCGAACCTAGAATCACGCGAACAGGAGTCAAAAGTTCTAACCACAAGACTATGGAACCCCTTAGTATGACGTTATGCTTGAAATTCAAATGATTCTACCAAAAACAATTATCAACGAAATAGTTTATTACATCTCTAACACATTACATTTATACTGTGCATACATCTATATTAATTACATTATGAAAAGGAGTAGAATGACTATATGCCTGAAATTAAAATGATCCTACAAAAAGCATATTTTTCAACGAAATACCTTCCTATTGTCATGTATACGGGTAATTTTATTCGTGGGTGGAAGGAGGAGTCGCCCGAAGTAAGGAAGAAATACAATACTCTCCTATCTGATAATTGAAATCATGAATAAATTTTATTATTATTATTCTTTCTGTATATGTTCATTTTCGAGTTAATCATTCCATATCGGACTCCCAAAAAAAAAAAAAAAAAAAAAACTATCGAAACAACTTATTGACCGTGCTAATAGCGACTACTCCCCGTCACGACACCGTTTTTCAGTTTTGTTAGTGTTAGGAAAAAGAAGAGTGAGAAAGAAGAGTAGCAGAGGGAGGCAGAGAAGAAAAGAAAAAGAGAAAGAACGAAGAAAGATAAAGGATTGGAGGAGAAAGGATTACTGGATAATTCAGGAAATATAGTAATGAACTTGAATGGTTATTAACGAAGGATCAATTTCGAAGTGATCCGGAAATAGACACCAAGACTACTCTATAGACACATGTCCATAAATACGAGCCTGATCTGGGTCCAGGTGACTGCACAAGAGGGAGTTGCCCAAACCCAGCCCAAGCTAGGTGAAAATGGAATTTAATTGGTTGTAAGGTAATCCTGAATGGTAAATATTAACTATCCAGTCTCTGAACTCCATACTCTGAGATCGACCACACATATGAATTAGCTTGGCGAGACTTCTTTTTTGGAAGCAGAGAGTACCAAATTCTTTTCCTCTTTGATTCCTTCATTTTGTCACACTTCTTGCAACACAGATATTATAGCACAACGACAGTAGAATTTCCAGTAAGTGCACTTTGCAGTTCGTTTCAAGACTATTCTAAAACTCAAGGGTCACAAAACCACCCTCCCCTCTTTTCCTTTTCGAAGGGGTCTTTCGGGGGGAAAGGTGAAAAATGTGGAATCAATTGGATACAATTACTAAGAACATTTTCCTTCTTCCTTCACAAGTCTCTTGTTCATGGCCATCTCGTCTTGTGTGATAAGGCGGACTTCAGAACACAAAATTGCAACGCTCCAGATTCCCTACCCAAATTGTCACGCGGTTCGTATGTCAGTCTTCGAGTTTCTTCAAAGAATGTTACATTATCTGCTATGAGATCTGCAAACGATCTCCATTGTATAACTGCTATCTCGATAAGGCAGTGGACAAAACTGAGGACAAAGCTGCCCAAAACAAGTTTTTGACAAAAAAAAGAAGAAGAAGAAGAAACAGAGACAACATTTGTTTTTAGCCAGAAGCGCTCATAAATCACTACCACGTGACGCGAAGACTATTAGGGCTAGAGGTTCAGCAGAGAGCTCTCAATTCCTGGAGAAATTCTATCCTCTACGTTGCCAAGTGTAAACGGAAGTATACATTATAATTAATCTAAATTGATCTGGGGCATTAAATCAAAAATAGAAACCATGAACATATAGGTATTGCTGTTGGAAAATATCATGGAAAATTTTGAGACGGTAAGTGCAATATCTTGTTAAATATTCACATAGAAATATCTACGTGTTATCTTATAGGGATCCTGAAACACTTGCAAGTGGGTAGACATCCCCTTAAGATTTTCTAGATGCCGCTACGCATTAAATTCTTTTAGTCCGTATGCTTATTTTCAGCCAGAAGGAAGTAGTCTCTGTACTTCTGGCTGGAAAGTACCAAATAAAAAAAAAATAAATAAATAAATAAAAAAATTAAAAAGTTTAAGACCGGGTTCTGAACAGTAAAATTTCGTACTTAAAATTCTTTGATTTTTCCAGTTTTTTTTTTTTTTTTAACTTTTCATGAAACTCTTTGACTTGTTCAGGTCAGTAGGAACTCTGATTACTTAAATTAGTTTTGTTTATAAATATTACAAACTATAACAAAATACATTTTTTTTTATCAAGTATGAACCATTTAAATAGATCTGAAGAATCAGTAAATTCAAGTCATTAAAACTCCACTTTATTTGAAACAGAACAGAAAAAATAATTCCACTATCTATAAATCAATGAACAACAATAATAATAATAATATAAACTTCCTAAGAATTCAACGCCGTTAAAGAGAAATATATCTACAAATATTCCCACCTTCATACTATCACCATGTTTACTCTGCTCTTCACAGAATCTCTGATATTTGAGTTTGACACCGTAGCAAAATAAAGGTTTTTGTTTAATTTGGAATTCAGCTAGAAAACAAAAACCTGTTGGTTTGTTGGCTAAATTGTGTTTTAGCGTCCCTTTCAACACCGAAGCTATACGAGATTTGAACCTACAGCTAAACGTGGGATTCGAACCACATGAGCTCCCTCTGGCAATTGAACTCAGGTCTCCCGGTCCAAAGACGAGTGGCCTATAGTATAGGACTCTATAAAAAAGATAAAAGCATTTCTGTGCCGTGCTGATAAAATTTAAGTGTGATTGGTATCTGAGTGTATAACAAAGAAAGCAAAAAAAGCAACAAGATTACTGTTATCTAAAAGTACCAGCGACTTTTAAGCTCTTACCTGTTCCCAGAAATTGTTGTTGTATGTTTCAGCACGGACCAGCAAAGGCGGTGACAGATGATAGTAATTAACAGGACTAGTAGTGGTAACTCTGAATTTAACTTTACTAGGCTGCAGATAATATAGACGACAGCGAAGTAAATAGCACGGCGGCGCCTGCTGGGGCTGAACATAAAACGATTTTGGCACCTGTCTGTCATCCCGGCTAGGAGTAGAGAAAATTGGATCTCGATTCGGCCACAACATCTCTCTACTACCAGAAACTCAAAAATTAAATGACACGAGTAACCAACGACTGAAAAAATATTTACGTTTTTCTTTTTCCCTCTAACGAGGAAGCCAATGTAATAATGCAATGTCCGGTGTTTGAATAGAACTTCAAAAATAACTTATATTATACGGCTACAATTGTGTATATATAAAAGTCCAATCTCGTAGTGTATTAACTCAAGGTCGATCAATTGGGATTAAATCACTTTTTTCTTTTTTCCTGGCTGGTGATGGGCTTTTGAATCTGTAGGAAATGTACTACGCACCACTGCTGTTTCTCTTTTCCCCAGTCACCGCAAAAATTCCATTCATTGACGAAGAACACTTCCCATCATAATGTAGCTGTTATGTCTTTCTGCACGGAATACCATTGACTATTCTATCCTGTCCTGTCCTTTCTGGTATCTTTTTTATTTTTTAAAATCATGTTGACATGCGCATGTGGACGTTGGTGACCTTCACAAAGGTTAATATAAACGTTTGGTAAAGCACGATTGTTTTTAAATACGAGAATTCTCTTTTACAAGTAGATAGAAAAAAAATCATCCTACGGATTGATTACGTAACGGTTTAGATTTTTATTTTTAAATCAAATGCATGTCTCGGTCAATGTTGCCAAGGATTTTAGGAGTGTATAAAAATGGTAAGAAACACTGTTCGGTAAGAAAGGAATCAAAAACATAACTACATGCATTTGTACAGAAAACTGAAATTGTAGTAACAACCCCTGAACATTACACCGAACAATGGTTTAAATCATACAGTATGTACTACCCTTAACTTTTGATTGCTCCATCTCAAATTTTTCTCTGCTGCTTACGAGCCCACTATAAATTAATTATGATATCACGTTCTTTGTGGGACGAATTAGTCAACAATACTTAATACCGAATACACGAACAACAATAAATAGTTAAACAGAGAAAGTAGAAAATTAGTTTTGATTTTCTGAATATACAGCATTATGGCAACCAATGTTGTACGATAAAGGAGATCTACAATTTTTATGATCAATTTTGCCTTTATTGTATGAAACCATTTCTACACTTTTGTGAAGCGGGGTAATATAATATACAGGATACCGCTTGTAACGAAATCAGTTAACGTTAAGTAAAGCAGTGTCAGTTCTAGTGAGACGAAAGATGGGTAACCGTTCGCAGTCACCAGATGGTGTTCACATTGCTACGCCCATTCTGGGTCGTGAGTAGTGTTGTAAATAGAAAAAAAAACCGTTCGTATTTTTCAGAAATGTACGTTTTTTTTAGAAAAAAAACATTGCCTCTCGTTTTTTTTCTAAATTTCGTTTTTTTTCAAATAGTCATTTGTAATGCATCTTACGTCTATTTAAGTATTAAATATTTTTATGTAGGTATAATCACCATAAAATGCAACATAAATTAAACGTTAGATACTGATACGCTACAAATATTTTACAATTTACATGAATACCATACCTATTGACAATTCGGGTTTCAGCAGTTTTCATCAATATCAACTAAGAAATAAAAGTTGAAATGAAATTTTGTTTTTTTCGTGAAAGCAGGCCTTTAATAAGTACGAAAATAATGTCACGAACAGTATAAAATTCAAATAACTGTCTAAAGGTAAAAACTAATACTAATTTGCCTAATAGTATTTTTCTAAATGTCATATATAAATAATTTGTCGACTAGATATATATGATACACAGAGCCGGCTCTACCATATATGCAACACGTGCATTTGCGTGGAGCGGCAAGTTTGAATGGTCCGGCAAAATCTGTCATAAGTATATTATATAAATTAAATATTTCTTGTTGGAAACAGACTTCATGATGATGGTAGTTACATTTACTAAGCTGACCTTCTATTTGAATACTACATTCATAAATTATGTTTAGGTTGCATTAGTTTAAAGCCACATGGACAATGCTAAAGCAAATGGTCGAATAAATCCGAGGACAAATTGCTTGATTGTTGCCAAATGCAAGAATTCAATTCTCGAATAGTAGTGAATATCTGTTCCATTTAGTAAGTTATCACAGTTTTGATATGAAACTAGCCTTTTTTTGTCAGAAACAAGTTCCTTATCATTGAAGATAGAAACAAGTTTTTTTTTTTAATGTTAGAAGATGTAGAAGAAAAATCAAGAAATAAAGATAAAAGAGCTAGTTGCACTGGAATTGCAAACTGATACATTGAGATTGAAGCTCGATATTGAATTCTATAAAAAGGATTACCATCTTTCCTCTGCAGGTGTGTTTGCTTTATCTTTCACTAACATAATAGATTAATATTTAAAGAAAAAAAATCAGACACAACGGGATATCATTTTCAGTAAGCATTTAAGCCTTTCTGAGTGCGAATACACTTACCCTCCCCTTCGTTGTTCATGCTGGAGTAGCATACTTAAAATCATGACTTTTAAGATTTGTTCTTTCTGGAGAAAGGGGGGCGGCAAATTATGCCATTCCGCGAGGCGACAAATTGACTAGGACCGGCCCTGATAATATGTATATAAAAGACATTAATATAGGATGAAGCAATTTGAAGTAATGCAGGGTGTTTCAAAATTAATATTAGGGTTTTGAAACTTTGTAGTATCTATTACAATTAACTTACAATTATAAATATTATATCAAATGAAAGAGCAACTCAAACAGTTTTGTACGCACGCATGTACATGCATTGTTTCTTCTGTCTGCCGTTAGAAACAGCAAGCAGCAAAGATGTAGACTAGAGAGCAGAAAGTTTTTTGTGTTTAAATAAAGACTGAATCTGTACAGTGCAACGGTCTGTGTGAAGAATATTAAGGAAACGCTTGCAACTACGTCCTTATCGTTTGCAGTTGCTACAGGTCTAAAGCCTACAGACTACGGTTTACGTGCCAATTTCGCAAGTGAAATATTGCTGCACAACAATGAAGATTTTCTGGATCGTGTCGTCTTCAGTGACAAATCGACATTTCACCTAAGAGCTAATGTGAACACTCATAATGTTTGTATCTGGCCGTCAGCAAATCCTCAGGAGACGGTACACTTGAAACGAGACTCCCCTAAATTGAATGTGTTTTGTGCCATATGGCGGAAAGTTTATGGGCTTTTCTCGCCTATCGACTAGATGTGTGCCGTGTGACGAATGAATCTCACATTGAACACTTGTAGCAAAGACTGTTTGAGGTGCTCTTTTACTTGATGCATTGCTTATAATTGTACGTAAAATGTAATAAATACTACGAAGACTTAAAACCCCAAAATTCATTTTGAAACACCCTGCATTTCTCACCAACAGTGTTGGAACTAAGATGTAAAAAGGAGAGAAAATTTTCCTTATAAAGTTATTGTTTACAACAACGATATTATTATTAGTTGAGACTATAACTACAACAACAACACGAGTTAGTAGTCAAAAAAATGTAATCAAATGTATACTCGGTGGCCCAGGTGGCCAAAGTGGCACACACGGGTGCGTCATTTGTTTAATCCACACCTGTGTGGACACTAATTAAGATATCGGGGTATTATTCTTCCAAATTTTGGTTGGACTATAGTTTATCATATTAATTTTTTCTTCTGGTGTCGAATTTCCTTTTCAAATTTCACCCCAGTCAAAAATTCGAGAATTTTCTGATTTCGAATTTCCTTTACTACTCTTTTTCCCTGTAGCTTCCTTCGTTGTAGAAAGACCTCCTTAAGACTTGCCAGGTAGATACCTCGGGTGGATACCTAACTGTTGACATCAATTGGACGGTCCTGCGCGCAGTGTTGCCAATTAGGGAAATTAACATTTTCCTAAATTTGGGCAAAATATTAGACATCTTTGTTTATAAATCCGTACCTATACGTCCGAGTGCAAGTCAACTTACGCCAATCGAACATTTGTCCTTACTTAACAAACGTAAGTTCAGATCGTTACAATGGGGTAATTAGGGAACGCACGAAAAATTCGTATTTAGGTTCTAATCCTTGATTTTTCTAGTTTTTCCCTACTTTTCTGTTTACCGTAATATGTTTTTGGTAATTAGAAGTTTTGTTCCTTAAATATCGTCATAATACTTGTAGGATATATTAGTGGTGTATCAATGTTTAATTTAAGATAGTTTGCGTCTGTCTGGTAGCAGTGTTAATTCCAGATTTTAGGGGGAAATTTTGGAAAAAAAATAACTGTTTTGTCTCTATTATTTCCCTCTTGTTGGCTATATCGGACCAAACGTATCAGTATCTGGAAGGCTCGTCTTTGCTCTACACAACGCACTATAGAACGTTTCAATAGGATAATTAGGGGATGTACAGTTGAGGTTTACAGTAGACCTTGTTCTCTAATTGGGAAGATAACGGTGATTTTTTAAAGGTAGAATGAGATTTTTTTATTGACATACTTTATTACTTTATTAGATATCGTCACAATACTTGTAGGATATACTAGAGGGATACCAAAGCTTATTTTAAGATAGTTTGTGTGTGCCTGATTGGAGTGTTGCCAGCTACAGAAAATTTTAATTCCAGATTTTAGGGGCAAATTTTGGAAAAAAATCCCTTTTTTATTTCTATTATTTCCTTCTTGTTGGCTACATTCGAACAAACGTAACAGTGTCTAACAGCCTCATCCTTAGCCTACACAGCGCACTATAAAAAGTTTCACTAGAATAATTAGGGAAAGTACAGTTGAGGTTTATAATAAACCATGTTCTGTAAATGGTAAGAAAATGGTGAATTTCTGAGGTAGAATGAGATTTTTTTTTTAAATTTCACGCTTACTTTGTTTTATATCGCCATGATACTTGTAGGATATATTCTTGGAGTACTAAGGTTTATTTTCAGATAGTTTTCGTCTGTCTGATGGCAGTGTTTCCAGCCAGAACAATTAATTCCCGATTGTAGGTGAAAAATTCGGAAAATTTCCCTTTTCCCCTCTATTATTATCCTCTTACTGGCTACATTGAAACAAACGTACCACTACCTGAAAGCTTTCTCTTTGTCCTACAGAACGCACCATAAAAAGTTTCAATAGGATAATTAGAGAAGCTGTAGCCCCGGCATATTTGATTTTTGCTTGTAAGGCGTAAAAAGTGTCAAAATTTCATGTGTATGACAGAATGTTTTCTTTCCCTCTATGGATGGAAGCAAGGGACTTCAGGATTTCACTGTACCTTGTCAACACACCAAAGATTCTTTTAGGTGATTTGACCCATATAGCAGGAGTGGTACTAGATACAAAAAAATTTGAAATTCGGTTAGGGAATTTTTTGTAAATTTTCACCCCACATTTCCCTCAATAATTTCCCACCCATTGGCAACAATGCAATGCAACTTACACCAAAAAATAGTCACATCCATTTTCTAAAAAACAAGGCCTTAATCATATCAATCGAATAAATGGTTTTTGAGCAATAAGTCACTAACTGGAAATGTAGGAAAACGCCAAAAATGACCTGCGGCCGAAAGGAATAATCACACAATTTTGCTAGTATATAGGTACAAAGAAACAAAAGATTTGTAAGTTACGAGGGCTTCGACTCAAGTTCTGTTGATTATTTCAGTAATCTGTAACGTAAATCAATAAATAATAGTTGCCAGAAAAAAAACAGACATTTGAAAAAAAACATGAAAAAGAACGATGTTTTTTATTGAAAAAAAACTTCACAGAAAAAAAACCGTTTTTTTACAACACTAGTCGTGAGGACAAATGGGGATCTACTTGAAACAAAGAAGTAGCGAACTTCTCTCTTGAAAAAGGGCATTGATGGTGATTAGAGTCGATATGCTGACCACATATCTCCGCCCTGGCCTCTAAGGTTTATTGAACCAGGAGTTTAGTTTATATACGTTAAATCTGGAGTATTCGAGGGAAATTTCGGATTTTTAATATACTATGCAAAGATGCCCACACTTTCTTTTTCAGCACCGCATATTATATACTGTAGTAACTAATGAGATACACGAATCAAGAGATAGTGAGCTCCTGGCTAGAAAGCCGGAAATAAGGAATGAAAATTGATGTTGTGGTCACACCTCACAGAGCTAAAAGCCATCCGGTTGGTCATAGCCATTCCAGACTGTAAACAAAGCGATTTCAATTTGTAAGGAAGCAGGCAGGAGGGGGGGGGGTCTTTCACGGTAAAGTTTTACATTTTCATAACGCTAAGGTGCAGGTAAAGGTGTTTATATTGTATAGCAATACACCTGCTTGCTTGTGGTTATACTCACTACTTTGGGAGTTGCCCTCTTGGGAGTCTGCAGTGGCTTATTGCCAACTCTCAGCCGATGAAAGATGCAAAAGAAATACGGTTGACCTTGGCAAAGAAGTTCGTTTTAATTGTATTCACCTTTGGCTCCTTCTTGCTCCCATCCCAGCCAACAAGAAGAGCTAGTTCACCTGACTTGGAAGAAGAAGCGATGAATTCCCACTGTAGTAGGGTGACCAGACATACTCTTTTTAAGAGTATTATACTCTTTTCGAGGTTCATATACTCTATACTCTTTTTTCTTCCCAAAGATATCGAATTATACTCTTTTGTGGTATTTTCAATTTCATTTAACGTTTAATGCATTTTCCCATTGACAATCGCATTTTTTTTCCTGTAAAAACTTGGACGTTGACAACACTGTTTAGTACTTCGTAGTAGCAGACCCGCTGCGCTGTGCTGCGTTTCTCGTCCTCGTTGCATTGTAGGGTTGCCAGATTTTCTTTTTGCAAAAGAAATAATAATAATATAACTAAACTGTTTTTATTAGTTAGTACTAAAACTATAGTAAAGACGGCAAAATTAAAGTGCTAGATTTATCCAAACTTTCAACGTTTTAATTATTAAATTGTTAATTAAATTGATTGAGTACCTGGAATGATTTATATTTTGTGAATTTAGGCCTATATATGGTATTCCTACAGTTCATGGCACGGGGTTTTGTTTTGCTTTCAAAGTGAGTAAGTTCTTGGTAGTGGGAAGCGTGCAGTGATTATTATTCTAATTAACGTGCGTACGTACACTCAATCAATTATATTATTCGATTGGAAGGATTTATTTTATTAACAATGTCGCGAGGAAAATGTCAGTATAATCAAGCGTTTGAAATAAGCTATCCTTGCATTAAAAGAGCCCGCAGTAACGATGTTTACAAAGCATGGTGCACGGTATGTAAGAAGGAGTTCTCTATAAAAATAATAATATTAATAATAATAATAAAAAATAAAAAATACAGGGAAATGTGATATAGAACAACATATAAAATCTAAATCGCACACTGAATGCTCATCAACTTCCGAAGCAGGTAAGTTGGATAGTTTTCTCACCACAGAATCTTCAGAAGAGCTAGATTTAATTCGACTAGAAGTTGTGTGGTCATACCATAATGTTAAACATAACCACTCTTTTAGAAGCGTGGACTGCACTAGCAAACTTTTGAAATCAACAGTGAATAAAAAATTTGCATGTGCGAGAACGAAAACGGAGGCTTTGTTAACAAATGTGGTGGGAGTGTGGTCAGAAAATATTTTAAGTAATAGTGTTAAAAAGGCTCCTTTCGTTGTTGTTGCTTGTGATGCTTCCAATCGTAAAGCAACCAAACTCATGCCTGTCTTGGTGCAGTACTGTGATGTAGATACTGATATTAATGTAAAAAACATGTCTTCTAAAAATTCATAGCATATCAAATGAAACCTCGGAAACTATGTCGAACGTACTAATGGGTACATTACGTCAGTTTTGTTTGGAAAATAAGGTCATCGGTTTTGTATCTGATAATGCACCATAGTGCATGGAGTTAGTGTCAGAAACCACCAAAATATTTCACTTCCGGCTACCAGTCTGCAATTTTACACAGTTCTTATATGTATACCAAAGGACAAGAATCCGCCGGGAGACACTTGATCTGACGTCCGGAACTCATGTGATGACGTCATCAAAATGGCGGACAGCTTGATTCAAAAAATAAGCCATATCTTCGTTATTTATGGACCTATTTTCTTCAAACTTGGCTCATTTTAAGGGAAATTAAATTTGCAATAAAACATGTTACCAAAATATTTCCTCTAAAATTAACCGTTTCGGAGTTATTTAAGAATTTATTAAATTAATGAGTATTTATTGAAGAAAAATACAAAATAACTCCGAAACCCTTAGTTTTAGACGAAACACTTAGGTGACGTGTTATATTGTTAATTTCATTACCTTTAAAATGAGCTATTAACGAAGAAAATCGGTCCATAAATAACTGAGATATCACATATAAACATGTTAATTACATTATTAAAATGGCGGTCACGACTTCTAACAGATAGCGACAAATTCAGCCAAAATACTTCACTTCCATATACCAGTCCCAAATTTTACACAGTATTTATATACATAATAAATAATTGGAAAATACCTGGAAGACACCTGATTTAACACGCTGAACTCCTATGTTGACGTCATCAAAATGGCCGCCGGGATTAAAAACATAGGTTTGCTTAAATACACTTAACTCCGTTACCAATCATTTTATTGAGTCTTCCAATTGCTCCATTTGAAAAAGCATAAAATAAGCTACAAAAATTTTGTTCGATTGTAAATGGTTTATGGCGATGACAACGTGGAAGGGGGTAAAAAAAAATCAATGCTTTAAAATGGTTGCTGTTGGCTTAATATATTTTGCAATGACATTTCTGTTATTACAAGAGGCGTTAACTCAAGTAAATACACATTACATCCATTGCAATGTTGCATGCTTGTATATTTTTTTATGAGTGATTCATCTTTAATTATAAATTATACCACAAAAGAGTGAACATGAAAATAAAAATAGTTATTTACATCTTTTGTGGATCAATGCCCTCTTTCTATTGATTGAAAAAAAAACTTTTCTTTTTTAGGAAGGGTAACAGGCATTTACAACAGTTTGTCACAACGAAAACATGTACAGTCCATAAGAATTATTAACGCGGAAGGCACAACTATTGAAAACAATGTAAACATTAAACAAAGTGACAAGTTTGTAAGATTAAACTTAATTTCTGCACATACCCTCACAACGACAAAAAAAAGTGCAAAGTTCGTGTATTTTTACACATCAACAGCGCGTGCAAATCTGTTTGCACTTGCATGCTATCAACTCTTTTAGCTTTTGCATGGTGAAGTTTGGGCTTGTCGACCAGAGGGGCTCGTAGTCACTGCGGTCTTCCATCCCCACTCACAAGGATCCAAGTGTTGACTGTTCCGTTGAAGACAGTTTGTCCACAAAGAACATTGTAGGATGGCCCTCTTCAAGTGTTGCAACACAGCGTTGCTGGAATATTTTCAATGGGTCTGTTTTGCTGGGTAAAGAGAATCCACCTGGTCTCATTGACGGTCTCTGCAGAACTTAATGAATGGTACATAAGAACTACAAAGCGTTGAATGTGTAAAAACGTGTTGTCATCTTCAGAGATGTCCAGAACTTGAGAATATGCCGAAAAAGCTTTGTCTACGTCTCTGAAAGTCATCCACGTTTTCCATGCAGTGGTTTTGCCAATAGTTGCAAAACTTGACACAGTGTCAGCCCCCGTAAATGCATGGAAGAAAGGGAAACGATCTGGAACTCCTCGTGGAACTTTGTTGTGCAAATCGTGGATCGGAAGGTATTGTAGGTGCTTTCCACTGCCGTATTCCATCCAAAATTCTTTCAGTGTATTGAGTCTAGAAAAGGCATACATAGCAATTACTACCACATCACTATCAACAGTTTTCACCATGAACTTAGAACAACCCGAGTATTCCATGGCATGCCATACATGAAGTAGGAGACGGGCATCGGCTTCTACATGGAATTCGGAAGATATAACTTCAAATGTCGCCTCCATTTGCGATCCAATTACCGTGTCTCTGTAGGTGCAAATGACTTTTTTCCCGGCGGGGAGATCCATTTTGATCAGGTTTTCAGCTAAAAATTCAAAGAGTTCTTCTTTGTTTTTACTGTGAGCAAGGAACTTACTGAAAAACTTGGCAATGAGAACATTAGATTTTACATTTATTCTGAACCCAGACCCCCTCGACTGTCTTACGTCATTTTTTAGGCTTCCTTCTAGGTAGCGGTCAAAAACTAGGTCAACTCCTTCCACAGATCTTAATCTGAGTAGAATGTATGGTTTAACAATCTGGTTGCAATACTCTTGAAATGTCCGGCTAGATTTAGAGACAAGCATATGGATCAAGGCTAATGCATCGATTATGAGCGAAGAAACTTCGGGCTAATGAGCAGTGATCACCCGAACTCCACTTGACTCGACGATACAGGACACCACGTCGGATTTTTTTTATTGGTTTTCTGAGCTTACCGCGGTCTGGTATGGAAGGTGGACATGAGCTATTTTCATAGGCAAAGAACTTTCTGACGTCAATTCCCCTTGATTGACTAGCAACGTACAACTTGGCAAAAAGAGTACTGTCTTTTCTCAGGTCTACTATTTTCTGCTTGTCTTTGGACTTAACTGTAACTTTCGTAGCACTCATCAAGGGAAGGTGGTTTCTTTTGATGATTTCATGGGTGGAAACTTTTCTAAGGATCAACCAATCTTCGACAAAACGTAACAAATTGGCTTTTCCCTGTAGTATTTGCCGACATGACGCATAGTTCATAAACCATTTACCTATAAACTAAATCGAATAACATTTTTGTAACTTATTTCATGCTCTTTGAAATGGGACAATTGGAAGACTCAATAAAAGTGATCGGTAACGAAGATAGTTGAATTTAAGCAAACCTATGTTTTTTATCCCGGCGGCCATTTTGATGACGTCAACATAGGAGTTCAGCGCGTTAAATCAAGTGTCTCCTAGGTGTTTTAAAATTGTTTATTATGTATATAAATACTGTGTAAAATTTGGGACTGGTATATGGAAGTGAAGTATTTTGGCTGACTGTCGCTATCTGTTAGAAGTCGTGACCGCCATTTTAATAATGTAATTAACACGTTATGTGTGATATTTCAGTTAATTATAGACCGATTTTCTTCGTCAATGGCTCATTTTAAAGGTAATGAAATTAACAATATAACACGTCACCTAAGTGTTTCGTCTAAAACGAAGGGTTTCGGAGTTATTTTGTATTTTTCTTCAATAAATACTCATTAATTTATTAAATTCTTAAATAACTCCGAAACGGTTAATTTTAGAGGAAATATTTTGGTAACATGTTTTATTACAAATTTAATTTCCTTTAAAATGAGCCAAGTTTGAAGAAAATAGGTCCATAAATAACGGAGATATGGCTTATTTTTTGACTCGAGCTGTCTGCCATTTTGATGACGTCATCACACGAGTTCTGGACATTGGATCGAGTGTCTCCCGGCGGATTTCTGTTCTTTGGTATACATATAAGAACTGTAAAATTGCAGACTGGTAGCCGGAAGTGAAATATTTTTACGCTAACTCCACGCACTACCAGTAAATTTTGGAAGCATAAAAAATAAAACAACAGGAAACCTGCATAGCGAACTAGAATGCAGGTTGAAGAAAAATGTTTTGCCTATCGGGTGTGGGGCTCATATCCTTCACAATGGAATTTCTGTGGCGTGTTCGAGAGTAATACCGATCGATGTTGAGAATTTGGTTTTTAAAATATACAACCATTTCAGTATTTTTACTGTAAGGACAGAAAATTTGAAAGAAAAAAAAACTTTTGTGAGTTCATTGACTGTCATTATGAGTGTCTTTTGTATCACTCAAAGACGAGATTGTTGTCTCTGCTTTCGTGTGTAGAAAAAAAATATACGTCAGTATGAACCACTTAAGGGGTACTTTTTGAGTGATGAAAATGCTCCAATAGCTATAGTCAGTTCCTTTCGAGACGAAACAAGTGAGTTGTGGCTGTATTTCCTGCATGCTCAGCTAATCTTGTTCACTGAAACAATTACAAAAATTGAGAGGGAGGATATAACAACGACTGAAGTTTCTGTTGAATATTTTGAACTTCTGAGGAAATACAATGATAGAATTGAACAAAACTTTTTTCCGTTTTCTGCTAGAAATTTACTTACGAAACTTGTAAAAGAAGGGAATATAAAAGAGGAATATGCCTACCCAGTGTCAAAGTTTTACTTTAAAGTGATACCATACTTAGAGATGTGGTCACAATCTTTTTTCGGAGAAGTAAACAAGATGAAACATTTACTACTTGACACATCAGTTACCTATGAAGAATTTCAGCAGTCGTTTGCATATTTCTATGAACAGGTAAAACATGTAGACAGTTCGTTGGAATTCAGTGATAATGATATTTTTGACACTTACTGTACAATATCCAGATGTGTTACAGAACACCTTGAACAATGAGGAGAGAAAAGAGAGACAATGATGGGCAAATGGAAAATAGTATACAAAGATTTAGTGCAAGCTGGGTCAAATTTAAAAGTGATTGTGCCACTCGTGCAATTCTTGTTTTCTTTACCGGGCATTAATATTGATTGTGAGAGGCTCTTCAGTGCTATTATCACTTACTGAAGCGAGGGAAAAAGTCAACTCACAGTGTCGACACTGGAACAAGTGATGAAAATGAAGTTCAATGTAAGCATGACCTGTGAAGAGTTTAGACTGGCAATAAAGGATGACATTAACTTACTCAAGAAAGCAACATCGTCGCAGAAGTATGAATGATGGTGAATAAAACTGTTTTAAGTATTTAACTTATTTGCATGCGCATTGGATAAAATACTGTAATTCATCTTGCCTTCATACTTACTGTCATTTTTTTTATATACTCTTTTGGATTTGAAAAAATCTGGTCACCCTACACTGTAGTAACCAAGATCTTATCCGCTACTGTCACACATTTAGGATAATAAAAAAAGATTTAGAGAAAGAGACTCCCAAGACCAGATTCAAATCAGAGACACAGTTTAGCACAAATGTGACAGTTTGTAAATATAAATCTTCGTTGTTATATGAAGTAGAACTCAGGACAGAAAAAAAAAAAAAAAAAACACCTACATCTAGATATTCTGCCTCTTCTACACATCTCCTTAATATTACATCAATCCGTACACTACATTTATTGTTTTATTTCTTAATTGAAGAGCAGACAGTTAAGTACACCCTGATGAGAATTTTTCCAGGTTTATTCCTCAAGGCATTTCATTGTTACATAAACATAATTGTTGTTGTTAAATCGTCAATTAGTTTGTTTGAATGCGTATGAATAAACTCTGTCTTGAAGATTTGGCCTATATATACTATATTTCATGAATTTGCAGATTTTTTTTTTTTTAAACCGTTTTCCGACGCGAGAAAGCGATTTAGCCTAGAGCATCATTTTCATATATATTATTAGGGGAGATTTTGGTAAAACATTTAGGAGGAAGGGTTTGTAATAAGTTTGATGAAAATTATTTTTGGAGGCTAAGAATAGGAAATACTAAGTAATAATAATAATAATATAATAGTAGCCAGGTGTGGACAAAGAAATTTTTGTTGAGAGAAGTCCAAGCATTTGGGGGGAGAATCTAATACTACAAGAAACTACGTCTATGTAGTATTGACGGGTATTGTTCTGCGCCCGAGAAGACGATAAGTTATTGTAAAATACTTTCACCTATATTTTTAGAAAAAAATAGAACTAGATTGTTTTTATAACAGAAAGAGTACAGATGAAATGTAATATCAAATTTTCATGCTACATCAATCATTTCCTTGTTAAATAAGTGTAGTTTTATTGACAAAATGTACAAATATATGTTGAGTTAGAAAAGGAATTTTTTTTGGGGGGGAGGGTCTGGACCCCGTGGGTGTGCCCCTGTAGTAGCTCTCCTATTCTCATAGAAAACGAAACAAAAGTATAGAAAATAAAAAATCTGGATCTGTAATGCATGTGATTCAGAATCGGATTCCAGAAGGGAGGGAGCTAGTGGTGTCGCTAGGGAGCGCAAGCACTGCTTCCAAGCATACGAAATAATATTGTGTACAGGGTCGGATCCAGGATTTTCTGAGGGGGGTGCACCCATAACTACCAATACATTTGAATTGAATTGGAATTTTTTAAATGCTTTTAGGCATTTGTGGTGTGAATGAGGAAATGCCTTGGAAATGCTAAGTGTCTTCTCGGTGCATCCTTTTCTTTCAACTTTTGGAAAATTGACTTAAACTATCGATTTTGCAAAAGTTACTTTTGTTTCAAGCCCAAACGGAAACATGACAGTGGAAATTTTCGAAAAGTGCTGCTATTTTCACTGCTACCTTCTTATATTAGGTAGTGTATGTTTACAACGAAGGGTAGATGCACATGCACCTTTGCACCCCCTAAATCTAACCCTGATTGTACAGTTTATATTTCAAGTATTAAACTAGCTTTGTTAGATGTGAAGGACATTTTCTTATCAATCTCC
Organism: Thermobia domestica; assembly: GCF_964235325.1. NCBI lineage: Eukaryota > Metazoa > Arthropoda > Insecta > Zygentoma > Lepismatidae > Thermobia > Thermobia domestica. The sequence continues at coordinate 50,753,986 of NC_137460.1, read as the reverse complement.
CCCTCCCCCCAGACGCAAAAGTCTCTACTGGAGGAGATACAGAGTAGAGGTAGGACCAACAAGTAGTTTAACCAATCAGAGAGCGAGTTGATTCATTGGCGTTAGGAGAAGGTTATTTGACAATAGGTCTATTGTTTACAGGAATGTTATTTAACCTTAACGATATTTGTATACAATAGATGTTTTATTTTTTATTATATTTTATTGATTGTTTATATTATTTTCTATTGTGACAGAAAAGTAGTTTGACCTTGATTAGTCACGTACGCAGAGGTTTGTTTTGGAATTTCTAAGAAAAGCTTATGTTTGTTTGGGGGAGAGGTAGAACACAGGTGTGCGTTAAATTTTTTCTATTGTGACAGAAAAGTAGTTTGACCTTGATTAGTCACGTACGCAGAAGTTTGTTTTGGAATTTCTAAGAAAAGCTTATGATTGTTTGGGGAGAGGTAGAACACAGGTGTGCGTTAAAAGTTTTTATTGTGGACAGGATTTGCGTTAACCTTGACCATATGCTTGAACAATAGATGTTTTTGGAATTTCTAAGAAATGCTTATATTGTTTTGGGGGAGAGGTAGAACACAGGTGTGCGTTAACATTTTCTATTGTGACAGAAAAGTAGTTTGACCTTGATTAGTTACGTACGCAGAGGTTTGTTTTGGAATTTCTAAGAAAAGCTTATGTTTGTTTGGGGGAGAGGTAGAACACAGGTGTGCGTTAAATTTTTTCTATTGTGACAGAAAAGTAGTTTGACCTTGATTAGTCACGTACGCAGAAGTTTGTTTTGGAATTTCTAAGAAAAGCTTATGTTTGTTTGGGGGAGAGGTAGAACACAGGTGTGCGTTAAATATTTTCTATTGTGACAGAGAAGTAGTTCGACCTTGATTAGTCACGTACGCATATTGAAGAATGTTTGGAGATTTCTGGAAAAGTGATTAAAAGGTAAATGACCGTGAATTTCATAGAATTTTAATTAATTCCAAGAATTTTACCTAATTCCAAGAATTTTATGTAATTCCAAGAATTTTATACGAAGATTACCGAAGATTGCCGAAGTTTTCCGAATGATGTTAAAATTTCCAGAACTTTCTTGAACTTTTACGAAGATACACGAACGATTTAGTTTGGGTGTTATAAAAATTATTTAGTTTGCTGTTTCAATAGCATTAGTTAACATAAAAAGTAAAATAACTATGGAAAGTTTAATACAGTTACGTGAAATTGTTTTTGAGTGTTTGAAAATTAATTTAAAAATTTATAAGATGATATTATCATATATGGATGATACTGAAATATTTTCGGAGAATGATATAAGATGTAAATGTAGTGTAAATAAAGTAGACACGAACTGTATAAAGAAAGCAATACATGAGTGGAAAACAAAAGATATTTTGCTATGTGCTGCTTGTAGTTATGGATATTTTAATGAAATGGAACATGAATGTTTATTTTTGGATGAAAACGTTATGAAATCACGAGTAAAGGATATTATGGAAAACATAGATGTGGAAGAAAATATATTTTATACGTATGCGAAATCACATTTTATCGGTTTGCTAACAAGAGAATCGTTTTATAACACATACTTTAAATTATTGAAAAGTGAAGTGTTTTTAAGTGATCTTGTGGATATTCTTCTTGATAAAGATAAAAGTAAAAGTGCTGAATAAAAACAAATATTTTATGTACATAAGTATTGCAAATATTTCATAAAAGAAGAAGAAACTTTAAATTACTAGCAACTATATTTGTATTACGGAAGAAATTAATTTTGTGTGTGTGTGTGTGTGTGTGTGTGTGTGTTTGTGTGGTGTGAAGTTTATACAAAATATTATTTACAACACTTGATGTCAGGCAATGTTATTATCAAATATTTTAAGAAGAAATGTTGGAAACTAATACATGTTTAATACTTATCTTTATATTTATTTTCTTATATTATTTGATACATAGTTTTATTTCATATATTTGTATTATATTAATTTTTCATTTTAGTTTACTTCATCTTAAGAAAACATTTAAAGAATAAAATTATTACGAACTAAATATTATTGCAGACAAGAACATATTTGAAGAAATGTATAATTAAAAACTTTGCGAGTGTTATAATACATAACACGAAAGAATAAATAATTAATATTTCAAAACATTTTAATACGCTCACACAAAGTGTTTGAATCATTTTATCAACTATTTTTTATAACTTTTACACATTTTTTTATATTTTCGAACATTTTAGTATGCTCACACGAAGTGTTCGAGTAATTTATTACGAGAGGTTAAATAAATAAGGAGATTTCACTGAAATCGATACATCAAAATACAAGTTGCAAAAGCAAATACTTTATTTACAGGTTCACAGAATAGCTGTTCTACCGAGTATGCTTTGACATACGAATCAACTAAAGTTAATAATACGAATTAATAAATATTTAATATTTCGAAACATTTTTCCAAGACTATTGTTCGTAAAGCTTCTACAAGAAGCATATCAATTAAAATTGCACAGGAAACGATCTAACTAAAGTTAGATAGGAAAGGTAACATGGAAAAATTACATTAAGATTTATATGTAGTTAAAAATTATTTTGTGTAGAGTTTATATAAGTTAGTAACACTGTTTTACAACTTAAGATTTTTTCCGCTAGAGTGCAATAGTTGTAAAGAAAGAACAAACGATTTTGATACTTTGTTTTAGTTGTCGAGAATATTTTCTTGTTAGAACACGTACTTTTTCGTGGTGTTAAGAACCGTGTTTTGTGCAAGAATGAATTGTGCGTGTGATAAATCAAGTATTGATATTAATTGTATTAAATTAGCAATAATTAAATGGGTACCGAACAAAGTGTTACTTTGTGGAGCATGTTATTATAATTATTTATTCAAAAATGACATTAGACATATGTGTATGTTGAAAAGCAAAGAAGTGTTGGACTTGGAAGCTTGTAGTATTTTATTAAAAGAAGATACGTGCAAAGAAATTATGAAAATCTATATGGATTTACACAATATCCATAGTAAGAAAGACCATATTCTTACACAATGCATTTTTAATAATCTTTATGAAAGCATTTTATTTCATGTGATAATGTCTGATTCCGATTTTCCAAGACTTATATTTTTACATAAAGATGTTTTACACGGAGTGTACAAGAATACAACTAAATAATTGGAACGTCGTAGGACGCATGCGCAGTCGTTAAAAGTTTGTGCGCATGCGCATTCGTTAAAAGTTTGTGCGCATGTGCAGACTTGTGATTGTGTACATAGGAACATTACTTAAGTTAACAGTATTCGTGAAGATGTGTAGTAAGCGAGTATCTGTTTCTGAGTATATCTCTCCAAGAGAGAGACAGATTGAGTGTGAAAAGCATCAGAAAATTATTTATCAACACCCATGGGATCCTGATATTCCTGAAGAAGAACAAGATAAAGTGAAAATACTATATCCTACACAGGAAATAGAAGAATCGTTTAGAAGATTTTATCGATATGATGATGAAATCCATTTTGAAAAAGTGTTCCCTAATACACATATTGAAATTGAAGAATTAGACAATGTGAATTGTAAGTGCAATCGTTTTAAAATAAGTGATTTGTGTGTGAAAGAACTTTTTCAGAATTATCAGCTGAGTGAACCATTACTGTGCTTTCCTTGTTCAATAAGAATACCAGACGAAAAACTACATAAATGTTTGTTAATATTTAATAATAGTTTGAAAGAAACTGTGTGGGAATTTTTAATTCAGAAGAAAACTCGTGACATAGTGTTTGAACTTTACATACAGAAACACTTTAGTTCTTCGGATAAGAATTATAGAAGAAACAAAACTGTTTTAAATAGATTTAATTTAGCATATGAATCAGTTACATTTTCAGATTCATATATTTATGATTTAGTTGAACTGTTTTTAAAGAAAGACAGAGATGTGTTTGCAAAACAAATTATGTACGTATGAATGTACTTTTCTTTCTGTGAATGAACTGTGTGTGCTGGAATGTATATCAAGATGGAAACCGGAATATAAACTTCTGTGCGACGGATGCTATCAAAACAGCCGTATTATAGATGAACATGAATGCATTGTTTTAGACCGTGAAATGTTGTGTTATAATGCATGGTGTGTTATGGTGCGACCAGATACCTTTGATGAACTGTACAAAGTCTTTTCTTCGTATCATGAGACTGAAATTGACGATTGGACATTTGATTATGCTTTATTTAATATTTTATTAAAGAAAAACTACATCAATGTAATTTTAGAATTTCTCTTGAAAAAAGATTTCACTTATAATTTTTAATTCATTTCTTTGTTTGTTAGTGAAATAACTAAATGAAGTGAAAGTTATATATTGGAAATATATATTACAATTTTTATTATCAATGACATTTACTTGAATTCAAAATTAAAATAACTTATTTTATTTACTATTCATAATATATATGATGCTTTAATACATTTTTATTTGATCATACATACATATCTTTATTACATTTTTTATTTTATATATATGTAATCACTTTATCTTATATGGAAAAAAATAAATATTATATGAATAAAAATATTTTAGCGTTGTTGATTTCTTTAAAATCATTTAGTTTATAATTTTTATATCCAGATACGCTTATTAAATAATTTTATATTCAGATAAGTTTTCTATGTAATTTTGTATTTAGATACATTTAATTTGTACTCTCGTCCCCAGCCACATTTGGTTTGTAATCTCGTACCCAGCCACATTTGGTTTGTATTCTCGCACCAAGGTGCATTCAATTTGTAATCTCGCACCCAGGTGCATTCAGTTTGAAATCTCGTACCCAGACGCATTTAGTTTGTAATTTCGTACGCAATTGCATTAAGAAAAATTTTGTATCTATACGCGTTAGAATCTCGTGTTTATCACATGTTGAATTAATAATTATTATAATTTGTAACTTAAACGATAACTAACAACAACAACATGTATAACAGAAACAATTTATTAAGAAGTTTACAACGTAGCGGTTCTAACGAGTATGGTTTGCCATACGAATCAATAAATAATTAGTATTTTGATCATCTTTAGTATGCTCACACGAAGTGTTCGAGTAATTTATTACGAGAGGTTAAATAAATAAGGAATTTTGTAGAAAGCGATTCATTAAAAGATACGAAAGAAAAAATAATATTCTTCCAACAGTGTTGTTCCTACAAAAAGCATAACTATTAAAATTACGTAGCATACACTAAGAACAGAAAAAAAAGAAATAAAATCAAATTAGTTATTTAGTTAATTAATTAAAATATAAAGAGAATGGAAAAGAATTAGTAGCAAACAGAGACAACAAAAGAAAAGAAAGAAAATAAAATCAGGTTAGTTATCTAGTTAGTTAGTTAAAATATAAAGAGCATAAAAAGAATTAGTAGCAAACAGAGACAACAAAAGAAAAGAAAACATTTTAACAACTATTTTTGAAACGTTCACTCATTTTTATATATGTTTGAACTTTTAGTACGCTCACACGAAGTGTTCGAGTTATTTATTACGAGAGGTTAAATAAATAAGGAATTTTGTAGAAAGCGATTTATTAAAAAGATACGAAAGAAAAATAATTAATATTTTCACAACAGTATTGTTCCTACAAGAAGCCTAACAATTAAAATTACCTGGCAAACACAAACAAGAGAACAACAATATAAGCAATGATATACCTACTGAGTGAAAAATATTACTTAAAGAAAAAAGTATTGTTTAATATAAGAAAGTTCGCTTTGAAAGAAATGTTACATTAAGAAATATTCAAAAGGATTATTACAGGTATTATAATTTTAGCGGGGAAATTTTCAGTTTTGTTTATCGGCAACTGACAACGTTACTTACCGTTTTCATTTATTGCGACTTTTCCCTAAAATATTTGCAATAATGAGAAAAAAGAAGTCATATTTTATGATTTGATATGCATCATAAGGTAGATATTAATTTGTATAGTATAAATAACACGCATATTTTCATCTTATTTATTTATGTATTGTATAGTTTATGATATATAACGGAAAGGAAATAAAAATATGTTTGACGTGATGTTTACTATCCAACATATACGCATAGCAATATGCATATTTACTATACTTAAATATAAAATATAAAAGGTACAAATATATGTATGGCGCAAGAAATGAACCGATACAAACTGCTAGGGTGTATATGTACAATGATGTACTATTACTTTATTATACTCACAGAACTCCTATACTTTATTAGATACTAATATATATCGTTCATACCAATACTAAATGATATATTGTATGTTTGCTTTGCGTGATATGCTTTATTAGGTACGGTGAATAAAAAATCGGTTTAAAAAATGTGTGAATATGAAATGGTTGACTTCATATATACCTACCAATTCTATTTGCTAAACATAAATAAAATCAAAGTAAACTATATGGTAGACATTAGGCATACCACTCACTGCATGTCAATGCATGTATTATGTAGGGAACCCGATGTTTTTATTTTTAACATTATAAGAAGTGTATATTGTGAATGCTATTTTTTCTTATACAATTTGTATGTTGAGTATAACATATTAGGCATTTTTGTTGACACCCAATGCTTTTACTATTCAGTATGTATGTATGTATATACAATACTCTATCACTTAGAATTCCTTTACATTTGACATTTACTACATTACTACGCATTAATTAATATCTATGATTCCATACACAGAGCATGACATTAAGAGAAGATAGTCTTTAATATACAATATGTAATTGATAATGATAATGTATCATTTATGTAGAAAAGTTGGCAATACTAATTATTATTTGTTTGCCAATCGGATGCATAGCACTAGTGTGACATGGCATTGCACAGCCATAAGAAATTTGCGCGCGTTGTTATACGCGGATGCCGCACGCGGCGCCGGTGAGTACAGTTTTACGTTTATATTCGCGCCGGCTGCATGCGGCACCGGTGAGTGCGGTTTCACGAATATACCCACGCCGGGCGCGCGCGGGGCCTGTCAGTACAGTTTTACGTTTATATCCGTGCCAGAAATATAAACGCATGTGCGGAAAAATGGATTTATATTATTAGGTGGTTGTTAAGTAATAAATTGCAATATTTACTTGTTATACGCACATCTATATATCTAACTCCTGTAATCCGTATATGTTTACACTGATGTTTCCAATTTTACTTACAAACATTAGAATATGTAATGTGCAAAATATTACTGTATGATTCCCCTTATTGTCTTATAATTCCATTGATATGACAACATTTTGTGCCAACTCTACTCACTTGATCTATTTTTTAAGTATGACCACATTTGAACATAATACTACTCACTTGACTCATTTTTAATTTTGAAATTAATATTTTTAATTCATATTAGTGACTTCATTGTAAATATAGGAATTAACACGTTCATTGAAATATGTTTATTTTTTACTAGTTATATTTTTATAAAATATGACCCTATATTCTTTAAGTATTATGTTATATACATTTACTTTTGCTTGTTTATACTGAAAAGAAAATGTCAACTTTGCTCGTACTATATATGTTTATCACTTTGTTTCAATAATTACTATTGTGCTGCCAAAATGTCTTGAGCCGTGGCAAAAAAAATGTAGACTAACGCTCACACCCTTACACACCTACGCGTTGAGCGAATAAGGGTTTAGCTGATGCTAAGCGAAAGAAAGCGAGTGGAATTCCTTTAACCAATAGCAGCGCTTGCAACGGAAGACTATTTTTAGACTATCTATAGACCATTTTTGCTCTCAAAGCTTTATAATAAAGGTTCAGATTCCTATTGATGTAATATACTATTTGTATGTTTTATCTCACTTATATTAATTAATTGATTAACTATGGAATACAAAAATAGAGGAAGCTAGGCATGGCGTAAGTCTGGACATGTCGTGAAATTTTATCTTGTGTGTAGAGAAGATATTTAATATAAAATATTCTCATATTAAGTTTACATTGTCTCCTGAAATAAATTTGTGATCATTTTTGCACTGCACGTACAGTACAAATGATTCTTACCCGGTTCCCGAAACAAATTCCTCTGCTAATGTAGCTCTCTCTCTCTCTCTCTCTCTCTCTTTCTCTTTTTTCTCTGTATTTTATGAGGTATCTGCAAGCTTGAATATCTGTAGTTTGTTTGTTGAACTCCTTTCTGCTTGTCCCTTTCTTTTTTCACGTATCCTCTGTATGTGTTTTTAATCTATCTATTTATTTATGATGTATCTGCTTGTTTTGAGTATCTGTACATTGTTTTTAATCTATCTATGTATTTTATGCCGTATCTGCATGTTTTTCGAGTATCTGTAGCTTGTTTTTAATCTATCTATGTATTTTAGGACGTATTTGCTTGCATTTGAATATCTGTAGCTTGTTTTTATTCTATCTATGTATTTTATGCCGAATCTGCATGTTTTTCGAGTATTTGTAGCTTGTTTTTGTTCTATCTATGTATTTTATCACGTATCTGCATGTTTTTTTGAGTATCTGTAGCTTGTTTGTTGACATCCTTTCTGATTGTTTTTAAGTATCTACACGTCCCTCTCTTTATCTCTCTCTTTCTCTCTTTTGCACGTATCGTCTGTATGTGTTTTTCTCTATCTATGTATTTGATGACATATCTGCTTGTTTTGAGTATTTGTAGCTTGTTTTTGTTCTATCTATGTATTTTATGGAGTATCTGTAGCTTGTTTTTACTTTATCTATGTATTTTATGGAGTATCTACATGTTTTTTTGAGTATCTGTAGCTTGTTTTTGTTCTATCTATGTATTTTATGGAGTATCTGCATGTTTTTGAGTATCTGTAGCTTGTTTTTACTCTCTCTACGTATTTTATGCCGTATCTGCATGTTTTGAGTATTTGTATCTTGTTTTACTCTATGTATTTTATGGTGTATCTGCATGTTTTTCGAGTATCTGTAGCTTGTTTTTTACTCTCTCTATGAATTTACTGACTATCTACAAGATTGAGTATCTGTACCTTGGTTTTACTCTATCTATGAATTTTACTGACTATCTACAAGTTTGAGTATCTGTAGCTTGTTTTTTACTCTCTCTATGAATTTTACTGACTATCTACAAGATTGAGTATCTGTACCTTGTTTTTACTCTATCTATGTATTTTTTACTGAGTATCTGCAAGCTTGAGTATCTCTGATTAAAAACTAAGAAAGTACTTTTTAGTCTTACTGTAGAATGGAAATATCGTAAACTTGCTAAGCGTAATCGTAATTTTGAATAGCCATGACGTTTGCCTTCTCTTTTGTATAACACAAGTTTGTATCCAAGGAAGATCCCCTAAAAAATTTTACGGTAAACTATAATATGTTTCTTAGATTTCGAACTGATTACGGCTTTGCTGTAATACCAAAGACTTTATTTCTCACTACAGTTGATAAATATAACATAAATAAAGACATTCTATAACACAATATATCACATAGATTTTAACTATGCGGTATGAAATCTGGAACATCACAATTTTTCTATACTAATTTATATTTTAACCGCGATATCTATTTTAATTGCTTTCACATCTACTGGCTAAGTCTTTCTTCAAAATCTATTTTCGGGTATAGGACAAGAGTACCTCATTTCCCTATATTTTAGAACAATATACATGATTTTAAGCTTAACATTCTTCACCAAGAGATTTTGAAGTGAATAATAAGTCAAGTTTCATGTTTTTAGATTGCATCTACTTCTTCTGGTCTTTTCATTAGATTGATTTAGGGCTATACTGTTTCCTTATAGTACATGTGTTCTTTTCACCATGTAGACTTCAGTGATAGAGTGTTTTCTTATGGAGAATGTCTCATTTATTATCCTTCATGAAGAATTAGTGGTAGAATGCTTACTTATGATACATGATGACTCAGTGATACAGTACTTCCTTGCACTAATTGAGGTCCCTGATTGAATTTTGAATGTACTGATTTAGTAATAAACTGATTCCTTATATTACTTGATTCCTTATATTACATGATTCCTTATATAACTTGAGACTGCATCATTAATCTTCAACGTGTTCATTTTTAATACCCATGACGGCTTAGTGGTACAATGTTTCCTTATGATACTTGAGGTCTCTTCATCAAATTAAGTCAGTGATAGACTGATTTCTTATGCTACAAAGTACCTTACTCATTTAATTTTTATAACAGTCACTCAGTGGAAGTGTATTTTACTTCTATATGTTCTTACTCATTATCTTTTAGCCCGAATAATACAACCCATTCCCCCCAAAATTCATTGCGTCAATCACAAAAGCTCTTGAATGATTTCTATCCATACCCAACTGGTTCTACTTTGTATGCCTATTTCTGCAAGATACATTTTCCCTAGGTCTTCCTAACGGTTGTTTTCCTCTCTTTATTATGACCCTAACAATGTCTGGTAAACGGAATGTATAAATAATAAGGTTTTCTTTGGTATTTTATTCCTAAAGAATTGCTAAGCTACTTGGTATATTTCTTGAATTAATACTACAGTAATCCACCTAGTATATTCGTTATCGTTCATGCTTATGTTGCATCCCCGCTTACGGTTTTGCTCTGTCAAAATTTGTAAAAGTTTGAATGAAGTTTTCCAGGGTTTTTCTTTTTCATTTAATCATTTGAAGCAAAGGCCGGGATGGTACATTACTTATAGCTTGTACTCCTCCTTATTCCTTTTCACCGATAATGTACTCCCTAAAGAATATTATCCTTCAAACCCCATCAGTTTCAATACTCAAACTCATCAGTTTCAATCCTAACTAATACTTTTTATTCAAATTGTGTTTTATCTGTAATATACATTCTGTAATATATACTCTCTCAAGGTGTCAAATTTTCTCAACTTTTTTCGTTCTACAAGCACCATTAAAAGATTTTGTGTTGTTTCAGAAATCATCATTCTTCTTTACAGTCACATTTTAAATGACGTTAAAAGATGCATATTTTTACAAAGAATGTCATAATGTATGTAATTTAATCATTGATCATTCATTTGCTTTGGATTGATTGATTGAAAATAGTATTTTTCAAAAACCAACACATGATTCTCTATAAAATTTAATGAATCACAAGCTATAGCACTAATTCATTTCAATGGACTTCTCCATGATACTTTAACTAAAATTCTATACCAATCCAAAGAATATTTATTGCTCAAACATATGGAATAACCACCATATTTTTACTTAATTAATATAGAATGAGAAAAAATAATAGACTGACATGAAATATTCATGTAGTTGGACACAATGATTCGATTCCAGTTTGATGCAAGCAGTCCCAGTGGGAGGCACTCGGTCAAAAAAAGTGTACAATACTTTTAAGTCCACCCACCTTGAATGAATTTTTCTTGGATTTTCCTCATCCACACCAGTTAAATGCCTTGGTGATACCTAACTTATAAGTCCCAAACCACTTTTTTCCTCCCCGGATCCTTTATTCCTTCCTTCCCTTCACGGATTGTGTGCTCGTTGAACAACATTACCCCTCAAACGTGAAGTGGTAAATGGTCTTAGATGTTAAAAGACCAAAATCTAAATCATAATCTTAATCCTATTCGATTCCAATTTTCGCAAATCAATCTCAAAACGAAAGAATCACATAAGATTTTTTCAATAATGCCATAAGTCTTACAGGACACCGTGTGATTTGTATATTTCAAGTTCAACTAAATATTTTATTCTTCATTTCTAATAGCAACATAAATCTGAAAGACCCTGCTAGACTTTTTGCTATGATATTATAAAAACAAAAATACATTGGAAAGCACAGACAATTCATAGCAAAAGATAACCTTCAAATCTTATAGACATTCAGAATTCCTTCCTTCCTTCCTAACAGTATTTTATACTTAAAAGGTTATTCCCACCACTTTCGCTTTCTTCGAAAGAATCCCACCTCCCAAAACCAGACCCTCTTTTCTTAGAAAAACACCCAAACAGTAAAACTCCGCTCAAGGGGCGGTGAAGGCAGAGGAGGAAACGAGAGGTTACCGTATTCAACTAAAACTTGTTTTCTCAAGTGATTATGAGTGTGTGAAGTGATCTTCACCTTAAATTATAAATGGGGAAACGTTTCTGAATCTTTCCATGTTAGCAAATGTAAACAAAGAATATTTTTCAGTTAATTTACTCACCATCAATTTCAGGATTTGTTTTTTCCATTAAATTTCTAGTCATCTTAGCAGCTTCAATAACCGTACAAGTCCCATACGGTTACAATAAATATAATAATAATAATAATAATAATAATAATAATAATAATAATAATAATAATAATAATAATTGGCCAAGTAACTAGTGTATGTGCATTTGGTACACGTGGTTCTGGGTTCGATATCTGGCGAGAGAGCACAAAATTAATTTTTCTGTCATTCAGTTTCCTTAATCAATAGTCTAGTTTAGCCTAAAGATCATAACTGTTAAATAAAATAATAATAATAATAATAATAATAATAATAATAATAATAATAATAATTGGCCAAGTAACTAGTGTATGTGCATTTGGTACACGTGGTTCTGGGTTCGATATCTGGCGAGAGAGCACAAAATTAATTTTTCTGTCATTCAGTTTCCTTAATCAATAGTCTAGTTTAGCCTAAAGATCATAACTGTTAAATAAAATAATAATAATAATAATAATAATAATAATAATAATAATAATAATAATAATAATAATAATAATAATAATAAATCTTCTTCATATCCACATTTGACAACGATAATTTTGAGTTTGATTGTTTATGTGGTTCGGATATCAACTTATTCTGTAAATTCATGTCTCAAATAGGATTAAAATTCTTAAAAGAAAAAAAAAAACAATTCAAATTGAGCTGATTGAAATCAGATAATAAGTTGCAGGTTCATGTCTCAAAAAGTCTTTTTTTGCTGAAAACAATATTTTAAAATAACTCAGATATATTAAAATGGGAAAAGAACGAGTCACATTTTCTTGAAATAAAACCATCAAATTTTCAATATAATTAATTTTAAACTAGAAATCACTTTATTTTTTACTATTTACAAATCTTGATTTCTATGTACACTTTTTTTTTCACTTTTTCTTTTCATTGTGTATTATATCCCTAAAATGACTTCAATATTATCTTCCACCTCTTCTTTCTTTTTCTTGCTCTTCTCTTGCTCTTCCATGGTTTTCCTGCTCTTCTCCTGCTCTTCTATAGTTCGCATTATTTCTCTTCTTCTTTTCCATTTCCCTTCCAAACCCCAAGGTAAGCCTAAAATTTCTTGTCTCTTTTTTACTTTGGTGTAAATGTCCAAAAACATTGAATTCACACAGGCACTGCATGAATGCGATTTTAAATTCTTTTTATTGTTCGGACAAATGTCCGATAAAAAATAAAACTGTTTAATTCCCCTCAATTTAATCTTCTGTTCACAATATTGAACAGCACATGCAGTATGGTCGCAAGTTATTTCGGAATCCATAATCTGAAATAATAAAGAAACGGATTTTTTTTACTATTTGTTCAAATATTAATAAATTTACATATCAAAATATTTGACTTTAATTATGTTTGGACAATTATTTTATCCTATAAATCATGCAGATTTCTCTATTATGATAATGAAACGATACTTTTCCTTTCTTTCTTATATCCTATCATTTTTAGCAATACCATGCTCTCTAATACTATTAATTTTTGATCTTTTAAGTCAACAAATTTTCAAGACTAAACTTCAGTTCTACAAATTAAAAGTCTATGTAATTTTAATTTCATATATCGGTCTTGTAATATGAATGTATCGTAAGGACCGTTGCCTTAATCATCTCAAGTATCATTCTTAATGGTCTTTGGAATAAAATATGCGTTAATTCGCATATTTATACCTTAAGAAAATAATCAAGTCAGTTGGACAGTACAATCAAATTATTTCGTTACGAAAAACAAGCACAATTCTTCCTTATCCCACAGGTTATTTTCAAGTGTTTTATCCTAGCTTAGAATAATAACTAAAATTTAGTGAATTCAAATAATTTCTGGGGGGTTTTGGTGATTCAGTGATACAGCGTTCACCTCTGGTGCTTGGGGTCCCGGTTTAATCTTAGCGCCCGCAAATTATTTCAACATTTTTATTACAAGCATTAAGTTTGCACACATTTTTTATAAATTCTGGTGGACAAACACCATGTACTTGGCTTTTGTTGGGGTTTTATATACTTTTAAGTGATTTCTTTTTGTAAAGTGATGGTTCAACAAATCACAGTTTCCTTTAGCGTAGCGGTATAACCATCAGACGTAAAACTCAGTTATCGTTCAAATTAGATAACCCAACAGTACAGTGAATCATATTGGATTGCCTAACATGTAGGAATTATACAACAGTACAGTAAAACATATTGGGTACCCTAACATGTAGGGATTATACAAACATTTTTCTTTATGGATTATTCTCTCTCCGAGAGATGTCATCCCTCAAGGGGACAATAAGATTAGATGTCCAACTCTATATTCTAATTTCCGAATTCTTTTCTATACCTACATGTAATGATATATACACTTTTCTACGATATATACTGTCAAATCATTTAATCGAAAGGCAATGCAAGGCAACATATGTCAAGATACCCTTTCATTGAATTGTGTACATGTCATGAGTTCTAACGGTATAACATATTCTTAGATGATAAAAAATTCGGGAAAATCTTGTCTTCTGTAGAGTGATTTAACCACTGTTTATATTTCAAACTATATTCCTAATTCAATAAGAATAATATGAATAAGGGTGACGCAAAAATCAATGGTAAAGCTTTCGTTTCTGATGCAAGGATTACTTGATTTATGTTGTCAGTTTAGATCTTCCGCAAACATCATGTTTCTACATTTTCTCGTGGAAAACGCTTTCTACGTTCATTATAATTTAATCTAATATAATTGTGCGAAACTAAAGATTTCATTTTTTCCAATAACATTACTAAAATGTTTGGGAAATAATTACTTATGAAAAAAATATGTAAATCAGTCAATCAAATTAAGAATACGATATCATATTATAAAACAACAAGCAATCCAAATCTGTTAAGCAATCAGTTCTATTTTAGAAAAGTGTGAAATAATATTCTTAAAAGTTTTCTTATTATCATTAATAAGTATCTATTTATTCAAGTAACTAACTAACTAACTAACTCTATGGCCTATGAAACCCGGAGGCCACGTTCACAAAAGCTCTCCACTGACTTCCATCCTTAGATAATTGCATCCAGTTTCTACTTTGTATGCGTATCTCTGCGAAATCCATCCTCCCATTTGCGCCTAGGTCTTCCTGATGACCGTTTTCCTCTTTTATTACGACTATATTACATAACATACGCCCTCCTAGACTTGACAACCCTAATCATGTTTAATAAACAATCTAATAAATTACGTTATAAAGTTTCCAACATTCCCCTTCCTCTTGGGTCCAAATATTCGTCTCAGGATCTTGTACTGAAATACTTTTAGTCTATGTTCTTTCCTCAGAGTAAGCGATCATGTTTTGCAACCATACAGAACAACAAGCATAATTAACGTTTTATATATTTTAAGCTTCAACAGAATTTGCGACAACAAGAGATTTTGAACCGAATAATGCACGAATTCCCTGGTTTTAGTCGCCATTTAATTTCTCCGTAAATTTGATTTTCTCCTCTGTTAATACTGATCTTAAATATTTGAAACTAACCATTTTATCAAAAGTATTATTTAATATTTTAATGCATCCATAAAATGCAGTATTACGGTCCCAACGCACTTTCGTGTATTTACTTTTCTCTGCATTTATTTCTAAAGCCATGTCCCTGCAAGCATTTCATAAGATCTCTGCATTTATTTCTAATGTTCTCCTATCATCCCCTATTAAATTTACATCATCAGTATATACCATAACTGGTGAATACTGTTCAACTCTATTCAACAATCTAATTATTCTGTCAATATATGGAAAAAACACCAACAGGAAGACCAAATATAAAAAGAAAAATCGATTAATCTACCATGAATAATTCATTACTATTTCTGATAAATTCACTAAATATTATGATATATTTTGTTCAAACAACCTAGTAATCACATACAGTATCTAACATCTACCATTTTCACAAAATAATATAAAGATTTCTTTCATTCAGAACAATAAATGCTCAAATCTTGGTCCATCATACACACAAACAACTATCACTTTATATCTTTCCGCAAATAGTACAATTACTGAAGGAAATATTGTACAAACGTGTTAAAATAGATGTAATTCTGACTTATAATTCAAAACATGATCTTAATCTTCTGTAAAACATTACATTTCATAAAATTTACTTGTAACTTCTTAGTTATCGTGCACCCCTTTACCGTGAAAGAGCGGTGTTCAATTCTCGGCAAAGCCATGTAGTTCAGATTCAATGATAATCACTAGGACCCGTCTCATATAGCCTAGTTATTGCACAAAAATCGTACTTAGTTATTATACTTATCGTTAACAAAAATCCTAACTTGGTTCACGAGAAAAAGATATATTTCACTTGAGGTCCCCGTCTCATATAGTCTAGTTGTGAAAAGGCTATTAATTCGATAACTCAATAATTTTTATAAATGTGTTCGTATATAAAACATGGTTTAATAATACACCATTTGTCTTCCGATCAGTCCAAATATAAAATATGAATTCAACTAATACGTAAAAGCTCTGCACTGATTTCATTTCATAGCTAAAAACATGGATTTGGTGTCTACTGTTTGTAATTTACGTTTTCCTCATGCTTGTTACGCTTTCCTAAGTGGGGAAAAAAATCAACTGGAAGCCTTCAAAATGTAGATGTGGAAAAAATGGTAAGAATTAGTTGGGTAAAGCAAAAAGAAATAACAGAATGTTAGAAGTGTTGGGTGAAAAAGAATATTTTTAGACATTATTAGGAAGAGAAATTAGTTGTATCATTGCCTAAGAAAATAATCTATCATGAGTGATATCCTAGAGGGTATAATAACGGAAAAAGAGGGAAAGGGTTAATATTAAAACTAAAAGATCGCACGCAAAAAAAAAAAAAAAAAAAAGGTTAGCGGTGGAGCATAGAAGCTTCTCAGCTGTACCCTATCAATAAAGGCAAAATACCTATGATAACGACAAATGTTTGTTTTCAATTAAACTTTAAAAGCAATATGTATTCTAGATACGGTTAATATCCAACTAATAATATTGATTTCATTCTGTGGTCTTCCATGAAAAAATAAACATTTGTATGTCTTCAACATTACATATTATATAATGATAATAAGAAATATATTATTTTTCTTACCTGATAATTCTTTCTGAAGCGTGGTTCAAACTCCTGGAAATGGTATAATCTAAAAAAGAAAGAAAAAATGAATTACTATATTTGAATTTTTCTATTACAAAAAATAATCAGTGCTAAGAAAAATCAAATGAATATTTATTATAAAATTAATCCTTTCCGAAAATGAAGAAATTTTTCAATCCAATGAGCTAAGTCTAAGAAATTAAAAACAAAATCCAATTATTTCTCAAAATGTCATGTTTTCAGGATACTATAAGTCAGCTTGCATGTATTTGGTAAAATAAATGTGATATGAAACAAAAAGAAGATAATAATTTCCAAATGAATTCATACAATCAACAAGAATTACTCTAAGATAATTTTCCAATAATAATAATATTAAAAATGTTTCATATCTTGTAATCAATTAATGAAAATGAATTTTTATCTGAATATATTTAAGAAGACAGAAGTCCACTTACCTTTTCAAATATAAGAACAAATGAAGTAGCGCCGATAAAAAAAAAAAAAAACAACTTCGAAGCAAGAACACCGTCACAATCTATCCAACTAACTTGAAATGACAAAAATCTTCAAAATTCAGTTTTTATATTGAACAGAAGAAACCCACGCCAATTTTCACAATTCCATACAATAATAATAAAAAAGAGTCCTCTAAAAGATTGTAAACCACTTTTTTTTTCTCTCTCTCTCTCTCTCTCTCTCTTTCTCTCTCTCTCTCTGGAATTCTATATGGTCGATAACCCTCATAGCAATAACGGAATGGATACAAACATTTAAAAAAAAAAGAAAAAAAGAAGCAATTCTACCTTCCCTCTTACTCCAAGGGTAAGAAATCCTGTCCTTCAAACTGCAATAAGACGCCCAATAGTCTACCATCGGGTTTTATAGATTCTGTGAGTATTTTTTCTCTCATTATATAATTAGTATATGTGTAACTAAAGTTCATTAAAGTATGGCAATTAATTATGTTCTAAGAACCTCACCAAGTATGTATTTTTAATCAATTTCATAACAAACATTGTATTGCATTTACTGTACACATGACATACATGTCCATGCATTCACCACTTATTTTTCCTTACATCATGCATGCCTTTAATACATGTGGTCCTAACTTCATTTTTATTAGTATGTGTAACGTTTCCAATTCGTTTCCCGGTGGGTACCTTTGGCGTAGGAAACCGGGTTCAATTCCCAGGAAAAGGTCATGCGGCTCGAATTCCACGTAGGTTCACATCTCATATAGCCTCGGTGTTAAAATACATACTAATCTAAAATTAAAATAACTCGATTTCCGGCGGAGGTATATAGTTCGGATTCTACGTTAATTGCAAAAGTCCACGTCTCATATAGCTGTGCTCCTAAAAGATACACTAATCTAAAATCAACACAACTCAACACAATTCCCAACAGGTGCCTTTGGCATAAAAACCGGGTTCAATTCCCGGTGGAGGTGTATAGTTCAAATTCTACGATAAAACTGTAGGTTCATGTCTCATATAGCCTCGTTGTTAAAAGACACACTAATCTAAAAATCAACACAAATCAAATCTAGTTATAAAAATTCTGTATCAATCAGCTCATGCGGAACCCAATTAATATAATTAATAATGGTACAAACTAGTTCAATGGTAGAGCATCTACCTCTGCTGGTGGATTTTCTCATGTCAAGCATGGCCAAATCATTTTTTAGTATTCTTATAACAAAAAAAAAATGTATTATATAAATTGTACTAATCAGCATCAAGTTCATAAGTCTTCTTAAAGTTCCCCGTTTCCTCCCACTTCCTCATTACGCTATTTTATTTTTTCATAAAGGAAATATTACGACAAAAATGGATTCATATAAATTAGTCTAACAGAATAATTCTCTGACATTAAACTTAATAAATTCATATAGTCTCAGTGGTAAAGAAGTCTCTAGTATATGAGGTTCTTGGTTTATTTCCTCGTCAAAACCATTTTACTAAACTCAACATAAACAAGTGTCAATCAATAATATCTAAATAAATAAAGATTCCTCTCACTTTCTAAGGGCTAGTAACACAGTGAAAAAAGTCTTGTTCTCTGTTAGTTGGTAAATCCTAGGTTGCACAATTATTTAAACATTTTCTAAGTATTTAGTGCATTGCTGCTACAATCCACATCTCCACTGCTTGAAATATCTTGGTTCGATTTCCAATCAAGTAAATTTGTAGTGAGCAAACACCTTGCTCGTGAGTTTTCCTCTCACTTTCTTCATTCCATCATTTTATTTATCATAATGGGATTGTTATGATATGATTGTTATGATATGAAGTATATGATATGATATGATATGAAGAGTAAACTGATATAAGATAACCTAAGTGATATAACCATACGGCACAATATTTACAAATCATAAAATGATTTCATCATACATCATGCCCATTACATAATGCATATACATTTTTTAATCATAGGTGTTAATATTCATTCATTCACAATAACAATTTTTGTAAACAGGTCTTCCCGCCAAAACAAGTTTGGGCAACTCAGTCCCCCACGCCCTTCTACCTTTGCGTTCAATATGAGATCCGGCGCGGGTCTCTTTACAGCAGTCATAAACAATAAAAGAAAGAATGTTTCGTTTCAATACAATCTTTACAAAAACTCGAGGAAAACAAATTCATGTAACAACCTAACTGATACGTAAAAGGGGAACAATACATAAAGCTTTTCCAAGTTCAATGTCAACTTTGGGTTTTATTTTCTCTTTTTTTTTTTCTGTAAGGGAGTAAAAAATTTCTTGAAGGACATTCACATTCCTAGAATGCAATCTTCACAAAGCTCTCTAAAAAAGTAGACAATAATCCCTAACAGTTTCTTTTTTATCAGTAACTAAATTGCACAATTGTGTTCCAAAAATCTTTTTGAGGGGGACTCTGGTATCTATGTGAAGGCCACTCTGTAATTAAATCTGATGGTTGTATCTAACGGTGAATCCTAATTTTTTCACGGCTCCTTTCGGCTGAAGGACAGTGTCACGTTATAAATACCAATACAGAATCACAAGTGTATCCTCCAACAAAAATGGTTAAATCTTCAAAGAATTCTTCAAAGAATTCGTATATGGGCAATAATAAAGCGTTACTTGGCCTTGCATCAACTCTCAAAAAAACCTTCAAGCTTCATTTCTGAGAATTCAGGTGTTCTATTAAAAATTCAATAATAAATGATAAAAGAACGTACCAAAAACATCAATAAAGTTTTATTTTTTCAAGATAACCTTCAGTCAAATTGTATTTTCTACGAATTTCAACTTTCACAGCCATAAATTGTCAATAAACACATATTTTCAACGCAATAAATAACATAAAAAACACTCATAAATAGCAGACACCCCTCTAATCACGCAATAAATAGCATTAACTCAATGCCAGAAGTCTCAATTTGGACCTAAAGGGTTGAACTACTTGTTGGTCCTACCCCTACTGGCATTAAGTTCATCAGTGTTAGAAGATGGTTATACCAGT